>NC_141813.1:7353146-7672919 GCF_057944985.1 Cucurbita pepo subsp. pepo
AACCCTCGTATGGGGCCCTGAAGTTTCTATCTGCGCTACAAAAGAAAGTCGGGGAGTCAAAAGAGTCGATCGAAAAAGGTCTCATGTATGTACAACCATAGGTCAATCATAAATTGGCCAAGAGTAAAATGGTAGATTCAGATCAAACAATTGTTTAGCTCAAATCAAACAATTGTTCAGCTCATATCAAACAATCCACTCGAGGAGGTTTGGCTTCGCCTTACATCTTGGGATTGTTCGTTACTTAGATCAAACAATCGTTCAGCTGTACCATAGGTCGTGGAGAGGTCTTGTATTCTCTGCTCATATAGTTTGGACTTCGCTCATGGCTTTAGTCCTTCTATGAAGTGGAAGATCTTGTCTTTCTCGAACATATCTCAGATGTCCAACATGAACCCTGAGAACTGTTTGACATACTCTCAGATGTTTCTTGTGTGCTTGAGATCCCGCACTTTCCTTCTAGCCAAGATTTCAACATTCTCTCGGAAGAATTGAGATTGAAGTTCTTGTTTCAGTCTTTTCCATGTGTCTATTGTGTACCGGCCCTCTTGAATATCAATGTACGATGTCCATCAAAATTTCGCATCCTCGGCTTGATGTATGGTGGCCAAGGTGACCTTTGCTTCCTCTGTTGTTGTGTTCATCGCCCGAAAGTATTGATCAAGGTCGCTAGAACCTCGGCAGCTCGAACCCCATAGAAGGGTTTGGGCTCCGGAACCTTGATCTTGTTGAACTCAACTGCTCCCCCTGTAGGGGTTTGATTTCACACTGCTCTAACGGTGAGATTAACTCTAGTGCTTAGATCTGCCATTTATGTTGGGTATTGTTGGGAGTTTGTCCTACATTGGCTAATTTAGGGAATGATCATGGGTTTATAAGCAAAGAATAATCTCCATTGGAATGAGGCCTTTTGGGGAAGCCCAAAGCACGACCATGAGAGCTTATGCTCAAAGTGGACAATATCACCATTGTGGAGAGTCGTGATTCCTAACATGGTATCAGAGTCGTGCCCTAAACTTATGTGAACCTCAAAGATGTAGTAAAAAATGACTAAAGAGTCAAACAAAGGGTGTACTTTGTTTGAGGACTCCAGAGAAGGAGTCGAGCCTCAATTAAGGGGAGGCTATTCGAGGACTCCATAGGCCTCAAGGGAGGCTCTATGTTGTATTTTGTTCCAGGGGAGGATTGTTGGGAGGTTGTCCCACATTGACTAATTTAGGGAATGATCCTAGGTTTATAAGCAAGGAATAGATCTCCATTGGAATGAGTCCTTTTGGGAAAGCCCAAAACAAAACCATGAAAGCTTATGCTCAAAGTGGACAATAACATATCATTGTGGAGAGTCGTGATTCCTAACAATTTCTGCCCTGACCACGTCGAAGGCTAATTCACATCTTCAAATATCTCAGAGACCATCTACATAACTCCTTTTTAGGATCTGTCTAGACCATCGACTCACTCTTCAATTAGGGCAGCGAGCCTGTCGAGCTGTCTCCTCGCTCGAAGCCACCAGTCTTTGTGGCTTTTTCTTTTAGGTTGTCTACTCGGTACATAAGTTCCTCGATGGGTAACTCATCCAATCAACCTGCAACTACATCAACCATATTGGTCTTGTCGGCGGGCTCTTTCACCCGCTTGTCCAAGTATTGAACATTGTAAGGAACTTCTCACAAGAATTGCATCTGTTCTTCGATGTCGACTAGTTGATCGACATGGGACTTGTTCAACTGCTTGGTTGTAGCCATGTTTACCGAATCACTTTTGGAGCCAACTCGACTCTGATACCAACTGTCACAATCGCAGTCTTACAGGACATTTTTTAAGTGATTGTGGGGCACTCACTCTCAATACCAAGTGAGTCCGCCAACTTGAAACCATGTTGCCTTCTTTCTGACGACGTATACTCAAGTCTCTGGCCTTGCTTTAAGGAGAAGGTTTTAGAAAACAGCACCAGAGAGAGATTTTAGAAAGGGAACTTGAAAACAAGATTGAGATAAATGAATAAAGCAATATTATAGACTATAAGCGAAAAAGGCAACACAATGGCTTAGATAGTATATAACTCCGAGTACGAAGATTCGACGACTAGTGGCATCTCCCTATGCTACATTTTGAGGCATTTCAGGTCTATAAGGCATATACATGATTCTGATGAAACATCATACACCTAGAAAATACAATAAAGAAACTATACATCATGAAAGTGGTGAAAGCAGTGAAGTGATACAACACAAGGGTTTTGGCATGCAACAGGCATGCAGCCATGGGCAACATGCCTAGGACAAGCATGATTGTGAGACCGTGCAGCTATAGGGGGTGCCCTTTAGATCGAGTCGTCTTCCTTCTTGTCATTTTATTATTATTTTAAATGCTACTTCTCGAAACTTGTGAATTTTTTTGGTAAACCGTTTTGACTTGACTCACGGATATTACCTTCAAACTACCTTTATGTCGGTTTTGAATTCATATTTGAATTTTTAATTCCTTGTGTCTCCCGCTTTACATAAAAAAAAAAAAAAAAAAAAAAAAAAAAAAAAAAAAAAAAAAAAAAAAATTACCACCTCTTTTTAAGTTCAAGTGCACGTGGTGACCTGTGATTCAAGGCATCAAAAATCGCGTCATTAAAGAAGGAATCATATCATTCTAGGGTTTTTCTTTTTCAAATTTTTCCTAGAGGTCTAGAGAAAGCAAAAGTAAAAGGAACAACATGAAATTCATTTCCTACTATAGGACTGAAGGTTACAATGGTTTTAAGGAGGAGGCTTAAATTCAAACTACTTCAATAAAATTGATGCTGGAAGGAAGTTCAGGCCTCATCAGTACGCAAAAAGAAACAGGCGTCCCTTTTCCAATGATGCGCACCTTCAAACAGACATTGGGGTAATTTAAGAAGTCTAATACTAGAGATCCTGTTCTAAGATTTATTTCCTTAGGTCTGCACTGGATGTCAATTTCGAGTGAAGACAGTGATCTCGTGGGACTGTTTTTTAGATAAAGAAAGTTTTTGTGCAGTTTCTAAACTTGTGAACTCGAAACGCCAAAAGCGAACATAAAGCAGATGTAAATCACTTAAATGCAGTTGAAAAAGGAATGGTCCCTAAACTTTCGTAAACCTACCCTTTCAGGATTAAAATTATGTCAAAATAAACGAGAAAACGTATAGTAGAGGGTTCCATCGCCATTCACTTATTCTCATAAAAATACTTATCTTTCCCATCAGCCACAAAACAAGGGACCAAGTGAAAGAAAGAAAGTAGCTCATCGGAAATTTCTTTCCAAATATTTACCTGACATCCACTCAGAAGGATGAGGACCCTATTTGCTTGCTATAATCCTCTATCGACTCAAGGGGAAATTGGCATAACCATTTAACCAAAAGGGCTTTGTTTTGAGCTTTTTAATTTCCAGAATTTTAAAACTCCTACGTGAGTCTTTGTTCCACAATAACACTCCTTTGAGGACCCTTAGCTTCCCCATGGAGGATACCGTTCCGAATTGCTTAATTTCGATTGGTTTCCGCATTCAACATGAAGGAAAGGAAGATTATTGTTGTGCGCCGAAAGCGGAACAAATGTACTCACAACACCAAAGTTATTCAAGACATACAATATGACACTCAAAACTTGATGATTTCAACAGCAGAAAGAATGGCATTATATAGCCTTCTGTTAAACCTAAAGATAAACTAACAAGCCAAAAAAAGACCTTGAGAATAGGTCTTGGTCCTAGAGAATAGGGCTTATGACAGTGTTCAACAATCTCCACCTTGTCATAAGATCTCCAAGTTATAGCTAATTTGGTTGCTACCATGTCAACACACTACTCCCTTCCGACGTTGATGAAATCTAAACAATGCCAGAACTTTTCACGAGTGATAACCTTTGTCAACATATCAGCAGGGTTATCAGCTGTTCCAATTTTTAATAACCGAATATCCCCTTTGCTAATAATTTCTCGAATAAAGTGAAAACGGACATCAATGTGTTTTGTACGAGCATGATGGACTTGATTTTTTGACAAGCAAATAGCGCTCTGGCTATCACAAAATACATCTATATGTTCCTGCAAAATACCCAAGTCATTGATCAAACCATGCATCCAAATAGCTTCTTTAAAAGCTTCTGTTACTGCCATATACTCTGCTTCAGTGGTAGACAATGCAACAGTAGACTGCAATGTTGAACGCCAACAAACAGGTCCACCAGCCATAGTAAATAAATAACCCGTAGTAGATCGTCGCTTATCCAAATCACCAGCATAATCAGAATCCACATAACCAGCTACACGATTGTCAAGCTTAAACATTTCTTGTTTTTGAAACTTAATACCAACATCAATAGTGCCAAGAATGTACCTAAGAATCCATTTTACAGCCTGCCAATGCTCTTTACCAGGATTATGCATATAACGACTCACCATGCTTACTGCGTGTGAAAGATCAGGTCGAGTACACACCATAGCATACATCAACGCACCAACAGCATTTGTATAAGGAATGTTCTCCATATACCTTTTGTCATCATCAGAACTTGGACACATGGAAGCACTAAGCTTGAAATGAGGAGCAAGTGGAGTACTAACGGGTTTGGTTGAATTATTCAAACTAAATCTTGACAATACCTTGCGTAGATATTGAGACTGAGTCAACCAGACTGTACCTTTTTTCCGATCTCGCTCTATCTCCATTCCAAGTATTTTCTTTGCATTGCCTAAGTCTTTCATTTCAAATGTTTTAGAAAGCTCATCTTTGAGCTTATCAATCTCCATCTGTCTCTTTGAAGCAATTAACATATCATCAACATATAAGAGCAAATAGATAAACGATCCATCATCGAGACACCGATAATACACACAATGGTCAAATTGACTATGAGTATACATATGCTCTACCATGAAATGATCAAACCTTTTATACCATTGGCGAGGGGATTGCTTCAGCCCATACAAAGATTTCTTCAATCTGCATACTAAATGTTGTTGTCCAACTACTTGGAAACCAACTGGTTGCGCCATATATATTTCTTCTTCCAAATCTCCATGCAAAAAAGCAGTTTTTACATCAAGTTGTGCAAGCTCAAGATTAAATTGAGCAACCAAAGCCAACAAAATTCGAATGGAAGAATGTTTTACCACAGGTGAGAAAATTTCATTGTAATCAATACCTTCCTTTTGTGCGTAACCTTTAGCCACAAGTCGAGCCTTATAACGTATACCAGAAGAGTCTTCCTTTTTTGCAAAAACCCATTTACAACCAATTTCCTTCTTACCTTTTGGAAGTGGTACCAAATCCCAAGTTTGATTTATCTCCAATGATGCTATCTCCTGATTCACAGCCTCTTGCCAGTGTAAGCTATCCGGGCTCTGAATAGCATCTTTGTAGCTGTTAGGAACTCCATCAATCAAAGAGAAAGCATATGCTATCGTATCATCAAACCTTGCAGGTTTTCGAATTACCCTTCGTGGTCTATTCTTGGCGATTGACTCAGGTTCCTCCACTCTTTCATTCACAAGGCTTTGCTCCTCAAGACTTTGCTCTTTTTGTTCTAAGACATCAAAGTTATTATTTACCTGATCAATAGGTTCTTCGGTAGGAGCAACCACATCAGGAGAGAACACCACCTTCTCCACCTGCTTCAATGCCTCGTCATTATTTTCAATTTTCTGCAAAAACATTCCAGACTCATCGAATGTCACATCTCGACTATTAACAATTTTACTTGTTTCTGGACACCATAACCTATAGCCCTTCACACCTTTGCTAAAGCCCATAAACTTGGCTTTTTTTGCTCTAGGATCCAGTTTTGAGTTTGTCACATGATAATAAGCAGGACACCCAAACACATGCAATTTATCATAATCACTAACAGGACTACCTGACCATACCTCAAGCGGAGTTCTCCCACCGTTTCCAGAAACAGGTAAACGATTCACCAAGTGAACTGCATAACTGAGAGCCTCAGCCCAAAATGCCTTACTCAATCCTGCTTGAGACAATATGCATCGAACCTTCTCTATTAATGTCTGGTTCATTCTCTCAGCAACTCCATTTTGTTGTGGCTTACCAGGAACAGTGAAGTGTCGAACGATCCCTTCATCTCGGCATACTTTAAGGAATGGATCATAAGTATATTCTCCCCCGTTGTCTGATCTCAGCTTTTTGATTTTCCTATCCGTCTGATTCTCTACCATTTTCTTCCACTCTAGGAAGATTTGGAGAACCTCGTTTTTGTGCCTCATGGGATACATCCAAACTCTCTTCGAGTAGTCATCAATAAAGGTGACAAACCACCTCTTTCCTCCCAATGAGACATTCTTTGTGGGACCCCATACATCGGTGTGAACATAATCCAAAATACCCTTTGTTTGGTGTATAGCTGTACCAAACTTCACATTTTTTTGTTTACCAAATATACAATGTTCACAGAAATCAATTTTTCCAGTTGTGGCACCCTTAAGGACTCCTTGGTTCACCAATGTCTGAAGCGCCTTCTCACCAGCATGCCCGAGTCGCATGTGCCATAATTTCGATATGTCTTGTTCTTTCGAACTTGCCATAGCAGCATGCCCAATTATTGTGGTTCCGTTGAGGTAGTATATGCTACCTCTTCTAGTTCCTGTAATTGCCACCAAAGCTCCACGAGCTACTTTCAAATTCCCTCCTTCCAAAATGATGCGATAACCACTCGCATCCAAAACGCCAAGTGAAATCAAGTTTTTCTTCAAGTCAGGAACATACCTCACATCTTTGAGTTTTCGTATAACCCCATCAAACATCTTGATTTGTACTGAGCCGATTCCCATTATCTTGCAAGTACTATCATTGCCCATATAGACAACTCCACCATTGAACTTTTTGAAGTCCAAAAACATCTCTTTGTTGGGACACATATGATAGGAGCACCCAGAATCAAGAATCCATTCCATGGTTTGGCTGGCTGATAAGGAGATTGTCAAGGCATCATCTGTATCAGTGTCGTCATCTTTAACCACATTGGACTTCGACCCCTTCTCTTTTAAGATCGAACAATCTTTTTTCCAATGGCCTTTCTGTCGACAATATGCACACTCATTTTTATCAAGTTTTCTCCAATTATCAGATCTACCTCTCGACTTTAATCGAGACTCTCCACATTCGTTCCTTTTCCAGGTAGAAGTTCTTCCATGAGCAGTGAGAACATTTGAGCTAGAGTTTTGATACGTCTCCTTTTCCTTCTTTCGCATCTCATTGTTTATTAAGGCATTTGAAACATCTTCAAAATCAATATTAGTGATTCCATGTAGTAGGGTTGTTACTAAAAACTCGTAGGATTCCGGCAAAGAGTTTAATAACAACAACGCCTTGTCCTCGTCATCAATCTTAACATCAAGATTGAGCAAATCAGTGATGATTTTGTTAAAATCATCCAAATGCTCAGCCATTGAGATACCTTCCTTGTAGTCAAAACGGAAGAGTTTCTTCTTCAAATAGAGTTTATTTTCCACACTCTTCTTCATATATTTCGCTTCAAGCTTGTCCCATAATTCTTTCGCCATGGTAACCTTCATAAATGGATATTTCTGATCCTTGCCAAGACAGGATCGAATAATTCCACAGGCTTGCCGATTTAATTTTGTCCATTCTGCTTCTGTCATGTCTTCAGGCATCTCCTCTTGGAGAGAAACATCGAGGTCTTGCATGACCAGCAAATCGCTAACTTCGCCTCGCCAAACACCAAAATTATTGGTTCCATCAAATTTTTCTACTTCGAGATTGGAACTCCACACTCTCGATCCACGTCGTGATGGTTCGGCCATTTGCAATAATTAATCTGGATGTAACTCAAAAACACAATTCTTGAAAACTGATTTTCAAGAGAATAAACACGATTGTGAGCACGTCTAATGGTCGATGAGGCCCAAACTTTCACAATACCCCCAAATACCACAACAATGCTCTGATACCACTTGTTGTGCGCCGAAAGCGGAACAAATGTACTCACAACACCAAAGTTATTCAAGACATACAATATGACACTCAAAACTTGATGATTTCAACAGCAGAAAGAATGGCATTATATAGCCTTCTGTTAAACCTAAAGATAAACTAACAAGCCAAAAAAAGACCTTGAGAATAGGTCTTGGTCCTAGAGAATAGGGCTTATGACAGTGTTCAACAATTATAAGGAGGTATGGTCCAACCAAATATTTTCAAATATGAAAGGACACAAGCATCACCTCTGGACACCTGTCGAAGGTTATTCTAGGGCCTAGCAATTGTCTCACACTCCCATGAACATTCATCTACCCTTCAGATATTAGTAACCTATGAAGTCTAGTACGTGCCCTACTATTCAACCGAGTAAACTTTCCGTACAATAGAGGAGAGTCGAAGAGGCTATTTCTCTCAATAAAATAATTGAAGAGCCTATTGATTTCATCGTCCAGCCAGCCAAGATCTTCTCAGTACCAAAGCAAATTACATAAAAGCTCCCCACCACACATCAACAAGGCCCATACAGACGAAATAGATCACCCAACTCGTCTCAAACAGCATTCCTTCCCCTGGGGCTCAGAGGACCATAAACTCGTCGGCCATGACTAATTAACATTCCAATTTCAAGGAGGTGCATCAAAAAACTCTAAATCAATTCTAAACTCCTCGGTAGTGTTCCTCACGCTATAACTATCATCTAGACCAGTAACATCATGCTGTCTATTCCTAATTGCAAGTTTCCCAAAATATCTGGCAGGTCATTATTTTATATATAAAAAGCAGTGACGCGTATTGATCAAAAGAACCAAACAACAACCCCACAGTGGTCACCCCTCCCCACAAAACTAACAAATGAGAGCCTTCCAATTGAATCATCAAAAGGCATTAATTGCAAGAGAATTTAGTGTGAACTGTACACCACCAAGAGGCCTTGTATTGCACCAAACGCCAAAAGGACTCAAGAAGAATACTTACTTTTAAAAACCTGGCTATTCCTTTCCTTTGAAAGGCTCTGAAGGAAGGAAGGCATATCACACCTCCAAAGGACTTTCCCCCTTGCCGCCAAACACCCTACCGTTGAGCACTTCCATAAGCCAATCATTAATGTTCTTAGGGAAGTAGTAATCCACCCCAAACACATTGAAGATAGGCTGCTGCCCTTTAGCCACAAAAGAACATTGCAAGAACAAGTGATCAAGGGATTCCTCCTCTTGTAAGCAAAGGCAACACATAGAAGGAGAGATCATCCATTTTTGAAAGTTGAAAATTCTTTTAAAGCTTCTTCAAACTCCTTTAGGCGAACTACCATAAAAGAACTTTTCACCTTTTTTGGGACCTTGAATTTCAAAATTAGGCTCGCCGAAGGGTACTTCAATCTTGTGGCCCCATTCGTTTGATTCAAAAAATTAGATTGATGTTTCTCTAATCACCAAGGACTTGTCCCAATCTGCAAGGGTTTAATAAAAGAAGTTGAGCAGTCGGGTTAATGCTAATTTCATCTTCTTTCCTTGCCCCAAGCAAGGTTCATTGTCTGATAATTATTTTCTCGTAACTTCTTGATGTATTGTGTTGTAGCTTTCCCAAAACCAAACAGATTAGAATATCACATTTATTAGACTCTTGATTTCCACAAATCATTTAACGAAACTTTAGAAAGAGAGGGAACATCAACTGACTCTTTAACCGAACGTATAACCAAGAAAATCCTGTTTTATCTAAATTCCATTTTCTTGACCTCTAATCTCAAAATCAGCATACTCTCGATCAGCTCCAAAAGGCCACAAAGCACACTCACTTCCTCTGCCTTCAAATTTCTTCTCACTGTCATACTCCCAAGATCTTAAAGTAACCAACCAAGCATCACATACCATCTCAAAAACTAAAGATTCATGAGTTGGACGTAGACCTTATCAAGAGTGGAATAAGGTACAAAAAGATGAACTATAAGGAATTCAACATACAACGATCACTGGAGCTGATATTTCATATTTAAAAAGATATAGACATAAAGTCATTAAAACCACCATGGAGCAATAATTGGGATAGGAAAATGCCATAATAAAGAAGAAAATATTGTTAATAAGGGAAAAGGAGGGAAAAAGACTGGAGTACTAATCAAAATCTTTTGTTTCCATACATATTCATAGAGATGCATGCCAACAATTTATGCAATAGGAATATTTTTAGATTAAATTATCAAAATTATTCCTGAACTATGGGGTTGGGTTCGGCTATACCCCTAAACTTCGAAAAGTTTCGTTTTAACCATTGAAGGTTGAACTTTTTAATTACAGTCCTTGAAGACTTTTTTCGTTAAATCTATAGATAGAAACGTTTGTTTCTACTTATGTATTACTTAAGTGAACAAATCTAAACACCCGGAAGTAAATTTAAGGAGAAGGATTAGCAAAAAAAATCATAAACGAAAGAACAAAAAATGGTGGTGGTTGAAAGGAGGCCACATACAAGGTTCACAGATGCACCATGTGTCTTTATTTTTTCCATGTAAGTGTTTAGATTTGTTCACATAAGAATATACAAACTTTTCCATCTACAAATTTAACTGCAAAAGCCTACGAGGGCTATTTTAAAACAAACTTCAAACTTAAAGAGTTAAAATTACACTTCAAAAAAATAGGGTGCATTTTTTATACCAACTTCTTGGTTTAGGATGTCTTTATAATTTAACCAATAATTTTAGCCATGGAAGTATTAGACTATCATTACAGAAAACGAAGGCTCAGAAAGGCAGAGTATAGATTTTACCCGTGCAGCTCCCTTTTTGTGAGCATGGTAGGTGGGGCCATCTTTATACTCTCCATACCAATAGTATGTTTCAGATCTTTCATCGAATAAAACTCCACCTCCGTGAGCTTGAATAGGATTCCCCTCAGTATCCAGCCAAACTCTCCCCGGATAATAGAACATGCTATCGTCTCCCGGGATCATTGGATCAACAGAAGTTTTATGATCAGGAAAGAATTTGTGCCTAAGTTGTGAATCTTCATCAAGAAATTCATCGATCAGTGTGGGCGTTTTCTTTGGTCTTCGCTTTGCTGCACGCGGAGATCTCTTACGAGGAGGGGGAATTTGAATGTTTTCTTCTTCCACCTCTTCAAGTTCACGAAAGTGAAGGTGACGACTCGTTCGAAGTTGAATACCCCGACCTATCTCATCCTTACGACTTACAGGAGAACATAAATGTAGCAAAAGAATACACCCCATTAGACTCCCTATTACCACAGATATCAAACATCTGCTCCCGGCATCGCAACGTAAAGCGTTTGTTTTCCTGTATCTGTTCCTCATATTCATTTTCTGGTCCTTTTTATCTCCAAGATAATGCAGCATTTAAGAAAATGAAACCTATGGGATTCAACAAATTCAAACAGACATAAGTCACAACATTCTACTACTGTACAGAGAGGAAAACCCCAATTTCAAAAGCTCATCAACTATTGTAGTTAAGATTTAGGTAAAACAAACAACAAGATAAAGAAGAGGATAAACAAAGGAGGAAAGACGAGAAGGATCCCTCGATGAGTAAATACGAGAAACAAAATCAAAGGAAATTGAACAATCGTGAACAATATCTTGAACAAAATATAGATTGAACAAAATATAGGAAGATGATGACAGAGAGCAGATAGATGAACACAAATTAAGAAACAGAACGAAGAGAAACGAAAATAATTGCAGTAACAGAAGAAAACAGCAACAGAAGAGCAAGAAAAAGCGATTTGAGAAGGAAAACAGACCTGAAAAATGAAGCGGAGTTGGGAGACATAGGATTGGGGAGAAGAGATGGTTTGAAGTAAAAGGAAAATCGGAAATGCAGTGCAGTAATTGAGCAGAATCCGGCGATGATGATTGAAGATGGGTTGTTGATGAGGTCCTCCGATGGGGTCGGGTCGCTTTCAGATTTGCAGAATGAGGAACGGAAAAGGAGAAGTTGGGATGTCGGATCTTAGTTTGGTAGGAATGTGGATAGATGGTGACCTCGACTTGAAACCAAAGATTCAGTGTGTCCAGCACGCATTTTTAAGAAATGTCTGAAGTCCACAACTCTTCTTGCGCCTATGACCTAGGGTTTTCCATATTTTGACTTTAAAAAAACACGTTACTTCAATATTTATTATCTACGTTTTATTATTTCAGTGTATTGAATGATTATGAACGTAAAAAAAAATATTGTTTTGAGCTATGAGATCCAAGCTTTAGATGTTTTCGGGCTTACACAAGTATTCAAAAACAGACTAATTAGAAATTTGTACTTTAAATTTTCAAAAGTTTTATTAATACACTTCCACCGTCTTAATCCGCGTAAATTCCTTTTTTAAGAAACTTCAAAAATAAGTTTAAACTTTTTAAAAAGTCTTAGAGTTTGTTTTTTTAAAGATTAAAAGTGTTAATGTTCTTCATTTGCGAATAATTTTTAAATATAGTTCTAGCTGAAAAGGGAGAAAAAAAATTAATAAAACTTTTTAGAGTTGGGAGAGAAGAATTTATTAAAAAAAATTGAAAGTTTAAAAAATATGTTATTAATTTAGCTTTTAAAAAATAGAGTAAATTATAGAAAATAATTATGAACCGTTATTTTATTTCAAAAATACTCCTAAAGCTTCAAATATTCAATTAGTTAGCAGTCATTTTTCTAATTTTTATGGAACTTCCTAGATTTTTAATTCTTTGTCCAGAAGAAATTTCAAAGTGGTCAAAAAAAAAAAAAATGATGAATTTTTCTAGAAAAGTTCAGATTTTTCAAAATAATAATAATAATAATAATAATAATATATTTGGAGAATGACAAATCAAAATACCCTTGAACTTCGAGATAATTACGAAAATGTTATAAATTAGAAAATGAGAGGTGGTAATCAAATCTCCATTTTCAACCGTTGGATCTTCACCAAATTTAAGTATTTTCTAAAGGAGACACACCTCATCACATTCAACTACCATAATTCAAATTGGAGGTCGATTAGAGAGGATATTTCCCGCAAAAAATATAAAAAAACTAAATCAAGAAATATAAAAAACTAAATCTTCGAATCATGATGATTCTAGAGGTATCAACGTCTCTTTAAGCTCCCTCTATAAAGGCTGAAGTAAGGGCTTTCATTTGGAACAAGAATCAAGCCAAGTTGAGCTCCCAATTGCAAGTAATAATGGTTGAGTTTTTGGGTTTTCTACTCCAAAATTCGAGAGCAATTGTCTACCATTTCTCTTCAAACTTGTTCTTATAGCTTCTAAACAAGATTGCCCACACGTTTGATGAAGAAAGGAAGCATCGAAAACACCTAAACCCTGTTCCCTCAATCCTATTCACCATTATAGAAACTCAAAGGAAGCTTGAAAATCCAATCCGAGCATATACGCAAATTCGTCGAGTGAGACCAATTTCATTCAGTTATGCACCTTCAAGAATCATTTACGTAGAAGACCATGAAGGCTAACAAGTCTTGGTGCGTGCCCAATTAGAGAAAAGCATTTCGGGTTCAAATTAGGGGAAAGGATCCAATTCCCATCTACCATCTTTTTTTTTTTTTATAAAAAAAAACTAATCATTCCTTTAGATTTAGAGGATTAAGTTTAGTAACTTTGATGAATAAATCAAGAGCTATCTGCCCTAGAAAAAGCTGCCCAAGAAAAAGAAAAAACACGTTTTCGGGGTGAGCTGCAGACCAAGAAGAAATTCTCAAAATTAAGGCCACACACTTAATGACGTTCCTCCAAAATAATTCTAGCTTGAGGGAAGAATAAGGAAGAAGTTCCATGAAGAAATCGAGCCCTTAAAACCTCTAGAAACGGTTGCCCAAATAAGATTTTTTGGGTTGAACTCAGGCCAGGAAATAGTTTTTCGACGAACTTTGGAGGCGAATAACTTAGGCTACGATCCACAAGAAGGTATGAAATCAATCCCTAACTCTTCCTTGTAACACCACCTTTAAGTTTCATGAGGAAATCGAGGGGTGAAACGTTGAATACAAAGCGGAGGGAGCGAAGTTTTAGGCGGCAGCGCAAAGGCCGTGCGCGTCTTCTTCCCTTCCAGATGAAAAAGATGATGACGTGGCCAGTTCAGTTGAACCAGCCATGTCAAACCAAACTAAGACCCTTCCTCGGTTTTTCTTAATTTTAACCCTCTTGCATATTGATTCTTATGAAACAAATTTATGGTTCCAGAAACTAGACATTCTAAGAAATTTGTCAAAGAAAATTTAAAAAAACTCGAATACTAGAAGCTCAAGAACGGAGGCCCCAAACGTCAACAAAACCTTTGTGTTTTCTTGGTACCTTTTCGGTGTTATTCTTTTTCAAACCTTGCTTTAGGTTTGATGTTCAAACCGATTCATTGAATTAGTTTTGATCAAGCTAATTCTGGAGTGAGTCGTCTTGGAATCTAAGAGTGATCATCATAGAATCCAAGTTCGATTTAATAATCATTCATCTTCTAACCAGCTCTTGGTTGGAATCAATTCGTTAAGTTAGTTTTCTTTGTGAACGTTTGCAAGGATTCTAGAAGAACGTCTAGCCTTGGAAAATCCAGCATTGTTGGCGTTTATCAATTGGTTAGATTGGTGACCCAAGCAACCAGCATGTTACATTGCATCACTAATATTTGTTATAAACGTTAAATATTCTTAACATTTTTAAAAGGTCAGCTAGGGTTGGATTGTGACCTTATTTTCAGGTTAGTCAGGTTGATCCGACAAAAAAAAGAAAAAAAATGTCAACCCATAAATCAAATCGAATTTTCAATGTTCAAAAAATTCAACTGAACCTAACCGTTATGAATTGATTTGGATAGTCTAAAATGATCGAATTATAATATGAACTTTACCCAGTTGGAAGGTAAACTATTAAAATTTATTTACTGCTATTGGGCAGTACAAAAGTAATAAATGGAGCGGTGCTGATCAATCAAGCGGACGTAGCACATGTAATTTTATAACTACTTGTTGCATCGTCTTTTTAGGTAGAAACAATAATAGGCTTGTCGCGTCACCTTTTTGGTCGAAGACAGTAACTAATATGCTCACGCCCCATCTTGGGCTAGAAATGTACTATCTATTGCATCGCTTTCCATGTGAAGACAATACCTAACCTGACTCCACAACTAGGCACAACCGAAACTACTTCAGTAATGTGTTCTTTATGACTTATGTGACTCACTAAAGTTGACAATTGAACTATAATCGTCCTTACAAGGTAGTTGGTCAACTCAAAGAGATAGTGGGACATGTAGTTACATGTAGGTTCTAATACCTTATTAACGTAAAATAGTTGTTTATAATCAATAACCAACATAATAGAAAATCTAAAGCACATAGCGATTGTCCAAAGCAGAACAGGGCGTAAACAAGTTTTCTAACCCTCTAACATGCGTCTAAGTACAATATTACAAATATCAAGCTTAACGTTGTTTTTTGTCAAATTGTTTTCAATACGTGAAATAAGAATCAATCCGGTCATGCTAGAAAGTTCATAAACATGTTAAGACTACAAGAGTTTTCAAGCATAAGCAAAAGCTAATTAAGTAGTAAATAATATTTATCTTGCTTGAACAAAACTAATATTTATGATCCATAATATTTATCGAGAGTTCTCAAGCATCAAAATCGTTCCTTATCTTGCCCTAAAACAAAAGGTATAAGGCCTATAACACGACTCAGTATCAAAGCCGAATTTGGGAGTCAAAGTTCTGAATTTCTAAAATCAAAAGCTTACCGAAAATCAACCTATGGGTTTCCATATTTTAGCGACTTTCAAAGTTCTGAACTTTTTTTTTTTTTTTTTGAAGATGTATGGAGAGGATTAATTCCACATGTGTGGATTAATTTGCCAATTTGACTAAGCTTTGGTTGGGTTAGTTTCCAAATTTATCCATTTAGGGTTGTTTTTGCAAATTTGTAACTTTGGGGCTATTTTGGTAAATTTACTACTTTAGGGCCAATTCTCCAAATAATTTGGAGTTCATGTGGTTAACTTCCAAAATTTACCCTTTTTAGGCTATTTCCCAAAAATACTCTTTGAGCTATTTTTTCAAAAATACTCTTCTAGGGCTACATTTCAAAATTGTTCTTACTTCAACTTTTCCGTACTCCCTCAAGAAGAGCATATTAATGGATCAT
Source organism: Cucurbita pepo subsp. pepo (assembly GCF_057944985.1). NCBI lineage: Eukaryota > Viridiplantae > Streptophyta > Magnoliopsida > Cucurbitales > Cucurbitaceae > Cucurbita > Cucurbita pepo. Next base: position 7,369,251 of record NC_141813.1, read on the forward strand.
AAATATTATGCTTGAACAAAACTCTTTAATTGGACTATTTTTTTTTTCTTAAACATGACATATACACATATTACATCTTAATACCTTTACAATACACATTTAATGGGTACCAGATCTACACAAACCGAACCCGAGTCCTTAACTCGTGTTTTTCTTATTCTTGACTCGGTTTCTATGCTTTCTCCTCCTTTTTGTTTCTGTCTTCTCTCTCTCTCTTCCTCGGTTTGTTCTCCGATCATTCTCCGAGTGATACGACAACTTTCAAGACACATCTCCTCACTCACCCCTTGCCCTAGTTAGTCTTCTTTTATGGCCATGACGATGCAGAAACCTACTGTGAGAAAAGAACAAGAAAACTCGAACCCTCTTGTTGAAAATCCTTTTTAGATAGACCAAAGAAAAGTAAGGCCTTACTGTCTTGAGTGCTTGATGTTGCCAATCGTTCCACCACTAATGTGCCTACGAGTCTTGTTAAGACGATTCGTCCACGTTCTCTTTCTCCTCTCTCTCTCTTCTTTACTGTGTTCTCCCTCTTAGAATGACAGGTCTCGCAGTCAAAGGAATGAAGTAATTAACTGAGTGTCAGTCAGATGGAGGGACACGATTGGTTGAGACCCACGCAATTTCTCCACGACTCGTTGGAAAATCCATACTTTTCTTTATAAAAAAGAAAAAACAAAAAACAAAAGATCAAAAATATCAAAATGTGTTTGACACATGGCACTTTGTGATAGGACGCACAAAAAATGCGAATCCAAACATAATGCAAAGTAGTTAAAAGTATTAGTTATAAAGTTAGGACAGTTAAATAACGGAAAAGTTGTCCCTCCTTCCCTCTCCCTCATTTGTGACCATTGTCTTTCTCTTCAAACAACCTTCAATCCTATAAACAGCAAAGAATTAAAGACCATAAAGTCAATTAACACAAACCGCTCATTGTCTCTTCTTTTAACCATCCCATATCCTTCAACACCCAAACAAGCCATCATCACAAAAGCCTCTCCAATCCCATCTTTCCCTAACTCACACCCACATTTGTCTTCATGGTGCGGCCTCGAGCGATGGCCAGACCCACATCATTCGCCATCGCCGTCACATGGGCCACTCTAATGGCCTTGACCACTGTGGTGGAGGCCAACCTGGACGTGGGTGTGAATTGGGGAACAATAGCATCCCACCCAATAAATCCAAGCATTGTGGTCAACTTGCTCAAAGACAATGGGATCAAGAAGGTTAAGCTCTTCGATTCAGACTCTTGGATAATGGGTGCATTGGCTGGTTCCAAAATTGAGACCGTTGTGGCCATTCCTAATGACCAGCTTCAGAAATTTGCTAATGATTACGACCTTGCTAAGGATTGGGTTAAGGAAAATGTCACCGCCTATATATACAACGGAGGGGTCGATATCAGGTTCTTTTCTTCTTTCTCTAAGCTTATTTCGAATGGGTGAGAATTTTGGCTAAAACCAAGTTCTCTATTTATAATCATTTACATAATTAAATAACTGAAAGAGTAATAAAATAACAAATTTGATATGAAGCTGTAACATAAATAAATGGAGAGAGTAATAAATGGATACCAGATATTTGTCTACCATAAAAAAGTTGAATATGATATCTATGATGAGTTGTCCTGGAAAGCAAATATCTAGATATTTGTCCCTAATATAATAAAGGGTCAACTATGGTACTTATGGTAAATCATAATAGAAGGCTAAATATCTCAATTATTAAAAGGGCCAAATATGATACCTACGGTAAACCATAATTTAAAGCTAAATATCTCACGTGGAAAGTTGTGTCTGATGTCTGTAATAAAAGGACTCCTAACCCAAACCATTTCTTCAAATAAAAATATCCACAGGTACGTAGCAGTGGGAAACGAACCATTTTTAACGGGCTTCAATGGAAGCTACATAAAACTAACATTTCCGGCCATGCAAAACATACAAAAGGCTCTCAATGATGCTGGCCATGGTGACAAGATCAAGGTAACAACGCCGCTGAATGCCGATGTCTACGAGTCACCATCGAACCAGCCCTCGGATGGGCGGTTCCGATCAGACATCCATGACACAATGAAAAATATAGTTCATTTCCTAAGCAGCAACAATGCTCCCTTCATGGTGAACATCTACCCTTTCCTCAGTCTCTACCAGAACCCCGACTTTCCAATCGACTTTGCTTTCTTAGACAGTTCCGGGAAGTCGATAAATGACAAGGGAAAGACATATACAAACGTGTTCGATGCAAACTACGACACGCTAGTCTGGTCGTTGAAGAAGATCGGTGAGGGGGATTTGAAGATCGTCGTAGGAGAGGTGGGGTGGCCGACCGACGCTAATAAGTATGCTAACTTGGAGTTGGCGAAGAGGTTTTATGATGGGCTGTTTAAGAATCTGGCTAGCAAGAAGGGGACTCCCATGAGGCCAGATGAGAAGCTTGAAATTTATTTGTTTAGCCTTTTTGATGAGGATATGAAGAGCGTTCTCCCTGGCTTCTTTGAGCGCCATTGGGGAATTTTCAGGTACAATATATTTGTTTATAAGAATCATAGCATCTCCATTCCTCCTATTGTCCAAGGTCATGCTAAATTATTACTCAATTGGTATAATCGAGTGTCAACGTGGACAATTGAGTATGGTGTTAAATATAGATACGATGACTTTGTTAGGAATCACTGATCTTCACTATAGTATGATATTGTCCACTTTGAATCTCCCTGAGGCCTATAGAGTCCTCGAACTACCAACCCTTAATCGAGGCTCGACTCCTTCTCTTGAGTCCTCGAACAAAGTACACAATTTGCTCGACATTTGAGTCACTTTTGACTACACCTTCAAGGCTCACAACTTCTTTGTTCGACATTTGAGAATTCTATTAAAATGGTAAGTTAAGGGCATGACTCTGATACCATGTTAGGAATCATGAATCTCTACAATGGTATGATATTGTCCATTTTGAGCATCAGCTCTCATGGCTTTGTTTTGGGCTTCCCCTATAATGCCTCATTCCAATGGAGTGTATTTCTTATAAACCCATGATCATTCGCTAAATTAGCTAATGTAGGACTCCCTCCCAACAATCCTTAACAATCCTCCCCTCGAACAAAGTACACTATAAAGTCTCCCCTGAGGGCTATAGAGACCTCGAACAGTCTCCCTTTAATCGAGGCTCGACTCTTTCTCTAGAGTCATCGAACAAAATACACTATTTGTTCAACACTTGAGTCACTTTTGACTACACCTTCGAGGCTCACAACTTCTTTGTTGTCCATTTGAGAATTCTATTAGCATGGTTAAGGGAATGACTCTAATACCATGTTAGGAATCACAAATCTCTTTAATAGTATGATATTGTCCACTTTGAGCTTACGTTTTCATGGCTTTGCTTTGGGCTTCTCCAAAAAGTCTCATACCAATCGAGATGTATTTCTTATTTATAAATCTATTAACACAGACTTAATTAGAATCAAAGTTGAAAGGATATAGATATAATCGAAACGTTTTTTTTTTACGTATTCTTTGACATATTTTTAACAGGTATGATGGGAAACCAAAGTTCCCGATGGACTTAGCAGGCAATGGGAATGACAAGATGCCAGTTGCAGCAAAGGGAGTTCAATACTTGGAAAAAAAATGGTGTGTGATTAAGAACAGCATCGAGGACTTAACATCAGAAGTAAGTCAGATCGACTATGCCTGCTCCTTGTCCGACTGCACAACCTTGGTGTTTGGATCTTCATGCAACGACTTGAACGCTAGAGGCAACTTTTCTTTTGCTTACAACATGTATTTCCAGATGCAAGACCAGAGCGTTGAAGCTTGTGATTTTGGTGGATCTGCTGAGATTGTCACCAAAAATGCCTCCGTTGGCACTTGCTTGTTCCCCATCCAGATTGTCAGCGCTGGGCACCAGTTGACGATGATGAATGTCGTCCCCTTTGTGTCCACCGTATTTGTAACGATCCTATTTTCCGTAATATAATAGAGACGCCACTACATGTATGACATACCTATTATGTGCCGAAAAGTCTATTAAGAACATTTCCAAAACGATGTCATTGACTTAAACATTCATAATGAATTCATTTTGAACAATAAACTGATAATATGAATTAAAATAAAATAATGCAACATCTTGATCTAACATTTGGCAATGATAAGTGCTTACAATGCTGAAATTTGCCAAGCTAGAGGTCCTCCTAGAGTCCTTGCAAAACGTTCACAGAAAAAGCTAACTTAACGGATTGATTCCAACCAAGAGCCAGTTAGAAGATGAATGTCTCTTAGATCGAACTTGGAATCTATGATGGTCACTCTTAGATACCAAGATAATTCACTCCAGAATTAGCTTGATCAAAACTAATTCAATGAATCGGTTTAAACATCAAACCTAAAGCAAGGTTTGAAAAAGAATAACACCAAAAATGTATAAAAAAAATACAAAGGTTTTGTTTGTATTCAACCCTTCATTTCAAAATTGAATATTATATGCCTTTAAATAGGCCCAAAAGATAACCCTAACATAATAAAGTTCGACCACCAACTACAAATGCTATTAAATACAAATCAAAGAAAATAAGACATTCATAAATTGTCTTAATTGGTAATTCAATTACCAATGGCAAGTCTTCTAATCACTTTCCAATGTCAGCCACTCCATTATTTTCTTGATTTGATACTTGAATCTTCTTTGTATTGTTTCTTGTAATTGCTCGTTCGGGTACATGGAAGTGATTAGTTTTTGGATTCATATCACTTTGGACTACAATTTAAACATAAATGCAACTATCCTAGCTTCAGTTCCATGGTCTTCATGGCAACGCTGTCATCTGTACAGGGTGTCTTACCTTTACCTGAAAAAGAAGTAGCACGGGAATTTAATATTTGAAAGTACTTAGTAAAGCCTCGTTGTTGGTGCAAAAAAATGCAAACATAAACAATCATGGTGGGACCTATCTTTTAATAAGAACATTGGGCATGGCCTTGAGCTCTACTTTCTAGTCTAGGTAGGGTTAGATGTGTAGTACTTCTCTACACACGAGCCACACACACGCACATGGACCCACTAGGCAAGCTTCTATACGTACCCCCTAAGCCTAGCTCGTCGAGTTAACACACGCTCACACTACTGAACGCCACAGAGGGAAATAACCTACATAATTTCATGGCAAATATAGATATCATAAGGTAGACCTTCGAACTAAGCATAACGGCAAGTATCTCGATGCACATGTTATATAAAATGTATGAGGTCCCATAACATTAAAACATGGCATATATTCATGACGCTAGTCTTACCTCACTTTTTTTTTTTGTTAGCATAACATTCCTAAAATTAAACATAGCATAACTGGTACGTAAAATAACATGTATCGTAGCATATCCATAACATACTACACGTCATACAATCATCAAATATGACATATGTATGGTCATACGGCACACGTCTTTTATACAACAAACAAGTCATCCAACCAAGCCAAGAGTAAAGCCACTTACTTGGTTAGCCTAAAACGAAGTCACTACACTTCCTTGATGCTAGTTTAAAGTTGCTCCTTGAAATCTATTTCTACATAAAGAGTTCCACAGTCATAATTTAGAATTCTACTAAGGAAATTGGCTCATGTAATTACATAAAATAATTTAAGCTTAGCTCCAAATAATTTAAATTAGCTAAAAGTATCCATACTAACCTTAAACGCTTCTTAAAGTGTCAAAAATACCTCTTGAAGAGTAAAAAATGGTAGGAAATAGTCTGAACGTATAAGACCCGAGCTAGATCAACCGAGAGACTGAGTTTGAGCTATCAGAAATGTATTTTCTAATTGGCTCTCAACCACCCAAGTGGGATGAAATAGAGAACTTGTTGTGACTTAATGTCACAACTCAATTTTTCAAGAGGCACAACATAAGGTTGACTCGATGGTATAAAATGATGGAATTTTTTTTCGCAGAATAAAATAAAGAGAATTTAAAACATTGTACACAATATATTTACATTATTCAAGATAGAGTTCATACATAAGTAGTTAAAACACAAAATAAGAAACAAACACAAAATATTTAACAATAAAAAGAGCCGATGATGACGGGTGAGGCTTGTCTATGGCACCTTCAAAGTCTACTCCCAGCCTCGACCAGCTCCTTATTTACTTGAAAAACATGAAAATATGGAGTGAGTACAAAAATTTAGTAAGTAGTCTTACTGTAGGCTCTTAATCGTGTCATTGCTATGCTAGAGTACCATAATTCTTCTTTAACTTGTTCTAGTTCTTGTCGCAAGTACTTATGCCTTTAAAATTTGTTCTTGAGTTATGATTTCTTGGCATGATCTAGCCAAGGACCTTGATTAAGGACCTTAGTTCTAAGGTTTTGAGTTCTTGTCTTCAGAACTTGGATCTGGATTCATGTTCTAGTTCTTATTCCTGTTCTTGACCGTTGTCTTGTTCTTTGTTATTTCCTATGTTCTTGTTTTGTTATCGTTTTGTTCACTAAGACACTCACCCTAGAATTTATGGTACAAGTCATGAATCTGATAATCTGTGTCCGATGCTTCATACGTTTCAAAGAGAAACAATCTTAACCTACATCCAAAGCTTTATGTGTTCCAAATGACGTAGTTTGAACTCGCATCCAAGACTTCATATGTTCCCAGTGATACAGTCTTAAAACCTATACCCAAGGCTTCATACGTTTCAATTGTTATAGTCTAAATACATAAGCTCAAGGCTTCTTATGTTTCTAGTAGCATAGTCAGAAAACCTACATCCAAGGCTTCTTATGTTTCAAGTGATGTAGTCTGAGTCATAAGCATGTTGTGCCGTAGGAGATATAGGAGTTTCTTTGAGTTTTTGAGTATGAGGACATTGGTTCATTATTCTTGAGTGGTACCTAACATTCTGCTTATTTTAGTAGAGGTAGGACTTGTGTTTGTATTTCCTTTGGTTCTTGATCTTAAAGCATTTTATAAATTTCTAGGTTCTTAGATTCTCGAGGCATGGGTCATAACATACATTCTTAAGCCCTACTTAAATCTCATACATTGTAAACTTATCACGATAACAAGCATAAGTCATTCAAATAATATGAAGTCATAATATTCTTGAAGAGTTTTGGATCTTGGGTAAAGGTCATTTGGGGTATTTCCTTTGAGCTTTACTTATGTCCTAACTTAGTTTAGGTTCCAAATTTACTATTAATCACTTGAAATCTTGAATATATCTTCATACCCTTAGAACTAGGCCATACCAAAAGTTGTAAATCATTTGGATGATGTTTAGACATTGAAATATCTTAGAGTCCTAGGAACATTTTGGTCATTTTACACCATAATTCTTGGTTTAGCCTTTAAATGTTTTCCAATGACTTTAAAACTTTACAAAGTCATCAATCATCATGAAATAAGACATATAATAAAGTTTCAAGGTAGTTGGAAGTCATTCAAATCTCGTATGATGGTATCCGGCATAGGGAAATTTGGGTCATTTTGCATCATTTGTTGATTTAGCTACTTATCCTTATCAAATGACCACTAAATTGAAGGGAATGAACTCTTCATCCACCTAGCGGAAGCATTGAGAACCGTTTTAATTTTATGAGAGTAAGAACTCTAGCTTGGTAGAAATCGCAGCTAGCAGACCTCCTTGTTGTATTCCAACAATTATGTTCCTAGCTCCCTATTTGGTCAAGTCCCCTTGTTGTATTCCAACAATTATGTTCCTAGCTCCCTATTTGGTCAAGTCCCCAAAATCACAAACATATTGAATCGATTATAAGAGTCATTCTCACTCATGCAAATCAAAGAACAAGCCTTCACAGGCAGGAGTTCATAACTCACTCATGATTAAGATCGAGTTACATATGATCATAATGTGAAATATTAATCTTCTCAATTAACAGATTGATAAAGAGAGATTAAATATTTCTTAGTCCAGTTTTATGTAAACTCATCATATAGGATACCCCACTCACATGTCTCCATATGAACGATTTGGATCAAATCATTTGTAAAAATTATAAAGTGAGTTGTACCAATAGGGTTATCAGAATAAGACACCCAACCTTATCCATTTAATATAGACACCTTAGGTTATTACTTGAATATGATCCTCTTTTATGTCAACCACATATGGTTCAAGATTACACTAATTACCTTGGATGTTTATACAATGGATAATATTAAATTATAAGTAAAATAATAAAATTATTATCAAATTTAAATAATTAATTACGAGTCTTTAGGGCATAAATCCCAACATAAATTTCATATATTTCCCTAACATATCACATTATGCTCAGATATAAAATTTCATGGGCAGCGGAGTTCATTTAATTTGTTATTGTAACATTGTTGGAATTTTGAGCAAATTTCTTGGTTCAGGGCCTTAACTCACGGTTCATGGTGTTTTTCATTCATATTCCCTTAATTTGTACTCATCTTAAGGTTCATACTGAAATCCAAATGATTCCTACAATTATTTCTTAAAAAAAGTCTAAGATGACTACTTACCTCGTCGTCGACGTTCAAGATCTCTGTTCTTGAGCTTCTAATATCCGAATTACTCAAAATTTTCTTTGACAGACTCCTTAGAGTGTCTAAATTTTGAAACCATAAATGTTTTTCATGAGAACTGTTAGGTTATGGAGCCTGATGCTTATTTATAGCTTGGTCAACGGTTATATCAAGTAAAGCTATATTTGGTAAAGCTATATCCGGTAAAGCTATATATGGTAAATAGTTATATATAGTAGATGGTTAAATCTGGTAAAGCTATATATAGTAAACTGAACTACATATATATCCCGTCCGTAGAGCTTTGAGAAGTACTTTCTATTCTCTGTACTCTCTCTTACTGTACATTCGTGAAGTCATCAATAAAAACAAATCCTTTTAGCCAGAGTTCTCCTTGCACTTTTTTCTATCCCATTCTCTGTGTTCATCTAGATCGAGCGTGTGCGTTGTTGTGCAATCCTAACAACTGGTATCAGAGCTAGGCGAAATTCACCACGATCTGTGAAGATGGAAAGTTCAAATATTGGAATTGAGAAGTTCGACGGATCCGATTTCGGTTTCTAGAAGATGCAGATTGAAGATTATCTGTACCAGAAAGATCTTCACGAACCTCTGTTGGGGGTGAAGCCAGATACCATGACCACGGAACAGTGGAAGCTCAAGGATCGACAAGCCTTAAGGATGATCCGGTTGACGCTATCCAGAAACGTGACGTTCAACATTATCAAGGAGAAGACAACGTCAGATCTGATGAAGACGCTGTCGAATATGTACGAAAAACCGTCGGCTATGAACAAGGTGTATTTGATGCGTAGATTGTTCAATCTACAGATGTCTGAAGGTGGACGTGTTGCTGATCATATAAATGAATTCAATATGATCATAAGTCAACTGAGTTCGGTGGAAATTAATTTCGAAGATGAAATTAAAGCGTTGGTTTTGATGTCATCCTTACCCGAGTCATGGGATACTGTTGTTGCCGCAATCAGTAGTTCTCGAGGATCTGATAAACTGAAGTTTGGTGAAATTCGAGATGTAGTTCTCAGCGAAAGTATTCGCAAACGAGAAACTGGAGATTCATCAGGCAATGCTCTCAGTGCTGATCGAAGGGGAATAAGTAAACCGAAGTGCCCAAACAAAGGGCGATCAAAATCAAAGAACCGAGAAAAATCTCCATATAGACCAAACGTAACGTGTTGGAATTGTGGAGAAAAAGGTCACTTTCGGACAGGTTGTATAAGACCAAAGAGAAAGCAGAATCACAAATCTGGAGATGATGATGATTCTATAAATTCAGCAGAAGACATTGGGGATGCTCTAATCCTCAGCGTGGACAGTTCGATTGAATCCTGGATTTTTGATTCAGGTGCATCTTTTCATTCGTCTCCAAATAAAGAGTTGTTCTGAAATTTCAAGTCTGGAAATTTCTAGAAGGTGTATCTTGCCGACAACAAAGATTTGGAGATTAAAGGAAAAGGAGATGTTTGCATAAAAACTCCGGCAGGAAATCAGTGGACATTAAAGGATGTCAGATATATTCCTAGTCTCAAAAGAAACCTGATCTCTATTGGTCAGTTGGACAGCACAGGTTATGCAACAAAGTTAGGGAAGGGTTTGTGGAAGATTATGAAGGGTTCTACGGTGGTAGCACGTGGCTCAAAATCTGGAACCCTATACATCACTGCAGGGTGTATAAACATAGCTGCTGTTGCTGAGAGTGCTTCAAATTCAAGTCTACGGCACAATAGACTTGAACCTATGAGCGCGAAAGAAATGAAGAGGCTGGCTGCGAAAGGAGTTTTAGAAGGTCTGAAATCTGTTGATGTGGGTCGTTGTGAGAACTACGTTATGAGCAAGCAGAAATGAGTTAGCTTCACAAGGACCGCTAGAGAATTGAAGAAAGTGCGGTTAGAAATAGAACCATATGTGGAGCAAGGTTCGACGAAACAAGTGGAAGTTGAGCTTGAGTTGCAGGGAAACTCACCTAGTGATGTTGTAGCAGATACTCATGAAACTCCTGAGACTACTGCTGAGGAACCAGATGTGGAGCAAGGTTCCAAGACCACGAAGCAAGTGGGAGTTGAGCTTGAGTTGCAGGGAAACTCACCTAGTGATGTTGTAGCAGATACTCAAGAAACTCCTAAGACTACTGCTGAGGAACCAGATGTGGAGCAAGGCTCCAAGACAACAAAGCAAGTGAGAGTTGAGGTTGAGTTGCGGAGAAAATCACCAAGTGATCTTGTACTCCTGAGGTTGTTGCGGAGGAATCAGCAGTGGAACAAGTGACACCTGAACTGGTGTTGAGAAGATCATCCTGTACTATTAGAGTACTAGATATGTATGTACCTTCATTACACTATCTGTTGCTGATGAAAGGGAACCAGAGCCCTTTGATGAGGCCCTACAGTTGGAGGCAAGTAGGAGCAAGCCATGGATGATGAGACGTCTAGGCTTAAAAAATGCGTTGTACTGAGATTGAGTACGTGGCAATAGTTGAAGCTGGAAAGAAGACGATATGGATGACTGACTATCTAGAAGAATGGGCAAGAAGTAGCACGAAGATATTCTTTACAGAGATAGTTAGAGTGTCAAACAGTTGGCGAAAGAACCCGGTTTATCATTTCAAGAGAAAACACAGAAGACGATACCATTTCACTTGCAGGTTAGTGAAAGATGGTGATGTGTTTGGAGAAGATAGAGGGTGCGAAGAATCTAGCAAACATATTGACAAAATGTGTTGATGTTGGAATATTGAGGTTGTGCAAAGCCTCAATTGATATGGTGCCATGAAGACCATGAAGATGCTCATGGTCGTTTGAGAATGAAATTCTTGGTTGACTAGATCAGTCTCCAAGTGGGAGAATTGTTAGGTTATGGAGCCTGATGCTTATTTATAGCTTGGTCAACGGTTATATCCGGTAAAGCTATATTTGGTAAAGCTATATCCGGTAAAGCTATATATGGTAAATAGTTATATATAGTAGATGGTTAAATCTGGCAAAACTATATATAGTAAACTGAACTACATATATATCCCGTCTGGTAGAGCTTTGAGAAGTACTTTCTATTCTCTGTACTCTCTCTTACTGTACATACGTGAAGTCATCAATAAAAACAAATCTTTTTAGCCAAAGTTCTCCTTGCACTTTTCTCTATCCCATTCTCTGTGTTCATCTAGATCGAGCATGTGCGTTGTTGTGCGATCCTAACAAGAACTAGCATGGGAGGTGGTTAAATTTAGAAAAGACAAGGGAGGGTCATATTTTTGGTTGGTAGGACTGGTTCAGTTGAACCACCCACATCATCATCTTCCTCCTCTCGAAAGAAGAAGATGCGTGTAGGCCATTGCACCACCACCTAAAAATCTACCTCCCCAACTCTGTTTTGAGCATTTCCCCCCTCGTTTTCCTCTTGAAACTTCAAGGTGATGTTATAGGGGAGAGATAGGGATTGATTTCATACTTTCTCGTGGATTGTAGTATGAGTTATACGCCTCCAAAGTACGCTGGAAAACTTATCCTTGGCGGAACTCAAACCGAAAGACTCTCGTGAAAGTTCTTCCTTATACTTCCCTTTAGCTAAAGGATTTTTTTTTGGAATAATGTTCTTAAGCTTTTGGTCTTAATTTTCGAATTTGATCCTCGATCTGCAACTTACCCAAAAACGCAAGGGTTAGTTTCCTTAGGCAACTTAATCTAGGACGTATTAGCCCCGATTTCTTTCAATTTTCTTGAGGCATAGGTTATAACTATGACATTTTGCATCAACACACAACCAAGCCCCATACTTGATGCATCACTATACACCACTAAGTTTCCTGAACCATCTGGCACAGAAAGTACCTACGTTGTTCCTAGTTAGTGCTTGGGTTCCCTGAAACTCTGCTCACAAGCATCGTCCCATGAGAACACGTTGCGAGTGTTTTGAGGTCCTTTGTATTTCCATAACTTATTTTTGGAGCAAAGTTTCACAAATAGATACAATGACGAATCCTCTTGAAGAAGTGAAGAATGATATGAACCAAGAGACATCAATCATATAATATACTTCAATGAAAGTGTGAAGAAAATATGTTGAAATTATCAAAAGATATTTCAATTTATGTTACATTGAAGAAGAATAAGCTTCATTGTTCTAAATTTTGGGTGGATTACAATTTAGAGTAATTTAGACTTATTGTATTTCATTAATATATTTTAAGATGTTTTATTTACTTCAAAGTTACATTTAGGCTAATTATAGTCATAATACATAGTGGCTAAGAGTGGCTAATTATAGTCAGAAAGTATGTGGCTAATTATGGTCATAAAATATGAATGTTAGTAGCTTTTGAAATATCTCATATAAGGTCAAGAGTTTCATTTTGAGGCTATATAAAGCTATGTACGTTGTATTTACAAGTAGACTTGAAAAATGTACATTTGTGCTCTCTTTAGCCAATGACTAAGTTTCTTTGCAATTCTATGTAGTTTAGGTTGCATGTAGAATCATTCAAGCTTGACATGATCAATCTTTCTTGTGGAGTGATTCGAATCTCAAACAAGTATTCTTGCCTTGAGATATTTGATCAACAAGAATCATTCAAGCTAGACATGATCGATATTGCATGTGGAGTGATTAGAATCTCAAACAAGTGTTCTTGCTTTGATATATTCGATCAACAAGGTAATCCGAATCTTACTCCCTTTGTAGTGATTCCATATCACTTTCTTTGTTAACTTAGTGAGGGTGGAAGATATCTTAAAGAAGTCTTGGATGAATCTTCTATAATATCCTACTAAACCCAAGAAACTTCTGACTTCCGTTGCTGAGGCAAGGCAATGCCAATCCATGACTGCCTTGACCTTAACTGGATCTATTGAAATCCCTCTTCTTGACACGACGAGCCTTAAAAATGTCACTTCCTGCAACCAGAACTCACACTTAGATAACTTTGTATAAAGTCGATGTGCTCAAAACACCAATAGTACTAGTCGCAGATGTGACCCATGCTCTCCATCAGTCTTTGAATATATTAGTATATCATCGATGAAGACTATTACAAACGCGTATAGGAAGTCCTTAAACACCCTGCTCATGAGATTCATCAATGCTTCTGGGGCGTTTGTCAAGCCGAACGAAATTACAGTAACTTCATAGTGACCATACCAGCTTTTGAAAGCCGTCTTAAAAATGTCACTCTCTCTAATTCTAAATTGTTGATATCTTGACCTCTGATTGATCTTGGAGATCACTGAAGCACCTTTTAGCTCATCAAACTGGTCATCAATACAAGGTAGTGGTTACTTATTCTTAACTATCAACTTATTCAGTTCCCTGTAGTCAATACACAACTGCAGAGTCCTATCTTTTTCTTAACGAACAACACTGGTGCTCCGCATGGTGACATACTAGGCCGGATGAAACTTGGATCTAGAAGATCCGTAGTTGCTTCTTAAGCTTCTTTTGCTCAACCGGAGCCATTCTTCGGCTCAAGCTCAATCGTGAAATCAATTTTCCTCACTCCCAATTCAGGAAATACATCCTCATCACTGATATATTTGCTATGTGCCTACCTCCTGTCTTGTGTCCGTGACACTGGCAATAAAGCCCATGGTCGATGGCCCATAAGTTTCTTTGCCTTTAAAGCAAAAATAACCTTTGGTGTACACTGAGAATCTACACCTTGAAACTTGAAAGTCTGCTCATTAGGCAGTCTGAAAATTACATCCCTGGCTCTAAATAACTGAATGATTCTCGGGCAGCCAGTCCATGCCTAGAATCATATCATAATCAATCATATCAAGAACAATGAGTGAAACTCTTAAGGCCATCCGACACTAGTACTTTGCAAGTTGGCACTCACTCATCTGCTATTAACACTTCACTAGAGGGTGTAGGCAAAACAATATGTATCCTGAAAGCTCTAACTCTATCCGTGCATAATTTATAAAAGTAAATATATAAACGAGTGCGTACGATAAAAATGCATGAAAACCAAACACATGTAATGTACCTATCAACGTTATCTGACTTCTTCCCAATAGTGGCCTACTAGTGTCTCTGTTTTTCCCTGAGCCTCCTTTACTACTCTGCCCAAATCCTAAAGCGTTGTTAAGGTCATGGCGCTTTCTATGAGGGAAGTCAGCTTTCTTATGTCCACTCTTGCAAAAGAGAAAGCAAGCTTTAGTGTTTGCTTTACACTCACCAAGATGCCTAACATCACATGTCGGGTATTCCAGCTTTTCCACTATGGGGGCCACAGTACCTTCAGTCTGATGCCTCTCTGGTTGAGGTGAATTATGTCTCTGTCCCCTGTTCCTGAATGGCAAATACCTATCTGAATGTTCTCAAGACTTTCTGAAGAATTTCTTTTTTCTCCCACCCCGCCTAACTATCCATCAAGCTTTTGTTGAAGCAAAAATCCTTAAATAAAAAAAATTAACACCTTCTTATATAAAATTTCGATAAATAAGAGATTAAGGCTAGAATTAGATTAATAAAAAATGTAGATACAAGATTTGGAACCTTGTTCTAGATTGAGTCACTCTACAATCGAACTTGATCAAAACTTGATTGAATGGCTTGTATGCAATTCTCCCACAAGAATGGTTTGAAACTTAGAAATAGCAAAATTGATGCTCGGATTTCTAAGGGAAACGTCTCAATTTGAGATCTCAATTTCATTTATCTATGAATTTGATTTTTATATAACAATTTGTGGGTATTTATAGTCTTCCCACAAAAGACGTTTGTGGCATGATTTAATCTCGATCTCTCTAAATCTCGACAAAAGACAAAGTCAATTTGACCATTTGACCATTACAAACTTTATGAAATTAAAAATAATAAAGTTTTTCAACAAATGTCGGTTAGTATGTTTGAGTGGCTAAGGAGACAGACTCAAAATCTATTGGCCTTTACCCGATATGTTTGAGCCCTGTTGTTGACATTTTAATATTCACTTCTGAAGCTCCAAATAGGTCATTCCTCAATCGAATCAGCTTGTAACACATGAAATGATGGTTGAACCGAGCCGATCCAATTTTGTAGATCTTCTTAGCCTGGATCGAATCATAGGTCCAGTTGAAACATTTAGAAAACCTTGATTCTTATCACTACCTTTCTAGCCAGACTCGGCAGCTGTATATCCATCATGCTGGCTACATGGAGGGCACCTGCATAACTGTTAGGAGTTATTGCTTCTACTATGCCCTATATATAATAACATAGACCTGCAATAAACTTTTGAATCTTCTATTCTTTAGGGTCTACATACTCCGAAAAGAAACCGGACAATCTTCTACCCCTACCTCTCCCACGTCCATAACTCCTCGTATGTGCCACGAGTATCTATATCATGCAATAAGCTAAGTTACTAGGTATCCAAACCAAATTCTTAACTTCAACGAGTATGTATGCAACAGACCTTGCATGAAATTTAACATGTAATAGCCCATAAATAAATAAAAATAATTATAAAAATAGTTAAAATAATAATAATAATAAATAAATAAATTAAGTAATTAAAAAAAAAAAAAAAAAACAACATTTCCCCACTTCTCTCTCTTAACCTCTCATCCCTTCCCACGATTATCTCTCCTCAACCTATCCTTACACCTGAGTAACAGTTATTGCAAAAAGAACAGAAAAACAACCGTGCTCAGATTTGATAAGTAAAATGGCTTTCAACATAGGCAGACGTCATATTTAGTGATTTTGGTCGGTTATTACCGTAAAATCCTATTTCTTTGTAGTTATGGTTATAAGAAATTAATTTAGGATCAAATCTTCTTATATATTTTACCCGATCATGTAATAATCAGATCTCATATCCAATTGATTAGATTTTTGTTAGCATTTTAAGTTACAGTAAATAAGATTAGATTCAATAAAATTTTAGTCGACAAATCTATAAACTTGAAGATAATAGCCAAACAATCGACTTAAAATTGGCCAGCAATATCTGTTTACACAATTCAAAATCTATTTATAGAGTGAAAATAATTAGGGAGGGGATTGAGGAAAGATTTTTTGAACAGAATTTAACCATAGAAACAGGAAATATCATAGGACAATGAACTCCATTAAATTTTGTCTAACAGTAAATATAAGAATTTTACCCTGGCCAATGTAAATTAGAGAAATAATTTTATAGAGTTCAAACTTGAAACTGATGTCATGAGCTCATATAGGTTGACCCGGATTTCAAAGGATGGAATCGAATTTTCATTAAAGATATATTCGTGACAACGACTTAGCCAGGTAACTGACCTTACTATCGGCATGGTTATATTTGATGTTGACACGTGCCCTGTGGTTCTGCACGTGTCATATATATTGATATGTGTGAATTGTCTGTGGATCGACATGCTTCCTATATGTTATGTTATGTTATGTTATGTTATGTTATAATATGTGGTTTGTATGATAATAATTATGGTACGATGTGCTCAAGGATATGTTTGAGATAGGATACGAGAAGGATGCACAAAACGAAATGTAACGATAGGAGTAAGATACGTTCATGAAAGATTAAGGTTAGGTTACATACCGGAGTGCTATGGATAGGAGAGATTGATGAAAGAATACGGTTAGGTTATGGGTAGAAAGAGATAGGTTTGTGATAGATTCATAGAACGATAGCGTTAGGGTACGTTCTTGTGACGATATGACTATGAAGTGTTTACGTTATGACTTGTTTATGATATGATACATTGTATGCTAGATTATTGTGCTTAAGTACGTAGTTATGTGAACGTGAATGTATGCTATATATGCTTTTAGTCTGATGTGATGTGTAATGCATGTAACGATACGAGGTCCTTGAATGATTATGGCATGTCTGTATGGGAATATGTGATTGTGAACAACATGAATTGTATGACATGAAACACGGTAAACTGTCTGGAACCATAACTCCGATAGAAATATGAAATGAAAATAAGAATGACATGAAGCCTGGAACATGACAGGGGGGTTATGGTCATTAAAGATAAATGTAGAAATAAGGGGACCTCATGCATTATGTGTGTTCATGCATCTCGGGGGATACCCCCATCCCATCACGAGGGTACGGACGCGTACATCCAATGGCAGGACAACGATTGTTATGCATTGCATAGCGCTGCCGTGACGGTTCTAGTTTTAACGGGTCCTGGCATAAGTGGCTCCCAGAGTATGCCCATCGGATAAGGACAGTGGCCCAACGGTGTGCGAACTAGCTGGTGAGCCCACACTCGCACGTATGAGCTGTGTGTAGAGTATATGGTACACGTCCACGATTACCCGTTAGGACAGCACCGTAGGAAAAACAAAACGAAACGAAACGAAAGATAGGTCCCATCATTTCATTGCATGTGATTGTTGCATTTAACCCCAATAGTGGGGTCACTTACTGAGTATTTCTTTAAATACTCAAGCCACGTGCTACTACATTTTTTCAGGTTAAGGCAAGACATTCCTGTACGGCTGACGACGACATTGCAACTCGAGATCATG
The DNA here is from genome assembly GCF_057944985.1 of Cucurbita pepo subsp. pepo. NCBI lineage: Eukaryota > Viridiplantae > Streptophyta > Magnoliopsida > Cucurbitales > Cucurbitaceae > Cucurbita > Cucurbita pepo. The sequence continues at coordinate 7,387,248 of NC_141813.1, forward strand.
GCACATGCATAGGATAGTGGTATTTATTTTCTTAAACTAGAATAGGATGTTTTAAACTTAAACGCTTATTTATTTTATTTCGGGTCTTTTGTTGTGTCATTTTAAAGATGTTTTCGAAACACGTAAGTCCATGGCTGTGTTTTAAGTTAAAGGTTATGTTTTATGGAATTTAAGTAAAGTCTTCCGCATTCAATGTTTATGGTATGTATACAGTAGCGACCTTAAATTAAGTAGAAAATTTTGGGTCGTTACATAACTATAGAATGGGATATGCTTACTATTTACTATTTGCTACTTAACTACTTTCATACTCAACCAAACTCTAATCCAAAACTTTCATGACCCGATTTTTGACGCATCGAAATAAGGACCGTCAAGAAGAAATGGGTTATAAAAAGATGATAAAAATTTTCGCATCATTCAAGTAAATAAATACTTTAAAAGAACACAATTTAAATACATACATTAGTATGACTGCTATTTCAAATGCATTGATCATTTACAAATGGAAGGGTTACAAAAATCATGTACAAATAAACAAAAGACTCTGATCAACGAGTTCCCCTCTATAGTCATGACCAATGCTTTACTACTCTCACCCGTGTCCCCACCGTGACCGTTGCTCTACTGCTCACCTAAAAACATGAAATATAGCAAGAGTGAGTATAAAAATATTCATTAAGCAATCTATTTGTAGACTCTCGTCGAAACATATTACTATACACAGAATCTTTAGCTATGTATTTGTATGATACCTAAAGTAAGTTTAATAATTATGGAGGAGCCTTTTTGCTCTAACGTAATATACATACTCCACATATGCCTATTTACTGAGTTCAAACATGAGTTGCATCGCCCTTGTGAGCGGAGAACTAGTTGCATCGCTAGTGGTGTGAGGTTAAAACTACTTGTTGCATCGCCCTTTTCACGCGAAAATAGTAATTGGCAAGTCACATCGCCCTTCTGAGCAAAGACACTAACTGGCTTGTTCACGCCCCTTCATGAGCTAGTACAATAAACTACCTGTCACTCTTCTATATATACATTAAAGACCTGATAGCGCAGAAGTAAAGCATGAAAACCCTAATCGAGTCGTTTCTAAATATAAAAAAAAAAAAAAAAAAAAAAAAAAAAAAACTGAGATATGGTCAATATTTTTAGAAGTTAAAAGTGACAAAAATACTAATTTGATAATTTGAAACACATGAGTAGTAAAAACACAAAAAATAGTTTCGCTACGAGACCATTTAAGTGACATATTTTTGTCAAGCTACAATGGGTGAAAATTTACCAAAGTCAAAATTAAGAAGAAACAAACCATGTAGCATTTAATAAGGGTCAGATAGTGCCAAACTGTAATGTGAAAACCTTAGTCGCATCATTTCTAAGTCTGATGAAAAATCAATGTTTCGGTCAATATTTTTAAAAGTAATAGTGATAAAAGTTAAAATTTGATTATTTTGAAACATATGAGCGGTAAAAATACAAAAAAATATTTTCGTTGTTGGGCGATTTTTACAACATTTTTCGTTAGGCTACAAGTGACAACATTTTAACGAGATAATCACCATTCATGACCCTCGAAAGTGGGCTTGGGAATATATTAAAAGGAACTAAAATCTATCACAAAACTCAACAATTTATCTATTTAATCTCTCTTAGCCGAACCTTCCTCACTATAGTTGATTTTCTCATCATTTTATGATTTTCGACAACAGTGGCACTCTGTTTTAGTTTTGTTTAAGTAGTTAAAATCACCAACACCCATTTGAATGTTACCCAAAAGCTCACTTAATTTCCAGCGATAAAATTAACCAAAAAGATAGATTCCCTGTGGAATCGATAATTTACTTATTACTTGCTACTTGTGGTAGTGTATACTTTCACTTATTCTTGTGAAGTTTACATCATTTTATTATATACATCCACAAACGATCAAGTTTTTTGCGCCGTTGCCGGGGAACCTAATTTGGTTATTTTACTTGTTGTAGATTTTCGTGAGCTAGAGCCAACAAGAAGCCATAGTAAGCTGAATTTTCAACTATTGTATTTACAGCGGAAGAATTGAGTTTACTGATGCAGAATTCTGTGTATGAACCCACCTACAGGTTTGGAATTTATTTTGGATCCTGAAATGGAGAGAACATTTAGACGAAGGTTGAAGGAGAAAAAGAAAATGATAGAACAGTATATACAGCAAATAGAACTTGGAGCCCAGTTGAATCGGGAGTTTGAAAATCCAGCGATGATGTCTAATCAAGAAAGAATTACTGTCAATGCCATAAATTTAGCAGATGACAGAGAAAGAGCGATCCGAGCATATGCACACCTAGCTGTGGAAGAGCTAAATCCGTGCATTATTAGACCCAAAATGCAAGCAACCACGTTTGAGCTAAAACCCGTGATGTTTCAAATGTTGCAAACCATTGGGCAATTTCATGGATTACCGTCGAAAGATCCTCACCTACACCTAAAGTCATTTTTGGGAGTTAGTGACTCATTTCGATTCCAAGGACTGGATAAAGACGTGATTAGACTGAGCTTATTCCCATATTCATTGAGGGATGGTGCTAAATCATGGTTGAATACTTTAGCACCGGAAACAATTGATTCTTGGAATAGTCTAGCAGAGAAATTTTTGATCAAGTATTTTCCACCTACTATAAACGCACAGTTCAGAAATGAGATTGTTGTTATTCAACAGTTTGAAGATGAGACACTAAGTGAAGCTTGGGAGAGATTTAAGAAGATGCTTAGAAAGTGTCCTCACCATAGACTACCTCATTGTATACAAAAGGAGACTTTCTACAATGGATGAAATATTGCTACTAAACATGGAGCTATTTTGTCAAAGACATACAATGAAGCATATGAGATTTTAGAGAGAATAACATCTAACAATTGTCAATGGGCCGATGTGAGAAGCAATCAAGGAAAGAAGACTCGAAGAGTACTTGAAGTTGATGCTTTGTCTTCTATCAAAGCTCAACTAGCTTCGGTGACTAATATTTTACAAAATCTAGAGTTGGGACAAGACTTCATGTTTAAAACACCAGTCCATACAGCTGCTGTAATTAACCAGACAGTAGCCGAATCTTGTGTATATTGTGGAGAGGAATACACCTTTGATAAATGTCCAAGCAATTCGGCCTCAATTTTCTATGTCGGGAATCAAGCTAGTCAAGACAACTCAAAAAATAATCCCTTCTCAAATACTTATAATCCGGGGTGGAGAAATCATCCAAACTTCTCATGGAAGGGACAAGGCTCATCCAAACAACAAATGCCACCTAAAACAAATTACCCTCCGGGTTTTGGATTACAAAATCAATTGGCTTATAGTTCTCAACAAGTCAACATCTAAGGGAAAGGAACTAGCCAAGCTCAATACACATCGGGAACATCTATTGAAAGCCTAATAGAGGAATATATGGCTAAAAATGATGTCGTGATACAAAATCAACAAGCCTCATTGCGAAATTTGGAAGTTCAAGTAGGTCAATTAGCAACTGAGTTACGAAATAGGCCTCTTGGGAAGCTGCCAGCAGACACCGAAACACCAAAAAGAGAAGGCAAAGAGCAATGTCAAGCAATAGTGTTGAGAAGTGGAAAAAAAATACCCAGCAGGGGAGAAAAAAAGTGCAGAACAAGGTGACAGCCATTCCCAAGAAACTGCTGATACACAGCAGAGGAATGAGGAACCTGCTGTACAGAAAGAACACAACAAGGATTATGCAGAAATTGAGGAGCAGCCTAAAATGCAAACAACTGGACAAGAGAGCAGAACATACACACCAACACCTCCTTTTCCACAAAGAATAAAAAGAAAGAAAGAGGAAGTCCATTTTGAGAAGTTTATGGATATTCTGAAGGAAATTCATATAAACATACTACTAGTGGAAGCTTTGAAGCAAATGCCAAATTATGTGAAATTCTTAAAGGATGTACTCACTAATAGAAGGAAGTGTGAAGAATTTAAGGTGGTGTCACTAAATGAAGAGTGTAGTGCAATATTGAAGAACAAGATCCCTCTAAAGGAGAAAGACCCTAGGTCGTTCACTATTCTCGTATCAATTGGAGGAAAGGAGCTAGGAAGAGCATTATGTGACTTGGGAGAAAGCATCAACTTAATGCCTCTATCCATTTACAAGAATTTGGGGATTGGAGAGGCTAGAACGACTACAGTCACGTTACAACTAGCGATAGTTCCATCACTTATCTCGAAGGAAACATTGAGGACATCTTAAGTCAAGTTGACAAATTCATATTTCTTGCAAATTTTATCATTTTAGATTATGAAGCCAATCATGATGTACCAATTATTTTGGGTAGGCTATTTTTGAAGACCGGAAGAATATTAGTATATGTCTACAAAGGAACCATCACGTTAAGAATGGGTGACCAAAAAGTTGAATTTAATATCAATGACAGCATGAAATATCTAGCAGTGACAGAGGATGCTCACCAGTATATAAATTGACAGAACAACCAGCGACCGAGGAATGGGATGATGGGGAAAGCGAGCAGGAAGAAGACAGGAGCTGGAATGACAGAATAGAATAGTTAGCAGTTTTAGGTGAATTCAGCAGAACTTTTGAGTCACTAGAATGTGAGAGAAGAAAGAGTTCACCGATGAGATCATCTATTGAGAGAGCACCGCAGCTGGACTTGAAACCACTACTTCCTAACCTTAAATATGCTTATTTAGGTGACAAGAAGACACTACCCATCATCATCTCAGCGACACTATCTTCGGCTCAAGAGGATATGCTCCTAGAAACATTGAAGAAGCACAAGGGGGCGATAGGTTGGACATTGGCGGATATAGAGGGAATTAGCCCTTCATTATGCATGCACAAGATACAATTGGAGGAAGGAAAAGTTAAATTCATTGAGCAACAAAGACGATTAAATCCCATGATCAAGGAGGTCGTTAGAAAGGAGATTCTCAAATGGCTAGATGCTGGTATAATTTATCCAATTGTAAACAGCAGTTGGGTCAGTCCTATTCAATGTGTTCCGAAGAAAAGAGGGATAACAGTAATGGTAAATGAGAATAATGAGTTGATCCCCACTAGAATAGTGAATGGATGGAGAATTTGCATGGATTATAGAAGGCTAAACAAAGCGACACGTAAGGATCATTTTCCCTTACCGTTCATTGATCAAAATCTTGATAGGCTTGTTGGAAAGTCACATTATTGCTTCTAGGATGGTTATTTGTGATACAATCAAATTACAATCAGTTTAGAAGATCAAGAGAAAACTACATTTACATGCCCATATGGAATTTTTGCCTTTAGACAAATGCCCTTTGGACTATATAATGCTCCAGCAACATTTCAATGTTGCATGATGGCCATTTTTACAGATATGGTAGAAACATTTATGGAGATATTCATGGATGACTTTTCGGCTTATGGAGAATCTTTTGAGACTTGTTTGTGCGACTTGGGGAAGGTTCTATAAAGATGTGAAGAGAAGAATCTTGTACTGAATTGGTTAAAATGTCATTTCATGGTCAATGAGGGAATAGTGCTAGGCCACAAGATCTAGGAATAGAAGTTGATAGAGCCAAGATAGAAGCTATCAAAAGATTGAATCCACCTATGTCAGTTAAAGGCTTAAGAAGCTTTTTGGGCTATGCAGGGTTTTATAAGAGGTTTATTAAATATTTATCCAAGATCGCAAAACCGTTGTGTAGTTTGTTGGAGTCAAAAAGAAAATTCGTTTTTGACAAACAATGCATGGCTCCCTTCCAAGTATTAAAGACAGCGCTGACCACAGCTCCTGTAATGTCAACTCCCGATTGGGATTCACCATTTGAGTTGATGTGTGATGCTTGGCCATGCTGTGGGGGCAATGTCAGGACAGAAAAGGGGAAGGTACTTCATCCTATCTATTATGCAAGCTGTTAAAAATGAGAAATAGAAATAGAATTGGGATCGAAAGTATGATCTTCATTAATGTTTACCACATTTTAAATAGGATACAAACTATCAACTAATACCTAAAAATGAGAAAAAAATATATAACTAACTAAATCTTGTAAATAAGATAAAATATACTGTTAATCAAATCTAACATAAAATATACTACTAACAACTCCCAAAATGTCTAAGATATACTCCCTACCTAATTATTAAAATATATCTCCAAATATCATATCTTAATACTCCCCCTCAAGTTAGAGAGTGTATGTCAATCACACCCAACTTGTCCTTCAAAAAATCAAACTGGTGTCTTCCCAAAGCTTTAGTGAAAACATCTACCAATTGCATTTTAGTCAAGACATAACACGGTTTGTTGATTCCAGCTTGTAACTTTTCTCGAACTATATGACAATCAATTTCAATGTGTTTCGTAAGTTCGTGAAAAACTGGATTGGCTGCGATATGTAATGCTGCTTGATTATCACAATATAATAATGCTGGTTCGGATAGTGTAACATTCAAGTCTTGAAGAATATATCTAAACCAAGTTAACTCTAAACAAGTATTTGTCATAGCTCGATGCTCGGCTTCTGCTGATGATCTGGACACATTAGTCTGCTTTTTAGACTTCCAAGAAATAATTGAATTTCCGAGGAAAATGCAGAACCCAGAAATAGACCGTCTGGAAGTTCGACAACCACCCCAGTCAGAATCGCAATATGCTTGTAATCTTAAATTGTTTTCAGATGGTAGTAGGAGTCCTTGACCAAGTGTACCTTTGATGTATCTCAGAACTCGAAGAGCTGCCTCCCAATGTGGTTTGCTTGGTTCATGCATAAATTGTCTAAGCATACGAACTGAATAAACTATGTCAGGCCTAGTAACGGTCAAATATATTAATCTGCCAATCAACCGTCTGTATTTACTTGAATCATTCAACTTCTCCCCGTCAGTTAAAGAAAGTTTTAGATTTTGCTCCATAGGAAATTTTTCTGGACGTGCTCTTGTAAGACCTGTGTCTTGAAGAATTTCTAGAGCATACTTCCTTTGAGACATAAAAATTCCTTTTCTAGATCGAGAAAATTCAATGCCTAGAGAATATTTCAAATTCCCCAAATCTTTGATAAGGAATTTCTTGAGTAAACTAGTCTTGAGATATTGAATTTCTTTGAGACCATTGCCTGTCAACAGAATATCATCAACATAGATTAGAACTGCAGTGAAAGAAGTACCTCTACTCCTAGTAAATAAAGAGTAATCTGCTTTGGACTGAGTGTAGCCTGCATTTTGTATAGTGATAGAAAATATGGAGAACCAATTGCGAGAAGCCTATTTTAATACATAAGGAGATTTAAGGAGCCGACATACTGTATTCTCCCCCTGTCGGCGAAGACTTGGTGGTAAAGACATATAGACTTCCTCGTCTAGATTACCATGGAGAAAGGCATTTTGAATATCCAACTGATGGGTAAACCATTTTCGGGCAGCAGCAACAGTGAGTAAGCAACGAAGTGTAGTAAGTTTCGCTGTAGGAGAAAATGTCTCTGTGTAATCAATACCTTCAACCTGATTGTATCCCTTTGCTACCAGTCGAGCTTTATAACGTTCAACAGAACCATCAGAGTTGTATTTAATTTTGTACACCCAACGACAACCAATAGCTTTATGACCAGGTGGTAGAGGAACGAGAGACCAAGTATGATTACGTTCCAAAGCTGCAATTTCATCATTCATAGCCTGCTGCCATAACGGGTCACCAACTGCCTCGTCATAGGTTTTAGGTTCTGTCTGAGATGTAATAAGAGCTAGAAAAGCACGTTGAGTAGGAGAAAAAGGAGAGAATGAAAGGTAATGATGAAGTCGATACCTGGTGCCAGTGCTGAGATTTGAGCTAGAGGTTAAATGATTGTCTCCAGAAGACATCTCATAATCCTTATGCCAAGCTGGAGGTTGTTTAGTACGTACGAGTAGAACGTCGGAGTGGAACTGACATATCAGGTGGGATAGGATTAGAATTAGTGGGTGAATCTAGAGAAGGAACAGAAGGTGGAGGAGACGACGAAGTAGTAGGTGAAGGAATAGGAGGTGAAGGAATAGGAGGTGAAGGAGGAATAGGATCATGAAGTGGTACAATAGGAGTCGAAAGAGCTAATGTCAAAGTTTGTGAAGCTGATGAAAAAAGGAAATCATCTTCACAAAATTTAACATCACGGCTAATAAAGAATTTGTGAGATTGCATGTCATACAACTTGTAACCTTTATGACCACAAGGATATCCTACGAAAACACAAGGAATTGCCCGAGGTTCAAATTTTTGCTTAGGATGTACTATAGTTGCATAAGATTTACAACAAAAAAATTTTAAGATGATGAAATGTAGGTGGTCGTTTGTAGAGTGCTTCAAAGGGTGTCTTGTTAGATAACAATGGTGATGGCGTTCTATTTATAAGATAAACAACATAAAATATCTAGCAGTGACAGAGGATGCTCACCAGTATATAAATTGAAAGAACAACCAGCGACCGAGGAATGGGATGATGGGGAAAGCGAGCAGGAAGAAGACAGGAGCTGGAATGACAGAATAGAATAGTTAGCAGTTTTAGGTGAATTCAGCAGAACTTTTGAGTCACTAGAATGTGAGAGAAGAAAGAGTTCACCGATGAGATCATCTATTGAGAGAGCACCGCAGCTGGACTTGAAACCACTACCTCCTAACCTTAAATATGCTTATTTAGGTGACAAGAAGACACTACCCATCATCATCTCAGCGACACTATCTTCGGCTTAAGAGGATATGCTCCTAGAAACATTGAAGAAGCACAAGGGGGCGATAGGTTGGACATTGGCGGATATAGAGGGAATTGCCCTTCACTATGCATGCACAAGATACAATTGGAGGAAGGAAAAGTTAAATTCATTGAGCAACAAAGACGATTAAATCCCATGATCAAGGAGGTCGTTAGAAAGGAGATTCTCAAATGGCTAGATGCTGGTATAATTTATCCAATTGTAAACAGCAGCTGGGTCAGTCCTATTCAATGTGTTCCGAAGAAAAGAGGGATAATAGTAATGGCAAATGAGAATAATGAGTTGATCCCCACTAGAATAGTGAATGGATGGAGAATTTGCATGGATTATAGAAGGCTAAACAAAGCGACACGTAAGGATCATTTTCCCTTACCGTTCATTGATCAAAATCTTGATAGGCTTGTTGGAAAGTCACATTATTGCTTCTAGGATGGTTATTTGTGATACAATCAAATTACAATCAGTTTAGAAGATCAAGAGAAGGAACAGAAGGTGGAGGAGACGACGAAGTAGTAGGTGAAGGAATAGGAAGTGAAGGAGGAATAGGATCATGAAGTGGTACAATAGGAGTCGAAAGAGCTAATGTCAAAGTTTGTGAAGCTGATGAAAAAGGAAAATCATCTTCACAAAATTTAACATCACGGCTAATAAAGAATTTGTGAGATTGCATGTCATGCAACTTGTAACCTTTATGACCACAAGGATATCCTACGAAAACACAAGGAATTGTCCGAGGTTCAAATTTTTGCTTAGGATGTACTATAGTTGCATAAGATTTACAACCAAAAAATTTAAGATGATGAAATGTAGGTGGTCGTTTGTAGAGTGCTTCAAAGGGTGTCTTGTTAGATAACAATGGTGATGGCGTTCTATTTATAAGATAAACAGCATAAATGCACTCTCCCAAAAAATTAAGTGGAACCTATGACTTAAAGAGAAGAGCCCTAGCTATATTTAGAATATGACGATGCTTACGTTGTACGACTCCATTTTGTTTTGGAGTATAGACACAAGTGCGCTGAAATTCAATGCCACAAGAAGTAAAAAATGGTTGCAAAGATAGGAACTCAATCCCATTATCTGATCGAACTATTTTGATAGTAGTATGCAATTGAGTTTGAACGAATTTAACAAAGTTCATTAACAAATGATGTACTTCTGACTTATGTTGCATTAGAAAAACCCAAGTACATCGAGTAAAATCATCAACAATAGTCAGAAAAAAAACGCAAACGAGAATGGGTAGGAATTTTATGTGGTCCCCAAACATCACAATGTATCAAATCAAAGGCAGAATGGGTTGTTATTGAACTTCTTGGGAAAGACAACCTAGTTTATTTTGCTAACGGGCAGATACTACAGTTATGAGAATAACTAGCATTATTAAGATGCAATTGATCAACTAGAAATTTAAAACGAGAAAAAGAAGGATGACGTAGGCGTAAATGCCACAAATCAGATGACTGAGATATTTGATGAGCTGAAGATTTGATTGGAGATGAAGAAATATGATAGAGACCTCCAAATTGTTTACCCGAGCCAATCATCTTCCCCGTAGCCAAGTCCTGCATCACACAAGAATCAGGATAGAAGGTGACATAACATTTCAAGTCATTGGTAAGTTTGCTGATGGACATTAGGTTTAAATTGAATGAAGGCACACATAAAACATTGTTTAATTTAAGGTTAGGGCTAAGGGAAATATTGCCAGTATGCGACACATGTGCTGTCCCTCCATTAGGTAAATTTATTGTAGACATGATGGCAGCCTTCGGTTCAGTCATAACAGAAGATTTTGATACGATATGATCCGTAGCTCCACTATCGAGAATCCATGAATTAGAACTCGCAAAGTTAATAGATAATGTAGATACTGGAAACAAACCTGCAACATTGATGCGATTGTCAGAATTACCAGAAGGGTGATGATTGATTGCAGATAAGGCTTGTGCTATCTGTTGTAATTGCTCAGAAGAAAAATTTGGAATGGAATTAGGTGACTGTTCTTCTGTATTCAACTGAAAAACATCGGCCATATTTGCAGATGATCGATATCCACGATTGTTGCGTTGATTGACTTGTCTTGCCCTTCCATAATTATTTTTTTGCCGACACCGACCTTCTGTATGTCCCCTTCTGTCACAAAATTTACAGTGAAACTTAAGGATTCGACACTCATTAATTGTATGACCACTTTTATTGCAGTGTTCACATGATTTGTCCTTGGCAAATTTTGAATATTTTGTTTTCTTCTGCACTGCTGATGCAATCGAGAAATTCTCAGTAGGTTCAGAAGTTACCTGACGCAGCATCTCTTCTTGTACAAGTAATGAATAGGCTTGCCTCACATTAGGTAATGGAGTCATCATCAATATGTTAGATCTCACCGTTTTATAAGACTCATTGAGCCCCATGAGCAATTGCATCAACTTGTCTTCTTCACGTTGATCAACATGTATTTGACGTTGATTACAAGTAAATGGTGTGCGGTACGCTTCCAGTTCATCCCAGAGTGCTTTGAGCTTGGTGAAATATGCTGACAGTGCCATGGTTCCTTGTGACATCGTTTCTATCGACTTTTGTATCTGAAAAATTGTTGGAGCATTCTTTTGTGAGAATTGTTCGTGAAGATCAACCCACACTTGATGAGCTGTCTTGGCGTAAATAATGCCTTTAGCGATATCTGCTTCAACGGAATGAGTTAACCAAGATATTATCATACTGTTGCACTGATTCTAGAGTTCAAATTCGGTTGAATTTGCATCTTGAGACGGTTCTTCAATTGTGCCATCAATGAAGCCAATTTTCTTCTTGGCAATAAGAGCATGCATAACTGATTTACTCCAGGATTTGTAATTTGCTCCATTTAATTTGATTGGAACAAGTGAATATCCTGGCTGATCAGAGTGATGAATATAATCAGGATGTGTTAAATCAACCTCTAAAATTTTGAAGCTAGATTTGGCTGATTCCGCCATAAAAGAAATTTTTATATTTAAGAACACCAAGATCGGTGCTCTGATACCATGTTAAGAATGAGAAATAGAAATAGAATTGGGATCGAAAGTATGATCTTCATTAATGTTTACCACGTTTTAAATAGGATACAAACTATCAACTAATACCTAAAAATGAGAAAAAATATATAACTAACTAGATCTTGTAAATAAGATAAAATATACTTTTAATCAAATCTAAGATAAAATATACTACTAACAACTCTCAAAATATCTAAGATATACTCCTAACTAATTATTAAAATATATCTCCAAATATCATATCTTAATACAAGTAAAACGTTGAATGAGGTTCAAGTGAATTATACAACCACTGAAAAAGAATTGTTGGTTGTAGTATTCGCTGTTGAAAAATTCAGAGCTTATTTATTTCAAGCGAAGGTGAAAGTGCACACTGACCACGCAACAATCAAGCACCTAATGATGAAACCGAATGCCAAGCCAAGATTAATTAGATGGATTCTACTGTTACAAGAGTTCGAGATAGAAATCGTGGACACGAAAGGAGCTAATAACCATGTAGCAGATCACTTGTCTAGAATGTTGAACATGGAAGAAAAGGTATGCAAATAAATTGATGATGCATTTTCGGATGAACAGTGGCTTGGAATAAACAGCAGTAGCAGCAGCTATAGCAGTAGGAGCAGTTACAGCGGTAGCAGAATGACAGCAACTCCATGGCATGCAGACATAGCAAAATTTTTGGCTTGTGCCATCATACCCGAAGAGAAAAATTATCAACAAAGGAAGGGGTTTTTCCACGAATCCAAAAGTTACATTTGGGATGAACCTTTTCTTTTTAAACAATGTGGAGACGGCATAGTGAGAAGATGCATTTCGGACAACGAAATACCAACAATTCTTGAACAATGTCATGCATCTCCGTATGGAGGTCATTTTGGAGGGCAAAGGACAGCAGCCAAGGTATTTCAATCGGGTTTCTATTGGCCAACAATTTTCAAAGATGCAAAAGAATTTTGCAAGAGTTGTGATCAATGAAAAAGGACGGGAAATATCAGTAAAAAGAAAACCTACCCCTGAATTCAATTTTAGAAGTGGAACTTTTTGATGTATGGGACACTGACTTTATGGGACCATTTCCGCCATTATAGGAACTTATTTATTCTAGTGGTTGTCGACTATGTGTCCAAGTGGGTGGAAGCAATAGTTTATCCATCCAATGATGGGAAGACCATACTCAAGTTTTTAAAAAGAAATATATTCACTAGGTTTGGTGTACCAAGAGCATTAATCAGCGATGAGAGAACGCACTTTGTGAACAGATTGATGAATAGTCTTTTAGAGAGATACAATGTAAAACATAGAGTGGCGACACCTTATCATCCACACACCAATGGACAAGCAGAGGTCTCCAACAGAGGAATTAAAAGTATTTTGGAAAAGGTGGTACAACCAGACAGGAAAGATTGGTCGATGAAACTTGATGATGCATTATGGGCATACCAGACAACCTTCAAAACCCCTTTAGGAATGTCTCCTTACAAGCTAGTTTTTGGGAAAGCATGCCATCTACCCCTAGAATTGGAACATAAAACATTTTGGGCATTAAAGAAGTTAAATTTTGACTATGCAACAGATGGAGACTTGAGGCGAATGCAACTAAATGAGTTGGAAGAATTCAGGCACCAAGCCTACGAAAATGCTAAGATGTACAAAGAAAAAACAAAAATGTGGCATGACAACAAAATTAGGCCCAAGGAATTCTACCAAGGACAAAGAGTGTTGCTATTCAACTCCAAGCTGAAATTATTCCTTGGAATATTAAAATCAAGATGGTCCAGTCCGTTTATAGTTGAAGAAGTCACTCCCTATGGGGTACTAACGATAAAACATCGAGATGAAAGGAGACATTTCACAATGAATGGACAGAGACTGAAGCCATATTTGGGTGGAGAAGTAAAAAGAGGCATTGTCTCTTTAAGCTTAAAAGGCTGAAAAATAAAACATTTTGTGGCAAAAGGTAGCTGACAAAGAACGGTAGTAACAGGTAACAAACTCCCGGGAAGCCAAGTTAGTTTTCCTTCTCCTTTTATTTATGCACTTATAGTCGTTTTTAAATAGTTATCTTCACTTATCTTAGAATGATAGTTTTTTGTTTTTTTTTTTTAGATTTATTTTACGTTTTTATCATGAATGATTCACATGCCCCAAGGAAGTAGCCAATTTTTGTTAGATGAATTAGGAGGATTCTAATGTTGTTAAAAAGGCTAATTTCAAAGGAGTAAGGAGGTTAACTACACTTGGTACATACTAGGTTGTGATTAGTGACAAAGTCATTCTCTTTCAGTGTATGCTGACCGTGTTCTCCCTCATTTGCATGAATTTGATCTAATTGTTATGCACTTTCTCACGAAACCTCAAGTCAAAGCACCAACACAAAAGATGACAGCAATCTGCTGTTAAACAAGAAAAAGAAAAACTTGACAGCAATCTGCTGTAAAACAAAAGAACAAAAAAAAGAAAAAGAAAAAAGGAACAAATAGCAGCAATCTGTTGTCAAACAAAAAAAGAAAAAAAAACTACAACAATCTAATGTAAAAAAAAAAAAAAACGGTGCGAGGGAAGGAAGAAGTGCAACGTGATGAATTACAAGAATAAATCAAGATCTCTTCCTAATGGGCACCGGTTCGAAACGAAGAGAAAAAGGGCAAGAACAAAATGGAGAACCTCCCAACACAAAAAGGAATAATCGCAAACGAGGAGGCGTACAACAGGTATGAGCTCCTCAAGTCATGAGTAATGTTGGTGGAAAGAAGGTTCCCAGCATTCTACCCTACATTTCCGGAATCCTTTCTTAACGCCATCAACGATCTAGGGTGGGCGATGTTCTGTCATTAAAGGGAACAAGCTATAGTACCGATACTGAAGGCGTTTTACGCACATATTGATCAAGTGGAAGGGTACACAACATTAGTGAGAGGAAAAATATTTGATTGGAGCCCTAAAGCCATCAACCAACTGTTTCACCTACAATTTTTTTAGCACACCACCTTCAAGGAAATGGTGCTAGCTCCATCGGAAGATCAACTTGAGATGGCCTTGAAGATGGTAGCCATAGAAGGAACACGGTGGCAGCTCTCGAGAGGAGGAGCAAGGACGATAATAGCAGCAGACCTCAACCCTGAAGCAAAAGTTTGGGCTGCCTTCGTAAAAACAAACTTACTACCCACTACACATGATACTACATTGTTAGCTGATAGATTTTGACTGGTGTATGCAATTATAATGAATTTGAGCATCGATGTGGGCAAGATTGTAGCGGATGAGATTGTCAAATGTGCAAGTAAGAAAGTGGGGAGGCTATTTTTTCCACAGTTGATAACCATGTTGTGTCTGGAGGCTGCAGTTCCTTTTGATGAAGAAGAAGAAAAACTTGAGGCAAGAAATTTGATGGACTACATAAAACCCATAGGGATGCCGCCAGTAGTGGTAAGAGGAGGGACAGCAGAGCAACAGACGATATGGATCAACTGCTGAAACAGTAAGAGGCTTTACTCAGCTGGTGCAAAAACAGTGAAGGGAGTTGCAAGGCGTATTGGTCTTATGTCAAAAAGAGGGATGAGGAAATACATAAAGCCTTAAGAACCAAGTCCAAAATTTCAGCATTCCCAAGTTTTCCAGAAGAGATTTTTAAAGAGTGAAGCCGCAAAGAATCATCGAATGTGGTAGAGGAGGAAGAGAACACTTCCTCTAACGCTCTTCCTCTAACGATGGCTAAAATCAATGGAATTCTCTGATCACACCCTTTATAACATTGTTGTTTGATTTAGAAGTATACATCCTTATGTTATGTTTGTTTTGTTTTGTTGACTGCATATAATTTTGAATCATGCACATGCATGCACACTAGAAGCATGAAACTTTTTTAGGATGCAGTTTTAGGAAGGGCAATAGATCATGCATGGTTTCATATGCAGTCATGATGTTTTGTGCAAGAACGAGGGATGTATTGTCAAATGCTCCAATAGGATAAATAAAACAATAAGGTGAGTGGTGTGTTTCTCTAAGAGGACAAAGGGGTTAAGGGCTCAAATGGAATGGAGTATTCATCAAAGTTGAGGATCCAATCTATGATAATCCACCTTAATCAGAAAGAATTCCCATAATTCACCTAACCTTTAGATCATTTTTCCAACAAAAACAATAACCAAGAGTTTCTGCGCCTCAATCTACTTTCAAGAATGATTCAACACCCACACTAATGCTCATTGAGAACAATGGCTAGTTTAAGTTTGGGGATATTAAAGCAATTCTATCACCCCATCAAAAATGCAAAGCAAAGCACAAAAAAAAAAAAAAAAAAAAAAAACCCGAGACTACTCCTCTTCAACCTAAAGCTTGAACTCTCAATGCTAAAAAAGTGGAAAGCAAAAAAAGTCTGAATCGAATGTAATTGTGATGTAAATGTTAAAAAAAATAAAAATAAAATAAAATAACTATCCTTATTGTTCAGGTGAGTTGCATCACAAATGTAGCCACACTAAACACTACAAGATGCTAGCAAGAGAGTCGAGCTAAGGGAGAATGAGTGTTAGCCTATATAGTCATCCTTTGAAGAGTTACGTGATTTGCACCACAAGTGGAGGCACCCAGAGAATAGGGGGATGACTTGCAGGATTCTTGGGAGGAAAAAAAATAATTGTGTCGTGATAAGAGAAAGTTAATGAAATAAGTTATGAAGCAAGTCACAAAAGCAAAGGTAAAAGGAATGGTATTTAGAAGTGTTTTGGGGAATACTGTGGTGGAAGTGAGAAATGTGTTATTTTTATTGTAAGATTTAGTGATAAGTGTAGGGTGAAATGTGGGGAAAAACTAATTTGAGGAAGAAATATAAAGAATGTGATCTAAAACATCCTAATACTCCACCAACATAAATATAGAAAGAAAAATTTTGTTAATGAGAAAAAAGGGGAGAGTGGAGAGAATGATTGCTCGAGGATGGGCAATCTTTAAGTTTGGAGTGGGATAACTCTCTAAGATAGAGTCGTATCAAGTCTTTTTGTTTTTAATATGGCACTCTTATTCACCATTTTCTCATTATTTACCTCATGTATTCTACTTAGTGAGCATGAAATCATTTATTGTGGTCCAACATGAAAAAATGTCAGAGGAACATACTTTCTAGAGGACATACTTTCTTGAGTAAGTAAGTTCGTAATCGTGATTATTTTTTCCTTTCGAATCTATGTCTGATTGTCAATTTTTTTTATCTCAAAAACTTTGCAAATGGTTGGCATAGTTGGTACTAGCTGAGCTGTAGTTCATCTGCACTCCAATCGGGTGGTACAAAGAGATCTTAAGGTACCATAAGGTATTAACATACCCAACCTTGCAATTATAAGTCTCATTAATGGTTCTTGATTTTTTTGTTTTTTCAAATTTTCTTCTATTCTAGTGTTCCAATATGTTTCTTGCGAAGAGCAATGATGTCCGACTTGGTACGATTGTTTCCATGTTTTACCGGATGGAATTTCTTTAGTAGTTATTTCTCTAGCAAGGGCTAATATCTTAAATTTTTGCACTGGGAACTTTAGACTTGCAAAACTACTCAATACAGAAGACCTTGCTTCATCATGAGACTTGTAAACCTACTCAATACAGAAGACCTTGCTTCATCATCATCGGTAAGGATGCAATCATTATCTTGTCATAATTTCTCAGTAGAGATGATTTAAAGAAATTATGTGGGGGATAATTTTCCTGAATGGATCTTGGATAATTTTCCTGAATGGATCTTCTTCCCCGCTTATGAGCAGGTTCCTTTTCTTTTTATATTTCTCCTTTTACTCTTTGTTGATCATTATTGTTGTGTTGTTCTATAATTTAAAATGATGATACATGTGATGGAAGAATGATAAGTTACTTTTTGTTTGTTTTAACATTAATGGTAATTCTGGAAATATCTGAGATGATGTTACTCGATATGATAACGGTCTAGTGTGATGCATGAATGCTCCTTCTTTTCTCCAGTTTAATAGACACTCTGATGTACTTGGGTCAAGAACAACGGAATACCTTAAGTGCAATTTTTTCAATAACCAAAGTAGCCATCAGGACTTTATCAAAGACACAAAGACAGCTATTAGTAAGAAGTTATAATTTGTGCCTATAATTTCATATTTTCCTGTTGCCTTACTAGTGGAGCATAAACTAAGAAAATACTTATTTTGCAGCTGAGGTTTTTAAACATGCAGACTATATTAAAGAAGAGAGAGGCATGTAGAAAGATGTCGGGTCAACTGCTGTCCTGTTAGGGGATCGTCTCTTTGTTGCTAATGTTGAATATTCCAGAGTAGTTGCATCTAGAGCTAGTTCAGGTTGCCTATTATTTTTTTCTGTCAATAGATGATTCTGGGATAGAGGACTTGCACTATAAAGTCGTATCATGATAACGGTTCCAGACGTTGAAAATCATTGCAAGTAGTGGAGAATATTTTATCTTGTATCGTTTGTATAACTTTATTTTAGGAAATGATGGGATACTACTATTGTAATGGAAATAGATTATGAAATCTCAATTATGAATGGAAGTCATGGTATTTAATGTGCTAGGAGTATTTTACGTGTTTATTTAGTATTTGAATTAAATTTTATTAAAAGAATGTTATTAAAATTTTATTATGGTAACTATAATGATTATAAATGAATAATTAATTTTATTATAGCATTAATTTAAAGGTCTATATAGCTATAAAATGTTTTTATAGCAACGTATATAAGCTATAAATTTATACTCTTTTATAGCATCGATTATAGCTATAAAAAATGCTATAAAACGTCATTCTATTATAGCATCTATTATAGCTATAAAAAAATGCTATAAAAAGTCTCAAACTTTTAATAACATGGGCTGTCACGACGTACGAAAAACGATATAAAAAGTCTATGATAGCATTTTTCGTAAGCTATCATATCTATTATTTGTTGTAGTGTATATATTCATATACTCTTTATTACCTTCAAATTAGTTCAAAGTTTGTTCGCTTTACTTATCTAATTTCTTGCAAATTCGTTAACCACCCATAAATGTGGCTAACAAACTAGTTAAGTCGAGAAACTTAGTGTGAACAAAAGTAATATGTTAGAGCATGTGTTCTTCTTCTAGGTTTCTTTTTTATCAAATATTGGAGCATGATCCTCGTCACAAATTGAATATAAAAATAGTAGCTAAGGTGAATGCTTAAGCATTCAATTCCTTATATAGCAAAGCTTACCATACTTTTTGAGTTATGAAAATTTCTTCAATTAAGATATTACTTCACTCGAGTTAAAAACAATAATAACAATAATAAGAAGAGAAGAAAAATCTTAAGTTGAACGGTTACATACAACTTGTGCGCAGAAGCATACTCTGCTTCAAAATCCTTCCAAGCATTGGCTTAAAGGATTCAACTAACAAACTTTAAAATCATGAATAGGATTTTGGTCGTAAATTTAGAGTTTAAAGCAAAATATAGTTAGAACATCTCATATTTTAATTTGTTACAAGTTATTTTTACCTTATCCAGCTCTACCTTTGTTTTAATATAGATTACTATGAGCAACTATAAATATCGAAGAATTGTGTGTTTCAATAAGCAGACTTGAAATCATTGAATTCAAAGCAGAGCTAAAATGGCAGGAAAACAATTGAAAGATATTGCTCTAGCTTGTGTTTTTGTCTTGTTAACTGCCAAAGCCTACTCATTGCCTCTTTCAACCAGTGGAAGATGGATCATCGATGCAACAACGGGCCAACGTGTGAAGTTGGTGTGCGTAAACTGGCCATCTCACATGCAGGCCATGCTCGCAGAGGGTCTTCACCTCCAGCCGCTTGACAGCATCACCGCTATGGTAGCAAAGTTGCAGTTCAATTGTGTGCGCTTGACGTACTCAATCCACATGTTCACACGCTATGCCAATTTGACCGTTCTACAATCCCTCGAGAATTTTGATATGAAAAATGCCATGACAGGCATAACCCAAAATAATCCTTTTATGTTGAACATGACTCTTGTTGAAACTTATGGAGCTGTTGTTGATTCACTTGCAACACATGGAGTCATGGTGGTTTCAGATAACCATATAAGCCAACCACGTTGGTGCTGTAACGATGACGATGGCAATGGCTTCTTTGGAGATCGTTATTTTGATCCTCAAGAATGGCTACAAGGAATTGGCTTGGCCGCTCAAAGTCTAAAACATAAATCTCAAGTATGCTTTTTTTTTCCTTTTTTTGTTTTTTTTTAATTTCTTTTTTCTTTTTGAAACTTTTAAAACTACAGAAATATGAGTGATATCATAGTACAAATCTTAAGTTCGGTAACTTGCTCTGTCTCAAAAGATATTTCTTTTTTCCTTTTTGTCCACGAGTTCACAAGCATGCACAAGCAATATAGTATTGCACGATGGTATAGTTTTCTTCTCCGCCGTCATACCCTAGAGCATAGCAAACCTTAAGTGTTATTTTAGGTGATTATAAATTTTTATCCACTATTCTACAATTGTGTGGATAATTGTTTACTTTGGGCATAAACGTCTTTGCTCTTAGTTTGATCTAAGAGGTTTCATAGCATGGAGATAATTTTTCTTTGCTTATATCATGGATCCTTCTAGCCTCACCAATGTGGAGGTTTCATAGCATTTTCCATGGATGCATTAAACACTTTCTAAACGGTAGAATATAATTGAAACCAACGGTGAAGTTGGATCAAATAACTTTATTCGATGAAGCATTATTAAAGATTATGTTTTGAACGATTCCATGATAATAAATATGCAAAAGGTGATAGCAATGAGCTTGAGAAACGAGCTGCGAGGACCAAACCAGAATGTTGACAAGTGGTTTCAGTACATGAGCCAAGGAGCTAAGCTTATTCATCAAATCAACCCAAATGCACTAGTGGTGGTTTCTGGGCTAGGCTACGACACTGATCTCAGCTTCGTGAAGAACAAATCTTTGGGCTTTAACTTAGACAACAAACTCGTATTTGAGGCTCACTTGTACTCCTTCACAAACAACATGGGCGGGTCGTGGACATCAAAGCCATTAAACACATTTTGTGCAAACGTTAACCAAGGATTTGAAGACCGAGCTGGATTTCTAGTGAGAGGACAAAATCCCGTGCCTCTATTTGTTAGTGAATTTGGGATCGACCAAACTGGTGCAAACGAGGGCCAAAATCGATTTTTGAGCTGCTTCTTTTCCTATCTTACTGAGAATGATTTTGACTGGGGCTTGTGGGCTTTGCAAGGTAGCTACTACTACCGAGAAGGCGTGAAAAATGCTGAGGAAACTTTTGGTGTCTTAAATTCAAATTTTACGCAAGCCAAAAACCCTAAATTTCATCAAAGATTTCAGCTTATGCAAACAAAACTTCAAGGTACGATAAATTCTGCGATTTCTTCCCCATCTTTTACATTTATAGGTTACTTTTCTAACCCTTGGTCTTCTACCATTGGTTTTTCAGTTTTTTTATTTTTTTATTTTTTTTTATTTTTTAAGAATAAGATCTATTGCTTTCAATTTTAAGATTTTACTCCTCTGTCCCTACTAATGAAATAATCAAGACGGTTGCTTCCGACACAGATCCAAGTTCAAATCTCACAACATCATTCATAATGTACCATCCTCAAAGTGGCGAGTGTGTGAGAACGAACAAGAAGTATCAATTAAGAATTAGTAGTTGTAAGACTTCTAATCGTTGGAGCCACGATGAAGATGGAGATCCAATTAAGTTGTCGGGATCTATACTATGTTTGAAAGCCGTAGGAGATGGACTCCCTCCAATTTTGTCTCAAGATTGCTCGAGCAAACAAAGTTCTTGGAAATATGCTTCAAATGCCAAACTTCAACTGGCCACTAGTGATGAACAAGGACTGACCCTGTGCTTGCAAAGGTCTTCACATTCACTTCAAATCGTGACTAAGAAATGCATGTGTCAAGATGATTCTCAATGCCAAGAAGATCCCCAAAGTCAATGGTTTAAGCTTGTTCAATCAAATGTACTTATAAAGTAATCTCGAGTGGTAATTATATTATTGTATATTTCACATGGTCTTTATTCATTTCATTAAAGATACAGAGCTTTCATTAAAGACATATTACTGTATTGTTGAACGATCTTTCTCTCTATTTGAAACCATTATTTTTCTTATTAACTTGTCCGATGATATTCCATTACGTCGTGAGTTTCCTCACTCTTTAATTTAATTTATTAGCTTAGCGCATATGATATGATATCATTTATAAAATTGGCCTTCCGCATTCACATCCCTCAAGTACGGTGTATTTTGCCAATTCTAGCATACCTAGTGGATGACACACACACTTTGTCATTGTAAATGATGATGTTTCAATCTTCTCATCTCCGATTCTTGAACTAAAAAAGGGGGAAAAAACACAACACAAAATACTATGTTCTTTTGCCCATTCCAGTACGGTTCCATGTTTGCTCTATCAGCTAAAGTCATGGTTCAATTTCTACACTTCAAATGTTAAATTTAGATTAAAACAAATTACAAAATATGTTGAATCATATTGGAAGTATATTTTAGAAATCGTCTCTTTGAGCATTAGACAAAATAAAAATTTCCTTGCAAGGTGAAGCCACATCATTTTAACAAGGAAGAAGTAAAAAAATTTCTCTCTAAATTTTGATACATTTACTACCAAAATTTCAGTCAGTAATGCATTGTCACCGATGGTTTCAAAACTGCCATCAGTGTCATCGTATGATGTGATGGAAGTTGGGGTATGATGATACTGAAAAAAAGTAACATCAAAACAATTGTCTGTGCATCTTTATGACAATAGTAAGATACAATATCAGTTGAGAACTGCCATCTTTCTTGATGTCATCATAAGTGCACAATGATTGTTAGGTACGATGTTTGTTTAGAACTTGTCAATGATGCTGCTGTGAGAAACTGACAAAAAAGTAGCCCGTGGTACCCCCTTTAAAACAAGAAAGAAAAATGGCCCGAGAAAATAAACTTTTGGGGGTGAGTTTTTTACATGATCCAAAACATCTCTATAATGCAATATGCACTTCAAGGAAGATTCTTCGATGGTAACAATTTTTTTTTTTTTTTTTTTTTTTTTTTTGTTTGTTGTGGATGATAATCTTGAGTTATTATATTTAATTAATGTAGTTTAAGACTTTTTATTTACTCTAAGGTTACTGATAACTCTCTAAAAGTAGAGTCCTATCAAGTCTTTTTGTATTTAATATGGCACTCTTATTCACCATTTTCTCATTATTTACCCCATTTATTCTACTTAGTGAGCATGAAATCATTTATTGTGGTCCAACATGAAAAAAATATGATTTGGCATAAATCGATCGTAATTGTACATTTAATTGAGTTATGTGGTAAAATTTCAGACATTTATGTTGAACCATGAGGGAGTAGCAAATCTGGAAATAAATGGGGGATGACATGTAAATTTTAAATCCACATCATTAGCCCAGGTGGGTCATTGATTACCCAATGAGGAACATCCTATGTGGACAACTTATACCTTTTCAGCCCTAAGGGGGAACCCATGCTCAATATAAAAGGAAAAGGAAGACCAAGAGGAGGGGAGCCACACTTTGGGGAGAAAAATCGAATTACACAGCAGCAGCCTCTGCTGCAGTGAATTGCTATGAAACCAGAGAAGAAGAAGAAAACCCTAATCCAGCAGCTGTTGACAGCAGAAGGAAAAGGAGACCAACAAGGATTGATTAGGGCAAAGAGGTGGATGTGAGTGCTCAAGGGAAGGGAACTTCCATTGAAGAACGGCAACAAAGTTGGATAACTCTGTATTTCCTTACTCTCTTTTCTTATTCTATCAATTTTATATGATTAAGATGTGGGTTCCTCTGTTTAATTCAATTTGTATGGAGAGTTAAACTTTATAGGGGAGGCGAAAGAGTTTTATATAGTTTAAGTATGGTTACGGTATGATTTTAGTTTATTAAAGAGTTGTTGTTAATGATTTACATGTGTGTTTAATTAGCTACTTTACATACATAGTTGTTCTCCTATTCGGGAGAAGAGAGGGAGCAATGAAATCCTCTTTAATACTCTATTTCCATAGCAAGGAGACTTGAAGGGTAATAGAAGCGTTAGGAATAATTCTTCTCCTAGAGTTCCATAGCAAGGAGACTTGAAGGGTAATAGAAGGGTTAGGAATAATTCTTCTCGTAGAGTTCCATAGCAAGGACACTTGAAGGGTAATCGAAGGGTTAGGAATAATTCTTCTCCCAGAGTCTTGTTAATAGAAATTATAACGATTATGGAAATAATCACCATTCTTGACCCTCGGAAGTGGGCCTAGGAATCTATTAAAAGGAACTAAAATTTACCACAAAACTCAACAACTTACCTATTAAATCTCTCTTAGCGGAACCTTCCTCATTATAGTTGATTTTCTCTCATCATTTTTTGTTTTTCGACAGCAGTGGCACTCTGTTTTAGTTTTGTTTAAGTAGTTAAAATCACCAACACCCATTTGAATGTTACCCAAAAACTCACTTAATTTCCAGCGATAAAATTAACCAAAAAGATAAATTCTCTGTGGAATCGATAATTTACTTATTACTTGCTACTTGTGGTAGTGTATACTTTCACTTATTCTTGTGAAGTTTACATCATTTTATTATATACATCCACAAGCGATCAAGTTTTTTGCGCCGTTGCCGGGGAACCTAATTTGGTTATTTTACTTGTAGATTTTCGTGATCTAGAGCCAACAAGAAGCCATAGTAAGTTGAATTTTCAACTATTGTATTTACTGCGGAAGAATTGAGTTTACTGATGCAGAATTCTGTGTATGAACCCACTTACAGGTTTGGAATTTATTTTGGATCCTGAAATAGAGAGAACATTTAGACGAAGGTGGAAGGAGAAAAAGAAAATGATAGAACAGAATATACAGCAAATAGAACTTGGAGCCCAGTTGAATTGGGAGTTTGAAAATCAAGCGATGATGTCTAATCAAGAGAGAATTACTTCCAATGCCATAAATTTAGCAGATGACAGAGAAAGAGCGATCCGAGCATATGCACACCTAGCTGTGGAAGAGCTAAATCCGTGCATTATTAGACCCGAAATGCAAGCAACCACGTTTGAGCTAAAACCCGTGATGTTTCAAATGTTGCAAACCATTGGGCAATTTCATGGACTGCCGTCGAAAGATCCTCACCTACACCTAAAGTCATTTTTGGGAGTTAGTGACTCATTTCGATTCCAAGGACTGGATAAAGATGTGATTAGACTGAGCTTATTCCCATATTCATTGAGGGATGGTGCTAAATCATGGTTGAATACCTTAGCACCGGAAACAATTGATTCTTGGAATAGTCTAGTAGAGAAATTTTTTATCAAGTATTTTCCACCCACTGTAAACGCACGGTTCAGAAATGAGATTGTTGTTATTCAACAGTTTGAAGATGAGACACTAAGTGAAGCTTGGGAGAGATTTAAGGAGATGCTTAGAAAGTGTCCTCACCATGGACTACCTCATTGTATACAAATGGAGACTTTCTACAATGGATTAAATATTGCTACTAAACATGTAGTTGATGCTTCCGCCAATGGAGCTATTTTGTCAAAGACATACAATGAAGCATATGAGATTTTAGAGAGAATAACATCTAACAATTGTCAATGGGCCGATGTGAGAAGCAATCAAGGAAAGAAGACTCGAAGAGTACTTGAAGTTGATGCTTTGTCTTCTATCAAAGCTCAACTAGCTTCGGTGACTAATATTTTACAAAATCTAGCGTTGGGACAAGACTTCATGTTTAAAGCACCAGTCCATACAGCTGCTGTAATTAACCAGACAGTAGCCGAATCTTGTGTATATTGTGGAGAGGAATACACCTTTGATAAATGTCCAAGCAATTCGGCCTCAATTTTCTATGTCGGGAATCAAGCTAGTCAAGGCAACTCAAAAAATAATCCCTTCTAAAATACTTATAATCCGGGGTGGAGAAATCATCCAAACTTCTCATGGAAGAGACAAGGCTCATCCAAACAACAAATGCCACCTAAAACAAATTACCCTCCGGGTTTTGGATTACAAAATCAATTGGCTTATAGTTCTCAACAAGTCAACATCCAAGGGAAAGGAACTAGCCAAGCTCAATACACATCGGGAACATCTATTGAAAGCCTAATAGAGGAATATATGGCTAAAAATGATGTCGTGATACAAAATCAACAAGCCTCATCGCGAAATTTGGAAGTTCAAGTAGGTCAATTAGCAACTGAGTTACGAAATAGGCCTCTTGGGAAGCTGCCAGCAGACACCGAAACACCAAAAAGAGAAGGCAAAGAGCAATGTCAAGCAATAGTGTTGAGAAGTGGAAAAAAAATACCCAGCAGGGGAGAAAAAAAGTGCAGAACAAGGTGACAGCCATTCCCAAGAAACTACTGATACACAGCAGAGGAATGAGGAACCTGCTGTACAGAAAGAACACAACAAGGATTATGCAGAAATTGAGGAGCAGCCTAAAATGCAAACAACTGGACAAGAGAGCAGAACATACACACCAACACCTCCTTTTCCACAAAGAATAAAAAGAAAGAAAGAGGAAGTCCATTTTGAGAAGTTTATGGATATTCTGAAGGAAATTCATATAAACATACTACTAGTGGAAGCTTTGAAGCAAATGCCAAATTATGTGAAATTCTTGAAGGATGTACTCACTAATAGAAGGAAGTGTGAAGAATTTAAGGTGGTGTCACTAAATGAAGAGTGTAGTGCAATATTGAAGAACAAGATCCCTCTAAAGGAGAAAGACCCTAGGTCGTTCACTATTCTCGTATCAATTGGAGGAAAGGAGCTAGGAAGAGCATTATGTGACTTGGGAGAAAGCATCAACTTAATGCCTCTATCCATTTACAAGAATTTGGGGATTGGAGAGGCTAGAACGACTACAGTCACCTTACAACTAGCGATAGTTCCATCACTTATCTCGAAGGAAACATTGAGGACATCTTAAGTCAAGTTGACAAATTCATATTTCTTGCAAATTTTATCATTTTAGATTATGAAGCCAATCATGATGTACCAATTATTTTGGGTAGGCTATTTTTGAAGACCGGAAGAATATTAGTATATGTCTACAAAGGAACCATCACGTTAAGAATGGGTGACCAAAAAGTTGAATTTAATATCAATGACAGCATGAAATATCTAGCAGTGACAGAGGATGCTCACCAGTATATAAATTGACAGAACAACCAGCGACCGAGGAATGGGATGATGGGGAAAGCGAGCAGGAAGAAGACAGGAGCTGGAATGACAGAATAGAATAGTTAGCAGTTTTAGGTGAATTCAGCAGAACTTTTGAGTCACTAGAATGTGAGAGAAGAAAGAGTTCCCCGATGAGATCATCTATTGAGAGAGCACCGCAGCTGGACTTGAAACCACTACCTCCTAACCTTAAATATGCTTATTTAGGTGACAAGAAGACACTACCCATCATCATCTCAGCGACACTATCTTCGGCTCAAGAGAATATGCTCCTAGAAACATTGAAGAAGCACAAGGGGGCGATAGGTTGGACATTGGCGGATATAGAGGGAATTGGCCCTTCACTATGCATGCACAAGATACAATTGGAGGAAGGAAAAATTAAATTCATTGAGCAACAAAGACGATTAAATCCCATGATCAAGGAGGTCGTTAGAAAGGAGATTCTCAAATGGCTAGATGCTGGTATAATTTATCCAATTGTAAACAGCAGCTGGGTCAGTCCTATTCAATGTGTTCCGAAGAAAAGAGGGATAACAGTAATGGCAAATGAGAATAATGAGTTGATCCCCACTAGAATAGTGAATGGATGGAGAATTTGCATGGATTATAGAAGGCTAAACAAAGCGACACCTAAGGATTATTTTCCCTTACCGTTCATTGATCAAAATCTTGATAGGCTTGTTGGAAAGTCACATTATTGCTTCTAGGATGGTTATTTGTGATACAATCAAATTACAATCAGTTTAGAAGATCAAGAGAAGGAACAGAAGGTGGAGGAGACGACGAAGTAGTAGGTGAAGGAATAGGAGGTGAAGGAGGAATAGGATCATGAAGTGGTACAATAGGAGTCGAAAGAGCTAATGTCAAAGTTTGTGAAGCTGATGAAAAAGGAAAATCATCTTCACAAAATTTAACATCACGGCTAATAAAGAATTTGTGAGATTGCATGTCATACAACTTGTAACCTTTATGACCACAAGGATATCCTACGAAAACACAAGGAATTGCCCGAGGTTCAAATTTTTGCTTAGGATGTACTATAGTTGCATAAGATTTACAACCAAAAAATTTAAGATGGTGAAATGTAGGTGGTCGTTTGTAGAGTGCTTCAAAGGGTGTCTTGTTAGGTAACAATGGTGATGGCGTTCTATTTATAAGATAAACAGCATAAATGCACTCTCCCAAAAAATTAAGTGGAACCTATGACTTAAAGAGAAGAGCCCAAGCTATATTTAGAATATGACGATGCTTACGTTCTACGACTCCATTTTGTTTTGGAGTATAGACACAAGTGCGCTGAAATTCAATGCCACAAGAAGTAAAAAATGGTTGCAAAGATAGGAACTCAATCCCATTATCTGATCGAACTATTTTGATAGTAGTATTGAATTGAGTTTGAACGAATTTAACAAAGTTCATTAACAAATGATGTACTTCTGACTTATGTTGCATTAGAAAAACCCAAGTACATCGAGTAAAATCATCAACAATAGTCAGAAAAAAATGCAAACCAGAATGGGTAGGAATTTTATGTGGTCCCCAAACATCACAATGTATCAAATCAAAGGCAGAATGGGTTGTTATTGAACTTCTTGGGAAAGACAACCTAGTTTATTTTGCTAACGGGCAGATACTACAGTTATGAGAATAACTAGCATTATTAAGATGCAATTGATCAGCTAGAAATTTAAAACGAGAAAAAGAAGGATGACGTAGGCGTAAATGCCACAAATCAGATGACTGAGATATTTGATGAGCTGAAGATTTGATTGGAGATGAAGAAATATGATAGAGACCTCCAAATTGTTTACCCGAGCCAATCATCTTCCCCGTAGCCAAGTCCTGCATCACACAAGAATCAGGATAGAAGGTGACATAACATTTCAAGTCATTGGTAAGTTTGCTGATGGACATTAGGTTTAAATTGAATGAAGGCACACATAAAAACATTGTTTAATTTAAGGTCAGGGCTAAGGGAAATATTGCCAGTATGCGACACATGTGCTGTCCCTCCATTAGGTAAATTTATTGTAGACATGATGGCAGCCTTCGGTTCAGTCATAACAGAAGATTTTGATACGATATGATCCGTAGCTCCACTATCGAGAATCCATGAATTAGAACTCGCAAAGTTAATAGATAATGTAGATACTGGAAACAAACCTGCAACATTGATGTGATTGTCAGAATTACCAGAAGGGTGATGATTGATTGCAGATAAGGCTTGTGCTATCTGTTGTAATTGCTCAGAAGAAAAATTTGGAATGGAATTAGGTGACTGTTCTTCTATATTCAACAGAAAAACATCGGCCATATTTGCAGATGATCGATATCCACGATTGTTGCGTTGATTGACTTGTCTTGCCCTTCCATAATTATTTTTTTGCCGACACCGACCTTCTGTATGTCCCCTTCTATCACAAAATTTACAGTGAAACTTAAGGGTTCGACACTCATTAATTGTATGACCACTTTTATTGCAGTGTTCACATGATTTGTCCTTGGCGAATTTTGAATATTTTGTTCTCTTCTGCACTGCTGATGCAATCGAGAAATTCTCAGTAGGTTCAGAAGTTACCTGACGCTGCATCTCTTCTTGTACAAGTAATGAATAGGCTTGCCTCACATTAGGTAATGGAGTCATCATCAATATGTTAGATCTCACCGTTTTATAAGACTCATTGAGCCCCATGAGCAATTGCATCAACTTGTCTTCTTCGCGTTGATCAACATGTATTTGACGTTGATTACAAGTAAATGGTGTGCGGTACGCTTCCAGTTCATCCCAGAGTGCTTTGAGCTTGGTGAAATATGCTGACAGTGCCATGGTTCCTTGTGACATCGTTGCTATCGACTTTTGTATCTGAAAAATTGCTGGAGCATTCTTTTGTGAGAATTGTTCGTGAAGGTCAACCCACACTTGATGAGCTGTCTTGGCGTGAATAATGCCTTTAGCGATATGTGCTTCAACGGAATGAGTTAACCAAGATATTATCATACTGTTGCACTGATTCCGTAGTTCAAATTCGGTTGAATTTGCATCTTGAGACGGTTCTTCAATTGTGCCATCAATGAAGCCAATTTTCTTCTTGGCAATAAGAGCATGCATTACTGATTTATTCCAGGATTTGTAATTTGCTCCATTTAATTTGATTGGAACAAGTGAATATCCTGGCTGATCAGAGTGATGAATATAATCAGGATGTGTTAAATCAACCTCCGAAATTTTGAAGCTGGATTTGGCTGATTCCGCCATAAAAGAAATTTTTATATTTAAGAACACCAAGATCGGTGCTCTGATACCATGTTAAGAATGAGAAATAGAAATAGAATTGGGATCGAAAGTATGATCTTCATTAATGTTTACCACGTTTTAAATATGATACAAACTATCAACTAATACCTAAAAATGAGAAAAAATATATAACTAACTAAATCTTGTAAATAAGATAAAATATACTGTTAATCAAATCTAAGATAAAATATACTACTAACAACTCTCAAAATATCCAAGATATACTCCTAACTAATTATTAAAATATATCGCCAAATATCATATCTTAATACAAGTAAAACGTTGAATGAGGTTCAAGTGAATTATACAACCACTGAAAAAGAATTGTTGGTTGTAGTATTCGCTGTTGAAAAATTCAGAGCTTATTTATTTCAAGCGAAGGTGAAAGTGCACACTGACCACGCAACAATCAAGCACCTAATGATGAAACCGAATGCCAAGCCAAGATTAATTAGATGGATTCTACTGTTACAAGAGTTCGAGATAGAAATCGTGGACACGAAAGGTGCTAATAACCATGTAGCAGATCACTTGTCTAGAATGTTGAACATGGAAGAAAAGGTATGCAAAGAAATTGATGATGCATTTTCGGATGAACAGTGGCTTGGAATAAACAGCAGTAGCAGCAGCTATAGCAGTAGGAGCAGTTACAGCGGTAGCAGAATGACAGCAACTCCATGGTATGCAGACATAGCAAAATTTTTGGCTTGTGCCATCATACCCGAAGAGAAAAATTATCAACAAAGGAAGAGGTTTTTCCACGAATCCAAAAGTTACATTTGGGATGAACCTTTTCTTTTTAAACAATGTGGAGACGGCATAGTGAGAAGATGCATTTCGGACAACGAAATACCAACAATTCTTGAACAATGTCATGCATCTCCGTATGGAGGTCATTTTGGAGGGCAAAGGACAGCAGCCAAGGTATTTCAATCGGGTTTCTATTGGCCAACAATTTTCAAAGATGCAAAAGAATTTTGCAAGAGTTGTGATCAATGAAAAAGGACGGGAAATATCAGTAAAAAGAAAAGCTACCCCTGAATTCAATTTTAGAAGTGGAACTTTTTGATGTATGGGACACTGACTTTATGGGACCATTTCCGCCATTATAGGAACTTATTTATTCTAGTGGTTGTCGACTGTGTCCAAGTGGGTGGAAGCAATAGTTTATCCATCCAATGATGGGAAGACCATACTCAAGTTTTTAAAAAGAAACATATTCACTAGGTTTGGTGTACCAAGAGCATTAATCAGCGATGAGAGAACGCACTTTGTGAACAGATTGATGAATAGTCTTTTAGAGAGATACAATGTAAAACATAGAGTGGCGACACCTTATCATCCACACACCAATGGACAAGCAGAGGTCTTCAACAGAGGAATTAAAAGTATTTTGGAAAAGGTGGTACAACCAGACAGGAAAGATTGGTCGATGAAACTTGATGATGCATTATGGGCATACCAGACAACCTTCAAAACCCCTTTAGGAATGTCTCCTTACAAGCTAGTTTTTGGGAAAGCATGCCATCTACCCCTAGAATTGGAACATAAAACATTTTGGGCATTAAAGAAGTTAAATTTTGACTATGCAACAAATGGAGACTTGAGGCGAATGCAACTAAATGAGTTGGAAGAATTTAGGCACCTAGCCTACGAAAATGTTAAGATGTACGAAGAAAAAACAAAATGTGGCATGACAACAAAATTAGGCCCAAGGAATTCTACCAAGGACAAAGAGTGTTGCTATTCAACTCCAAG
The DNA here is from genome assembly GCF_057944985.1 of Cucurbita pepo subsp. pepo. NCBI lineage: Eukaryota > Viridiplantae > Streptophyta > Magnoliopsida > Cucurbitales > Cucurbitaceae > Cucurbita > Cucurbita pepo. Next base: position 7,419,312 of record NC_141813.1, read on the forward strand.
CTGAAATTATTCCTTGGAAAATTAAAATCAAGATGGTCCAGTCCGTTTATAGTTGAAGGGGCAATAACGATAAAACATCTAGATGAAAGGAGACCTTTCACAATGAATGGACAGAGACTGAAGCCATATTTGGGTGGAGAAGTAAAAAGAGGCATTGTCTCTTTAAGCTTAAAAGGCTGAAAAATAAAACATTTTGTGGCAAAAGGTAGCTGACAAAGAACAGTAGTAACAGGTAACAAACTCCCGGGAAGCCAAGTTAGTTTTACTTCTCCTTTTATTTATGCACTTATAGTCGTTTTTAAATAGTTATCTTCACTTATCTTAGAATGATAGTTTTTTGCTTTTTTTTTTTTAGATTTATTTTACGTTTTTATCATGAATGATTCACATGCCCCAAGGAAGTAGCCAATTTTTGGTAGATGAATTAGGAGGATTCTAATGTTGTTAAAAAGGCTAATTTCAAAGGAGTAAGGAGGTCAACTACACTTGGTACATACTAGGTTGTGATTAGTGACAAAGTTATTCTCTTTCAGTGTATGCTGACCGTGTTCTCCCTCATTTGCATGAATTTGATCTAATTGTTATGCACTTTCTCACGAAACCTCAAGTCAAAGCACCAACACAAAAGATGACAGCAATCTGCTGTTAAACAAGAAAAAGGAAAACTTGACAGCAATCTGCTGTAAAACAAAAGAACAAAAAAAAAAAGAAAAAAGGAACAAATAGCAGCAATCTGTTGTCAAACAAAAAAAGAAGGAAAAAAAAAAACTACAACAATTTAATGTAAAAAAAAAAAAAAACGGTGCGAGGGAAGGAAGAAGTGCAACGTGATGAATTACAAGAATAAATCAAGATCTCTTCCTAATGGGCACCGGTTCGAAACGAAGAGAAAAAGGGCAAGAACAAAATGGAGAACCTCCCAACACAAAAAGGAATAATCGCAAACGAGGAGGCGTACAACAAGTATGAGATCCTCAAGTCAAGAGTAATGTTGGTGGAAAGAAGGTTCCCAACATTCTACCCTACATTTCCGGAATCCTTTCTTAACGCCATCAACGATCTAGGGTGGGAGATATTCTGTCATTAAAGGGAACAAGCTATAGTGCCGATACTGAAGGCGTTTTACGCACATATTGATCAAGTGGAAGGGTACACAACATTAGTGAGAGGAAAAATAGTTGATTGGAGCCCTAAAGCCATCAACCAACTGTTTCACCTACAATTTTTTTAGCACACCACCTTCAAGGAAATGGTGCTAGCTCCATCGGAAGATCAACTTGAGATGGCCTTGAAGATGGTAGCCATAGAAGGAACACGGTGGTAGCTCTCGAGAGGAGGAGCAAGGACGATAATAGCAGCAGACCTCAACCCCGAAGCAAAAGTTTGGGCTGCCTTCGTAAAAACCAACTTACTACCCACTACACATGATACTACATTGTTAGCTGATAGAGTTTTACTGGTGTATGCAATCATAATGAATTTGAGCATCGATGTGGGCAAGATTGTAGCGGATGAGATTGTCAAATGTGCAAGTAAGAAAGTGGAGAGGCTGTTTTTTCCACAGTTGATAACCATGTTGTGCCTGGAGGCTGCAGTTCCTTTTGATGAAGAAGAAGAAAAACTTGAGGCAAGAAATTTGATGGACTACATAAAACCCATAGGGATGGCACCAGTAGTGGTAAGAGGAGGGACAACAGAGCAACAGACGATATGGATCAACTGCTGAAACAGTAAGAGGCTTTACTCAGCTGGTGCAAAAACAGTGAAGAGAGTTGCAAGGCGTATTGGTCTTATGTCAAAAAGAGGGATGAGGAAATACATAAAGCCTTAAGAACCAAGTCCAAAAATTCAGCATTCCCAAGTTTTCCAGAAGAGATTTTTAAAGAGTGGAGCCGCAAAGAATCATCGAATGTGGTAGAGGAGAAAGAGAACACTTCCTCTAACGCTCTTCCTCTAATGATGGCTAAAATCAATGGAATTCTCTGATCACACCCTTTATAACATTGTTGTTTGATTTAGAAGTATACATCCTTATGTTATGTTTGTTTTGTTTTGTTGACTGCATATAATTTTGAATCATGCACATGCATGCACACTAGAAGCATGAAACTTTTTTAGGATGCAGTTTTAGGAAGGGCAATAGATCATGCATGGTTTCATATGCAGTCATGATGTTTTGTGCAAGAACGAGGGATGTATTGTCAAATGCTCCAATAGGATAAATAAAACAATAAGGTGAGTGCTGTGTTTCTCTGAGAGGACAAAGGGGTTAAGGGCTCAAATGGAATGGAGTATTCATCAAAGTTGAGGATCCAATCTATGATAATCCACCTTAATCAGAAAGAATTCCCATAATTCACCCAACCTTTAGATCATTTTTCCAACAAAAACAATAACCAAGAGTTTCTGCACCTCAATCTACTTTCAAGAATGATTCGACATCCACACTAATGCTCATTGAGAACAATGGCTAGTTTAAGTTTGGGGGTATTAAAGCAATTCTATCACCCCATCAAAAATGCAAAGCAAAGCACAAAAAAAAAAAAAAAAAAAAAACCAAACCCGAGACTACTCCTCTTCATCCTAAAGCTTGAACTCTCAATGCTAAAAAAGTGGAAAGCAAACAAATTGTCTCAATTGCTGGTTCAGGCAATCTGCATCACCAATGAAGATGTCTGAATCGAATGTAATTGGGATGTAAATGTTAAAAAAAAATAAAATAAAAAAACTATCCTTATTATTCAGGTGAGTTGCATCACAAATGTAGCCACACTAAACACTACAAGATGCTAGCAAGAGAGTCGAGCTAAGGGAGAATGAGTGTTAGCCTATATAGTCATCCTTTGAAGAGTTACGTGATTTGCACCACAAGTGGAGGCACCCAGAGAATAGGGGGATGACTTGTAGGATTCTTGGGAGGAAAAAAAATAATTGTGTCGTGATAAGAGAAAGTTAATGAAATAAATTATGAAGCAAGTCACAAAAGCAAAGGTAAAAGGAATGGTATTTAGAAGTGTTTTGGGGAATACGGTGGTGGAAGTGAGAAATGTGTTATTTTTATTGTAAGATTTAGTGATAAGTGTAGGGTGAAATGTGGGGAAAAACTAATTTGAGGAAGGAATATAAAGAATGTGATCTAAAACATCCTAATAGTCCACCAACATAAATATAGAAAGAAAAATTTTGTTAAGGAGAAAAAAGGGGAGAGTGGAGAGAATGATTGCTCAAGGATGGGCAATCTTTAAATTTGGGGTGTGATAACTCTCTAAGATACAGTCATATCAAGTCTTTTTGTTTTTAATATGGCACTCTTATTCACCATTTTCTCATTATTTACCTCATGTATTCTACTTATTGAGCATGAAATCATTTATTGTGGTCCAACATGAAAAAATGTCAGAGGAACATACTTTCTAGAGGACATACTTTCTTGAGTAAGTAAGTTCGTAATCGTGATTATTTTTTCCTTTCGAATCTATGTCTGATTGTCAATTTTTTTTTATCTCAAAAACTTTGCAAATGGTTGGCATAGTTGGTACTAGCTGAGCTGTAGTTCATCTGCACTCCAATCGGGTGGTACAAAGAGATCTTAAGGTACCATAAGGTATTAACATACCCAACCTTGCAATTATAAGTCTCATTAATGGTTCTTGATTTTTTTGTTTTTTCAAATTTTCTTCTATTCTAGTGTTCCAATATGTTTCTTGCGAAGAGCAATGATGTCCGACTTGGTACGATTGTTTCCATGTTTTACCGGATGGAATTTCTTTAGTAGTTATTTCTCTAGCAAGGGCTAATATCTTAAATTTTTGCACTGGGAACTTTAGACTTGCAAAACTACTCAATACAGAAGACCTTGCTTCATCATGAGACTTGTAAACCTACTCAATACAGAAGACCTTGCTTCATCATCATCGGTAAGGATGCAATCATTATCTTGTCATAATTTCTCAGTAGAGATGATTTAAAGAAATTATGTGGGGGATAATTTTCCTGAATGGATCTTGGATAATTTCTTCTTCCCCGCTTATGAGCAGGTTCCTTTTCTTTTTATATTTCTCCTTTTACTCTTTGTTGATCATTATTGTTGTGTTGTTCTATAATTTAAAATGATGATACATGTGATGGAAGAATGATAAGTTACTTTTTGTTTGTTTTAACATTAATGGTAATTCTGGAAATATCTGAGATGATGTTACTCGATATGATAACGGTCTAGTGTGATGCATGAATGCTCCTTCTTTTCTCCAGTTTAATAGACACTCTGATGTACTTGGGTCAAGAACAACGGAATACCTTAAGTGCAATTTTTTCAATAACCAAAGTAGCCATCAGGACTTTATCAAAGACACAAAGACAGCTATTAGTAAGAAGTTATAATTTGTGCCTATAATTTCATATTTTCCTGTTGCCTTACTAGTGGAGCATAAACTAAGAAAATACTTATTTTGCAGCTGAGGTTTTTAAACATGCAGACTATATTAAAGAAGAGAGAGGCATGTAGAAAGATGTCGGGTCAACTGCTGTCCTGTTAGGGGATCGTCTCTTTGTTGCTAATGTTGAATATTCCAGAGTAGTTGCATCTAGAGCTAGTTCAGGTTGCCTATTATTTTTTTCTGTCAATAGATGATTCTGGGATAGAGGACTTGCACTATAAAGTCGTATCATGATAACGGTTCCAGACGTTGAAAATCATTGCAAGTAGTGGAGAATATTTTATCTTGTATCGTTTGTATAACTTTATTTTAGGAAATGATGGGATACTACTATTGTAATGGAAATAGATTATGAAATCTCAATTATGAATGGAAGTCATGGTATTTAATGTGCTAGGAGTATTTTACGTGTTTATTTAGTATTTGAATTAAATTTTATTAAAAGAATGTTATTAAAATTTTATTATGGTAACTATAATGATTATAAATGAATAATTAATTTTATTATAGCATTAATTTAAAGGTCTATATAGCTATAAAATGTTTTTATAGCAACGTATATAAGCTATAAATTTATACTCTTTTATAGCATCGATTATAGCTATAAAAAATGCTATAAAACGTCATTCTATTATAGCATCTATTATAGCTATAAAAAAATGCTATAAAAAGTCTCAAACTTTTAATAACATGGGCTGTCACGACGTACGAAAAACGATATAAAAAGTCTATGATAGCATTTTTCGTAAGCTATCATATCTATTATTTGTTGTAGTGTATATATTCATATACTCTTTATTACCTTCAAATTAGTTCAAAGTTTGTTCGCTTTACTTATCTAATTTCTTGCAAATTCGTTAACCACCCATAAATGTGGCTAACAAACTAGTTAAGTCGAGAAACTTAGTGTGAACAAAAGTAATATGTTAGAGCATGTGTTCTTCTTCTAGGTTTCTTTTTTATCAAATATTGGAGCATGATCCTCGTCACAAATTGAATATAAAAATAGTAGCTAAGGTGAATGCTTAAGCATTCAATTCCTTATATAGCAAAGCTTACCATACTTTTTGAGTTATGAAAATTTCTTCAATTAAGATATTACTTCACTCGAGTTAAAAACAATAATAACAATAATAAGAAGAGAAGAAAAATCTTAAGTTGAACGGTTACATACAACTTGTGCGCAGAAGCATACTCTGCTTCAAAATCCTTCCAAGCATTGGCTTAAAGGATTCAACTAACAAACTTTAAAATCATGAATAGGATTTTGGTCGTAAATTTAGAGTTTAAAGCAAAATATAGTTAGAACATCTCATATTTTAATTTGTTACAAGTTATTTTTACCTTATCCAGCTCTACCTTTGTTTTAATATAGATTACTATGAGCAACTATAAATATCGAAGAATTGTGTGTTTCAATAAGCAGACTTGAAATCATTGAATTCAAAGCAGAGCTAAAATGGCAGGAAAACAATTGAAAGATATTGCTCTAGCTTGTGTTTTTGTCTTGTTAACTGCCAAAGCCTACTCATTGCCTCTTTCAACCAGTGGAAGATGGATCATCGATGCAACAACGGGCCAACGTGTGAAGTTGGTGTGCGTAAACTGGCCATCTCACATGCAGGCCATGCTCGCAGAGGGTCTTCACCTCCAGCCGCTTGACAGCATCACCGCTATGGTAGCAAAGTTGCAGTTCAATTGTGTGCGCTTGACGTACTCAATCCACATGTTCACACGCTATGCCAATTTGACCGTTCTACAATCCCTCGAGAATTTTGATATGAAAAATGCCATGACAGGCATAACCCAAAATAATCCTTTTATGTTGAACATGACTCTTGTTGAAACTTATGGAGCTGTTGTTGATTCACTTGCAACACATGGAGTCATGGTGGTTTCAGATAACCATATAAGCCAACCACGTTGGTGCTGTAACGATGACGATGGCAATGGCTTCTTTGGAGATCGTTATTTTGATCCTCAAGAATGGCTACAAGGAATTGGCTTGGCCGCTCAAAGTCTAAAACATAAATCTCAAGTATGCTTTTTTTTTCCTTTTTTTGTTTTTTTTTAATTTCTTTTTTCTTTTTGAAACTTTTAAAACTACAGAAATATGAGTGATATCATAGTACAAATCTTAAGTTCGGTAACTTGCTCTGTCTCAAAAGATATTTCTTTTTTCCTTTTTGTCCACGAGTTCACAAGCATGCACAAGCAATATAGTATTGCACGATGGTATAGTTTTCTTCTCCGCCGTCATACCCTAGAGCATAGCAAACCTTAAGTGTTATTTTAGGTGATTATAAATTTTTATCCACTATTCTACAATTGTGTGGATAATTGTTTACTTTGGGCATAAACGTCTTTGCTCTTAGTTTGATCTAAGAGGTTTCATAGCATGGAGATAATTTTTCTTTGCTTATATCATGGATCCTTCTAGCCTCACCAATGTGGAGGTTTCATAGCATTTTCCATGGATGCATTAAACACTTTCTAAACGGTAGAATATAATTGAAACCAACGGTGAAGTTGGATCAAATAACTTTATTCGATGAAGCATTATTAAAGATTATGTTTTGAACGATTCCATGATAATAAATATGCAAAAGGTGATAGCAATGAGCTTGAGAAACGAGCTGCGAGGACCAAACCAGAATGTTGACAAGTGGTTTCAGTACATGAGCCAAGGAGCTAAGCTTATTCATCAAATCAACCCAAATGCACTAGTGGTGGTTTCTGGGCTAGGCTACGACACTGATCTCAGCTTCGTGAAGAACAAATCTTTGGGCTTTAACTTAGACAACAAACTCGTATTTGAGGCTCACTTGTACTCCTTCACAAACAACATGGGCGGGTCGTGGACATCAAAGCCATTAAACACATTTTGTGCAAACGTTAACCAAGGATTTGAAGACCGAGCTGGATTTCTAGTGAGAGGACAAAATCCCGTGCCTCTATTTGTTAGTGAATTTGGGATCGACCAAACTGGTGCAAACGAGGGCCAAAATCGATTTTTGAGCTGCTTCTTTTCCTATCTTACTGAGAATGATTTTGACTGGGGCTTGTGGGCTTTGCAAGGTAGCTACTACTACCGAGAAGGCGTGAAAAATGCTGAGGAAACTTTTGGTGTCTTAAATTCAAATTTTACGCAAGCCAAAAACCCTAAATTTCATCAAAGATTTCAGCTTATGCAAACAAAACTTCAAGGTACGATAAATTCTGCGATTTCTTCCCCATCTTTTACAATTATAGGTTACTTTTCTAACCCTTGGTCTTCTACCATTGGTTTTTCAGTTTTTTTATTTTTTTATTTTTTTTTATTTTTTAAGAATAAGATCTATTGCTTTCAATTTTAAGATTTTACTCCTCTGTCCCTACTAATGAAATAATCAAGACGGTTGCTTCCGACACAGATCCAAGTTCAAATCTCACAACATCATTCATAATGTACCATCCTCAAAGTGGCGAGTGTGTGAGAACGAACAAGAAGTATCAATTAAGAATTAGTAGTTGTAAGACTTCTAATCGTTGGAGCCACGATGAAGATGGAGATCCAATTAAGTTGTCGGGATCTATACTATGTTTGAAAGCCGTAGGAGATGGACTCCCTCCAATTTTGTCTCAAGATTGCTCGAGCAAACAAAGTTCTTGGAAATATGCTTCAAATGCCAAACTTCAACTGGCCACTAGTGATGAACAAGGACTGACCCTGTGCTTGCAAAGGTCTTCACATTCACTTCAAATCGTGACTAAGAAATGCATGTGTCAAGATGATTCTCAATGCCAAGAAGATCCCCAAAGTCAATGGTTTAAGCTTGTTCAATCAAATGTACTTATAAAGTAATCTCGAGTGGTAATTATATTATTGTATATTTCACATGGTCTTTATTCATTTCATTAAAGATACAGAGCTTTCATTAAAGACATATTACTGTATTGTTGAACGATCTTTCTCTCTATTTGAAACCATTATTTTTCTTATTAACTTGTCCGATGATATTCCATTACGTCGTGAGTTTCCTCACTCTTTAATTTAATTTATTAGCTTAGCGCATATGATATGATATCATTTATAAAATTGGCCTTCCGCATTCACATCCCTCAAGTACGGTGTATTTTGCCAATTCTAGCATACCTAGTGGATGACACACACACTTTGTCATTGTAAATGATGATGTTTCAATCTTCTCATCTCCGATTCTTGAACTAAAAAAGGGGGAAAAAACACAACACAAAATACTATGTTCTTTTGCCCATTCCAGTACGGTTCCATGTTTGCTCTATCAGCTAAAGTCATGGTTCAATTTCTACACTTCAAATGTTAAATTTAGATTAAAACAAATTACAAAATATGTTGAATCATATTGGAAGTATATTTTAGAAATCGTCTCTTTGAGCATTAGACAAAATAAAAATTTCCTTGCAAGGTGAAGCCACATCATTTTAACAAGGAAGAAGTAAAAAAATTTCTCTCTAAATTTTGATACATTTACTACCAAAATTTCAGTCAGTAATGCATTGTCACCGATGGTTTCAAAACTGCCATCAGTGTCATCGTATGATGTGATGGAAGTTGGGGTATGATGATACTGAAAAAAAGTAACATCAAAACAATTGTCTGTGCATCTTTATGACAATAGTAAGATACAATATCAGTTGAGAACTGCCATCTTTCTTGATGTCATCATAAGTGCACAATGATTGTTAGGTACGATGTTTGTTTAGAACTTGTCAATGATGCTGCTGTGAGAAACTGACAAAAAAGTAGCCCGTGGTACCCCCTTTAAAACAAGAAAGAAAAATGGCCCGAGAAAATAAACTTTTGGGGGTGAGTTTTTTACATGATCCAAAACATCTCTATAATGCAATATGCACTTCAAGGAAGATTCTTCGATGGTAACAATTTTTTTTTTTTTTTTTTTTTTTTTTTGTTTGTTGTGGATGATAATCTTGAGTTATTATATTTAATTAATGTAGTTTAAGACTTTTTATTTACTCTAAGGTTACTGATAACTCTCTAAAAGTAGAGTCCTATCAAGTCTTTTTGTATTTAATATGGCACTCTTATTCACCATTTTCTCATTATTTACCCCATTTATTCTACTTAGTGAGCATGAAATCATTTATTGTGGTCCAACATGAAAAAAATATGATTTGGCATAAATCGATCGTAATTGTACATTTAATTGAGTTATGTGGTAAAATTTCAGACATTTATGTTGAACCATGAGGGAGTAGCAAATCTGGAAATAAATGGGGGATGACATGTAAATTTTAAATCCACATCATTAGCCCAGGTGGGTCATTGATTACCCAATGAGGAACATCCTATGTGGACAACTTATACCTTTTCAGCCCTAAGGGGGAACCCATGCTCAATATAAAAGGAAAAGGAAGACCAAGAGGAGGGGAGCCACACTTTGGGGAGAAAAATCGAATTACACAGCAGCAGCCTCTGCTGCAGTGAATTGCTATGAAACCAGAGAAGAAGAAGAAAACCCTAATCCAGCAGCTGTTGACAGCAGAAGGAAAAGGAGACCAACAAGGATTGATTAGGGCAAAGAGGTGGATGTGAGTGCTCAAGGGAAGGGAACTTCCATTGAAGAACGGCAACAAAGTTGGATAACTCTGTATTTCCTTACTCTCTTTTCTTATTCTATCAATTTTATATGATTAAGATGTGGGTTCCTCTGTTTAATTCAATTTGTATGGAGAGTTAAACTTTATAGGGGAGGCGAAAGAGTTTTATATAGTTTAAGTATGGTTACGGTATGATTTTAGTTTATTAAAGAGTTGTTGTTAATGATTTACATGTGTGTTTAATTAGCTACTTTACATACATAGTTGTTCTCCTATTCGGGAGAAGAGAGGGAGCAATGAAATCCTCTTTAATACTCTATTTCCATAGCAAGGAGACTTGAAGGGTAATAGAAGCGTTAGGAATAATTCTTCTCCTAGAGTTCCATAGCAAGGAGACTTGAAGGGTAATAGAAGGGTTAGGAATAATTCTTCTCGTAGAGTTCCATAGCAAGGACACTTGAAGGGTAATCGAAGGGTTAGGAATCATTCTTCTCCCAGAGTCTTGTTAATAGAAATTATAACGATTATGGAAATAATCACCATTCTTGACCCTCGGAAGTGGGCCTAGGAATCTATTAAAAGGAACTAAAATTTACCACAAAACTCAACAACTTACCTATTAAATCTCTCTTAGCGGAACCTTCCTCATTATAGTTGATTTTCTCTCATCATTTTTTGTTTTTCGACAGCAGTGGCACTCTGTTTTAGTTTTGTTTAAGTAGTTAAAATCACCAACACCCATTTGAATGTTACCCAAAAACTCACTTAATTTCCAGCGATAAAATTAACCAAAAAGATAAATTCTCTGTGGAATCGATAATTTACTTATTACTTGCTACTTGTGGTAGTGTATACTTTCACTTATTCTTGTGAAGTTTACATCATTTTATTATATACATCCACAAGCGATCAAGTTTTTTGCGCCGTTGCCGGGGAACCTAATTTGGTTATTTTACTTGTAGATTTTCGTGATCTAGAGCCAACAAGAAGCCATAGTAAGTTGAATTTTCAACTATTGTATTTACTGCGGAAGAATTGAGTTTACTGATGCAGAATTCTGTGTATGAACCCACTTACAGGTTTGGAATTTATTTTGGATCCTGAAATAGAGAGAACATTTAGACGAAGGTGGAAGGAGAAAAAGAAAATGATAGAACAGAATATACAGCAAATAGAACTTGGAGCCCAGTTGAATTGGGAGTTTGAAAATCAAGCGATGATGTCTAATCAAGAGAGAATTACTTCCAATGCCATAAATTTAGCAGATGACAGAGAAAGAGCGATCCGAGCATATGCACACCTAGCTGTGGAAGAGCTAAATCCGTGCATTATTAGACCCGAAATGCAAGCAACCACGTTTGAGCTAAAACCCGTGATGTTTCAAATGTTGCAAACCATTGGGCAATTTCATGGACTGCCGTCGAAAGATCCTCACCTACACCTAAAGTCATTTTTGGGAGTTAGTGACTCATTTCGATTCCAAGGACTGGATAAAGATGTGATTAGACTGAGCTTATTCCCATATTCATTGAGGGATGGTGCTAAATCATGGTTGAATACCTTAGCACCGGAAACAATTGATTCTTGGAATAGTCTAGTAGAGAAATTTTTTATCAAGTATTTTCCACCCACTGTAAACGCACGGTTCAGAAATGAGATTGTTGTTATTCAACAGTTTGAAGATGAGACACTAAGTGAAGCTTGGGAGAGATTTAAGGAGATGCTTAGAAAGTGTCCTCACCATGGACTACCTCATTGTATACAAATGGAGACTTTCTACAATGGATTAAATATTGCTACTAAACATGTAGTTGATGCTTCCGCCAATGGAGCTATTTTGTCAAAGACATACAATGAAGCATATGAGATTTTAGAGAGAATAACATCTAACAATTGTCAATGGGCCGATGTGAGAAGCAATCAAGGAAAGAAGACTCGAAGAGTACTTGAAGTTGATGCTTTGTCTTCTATCAAAGCTCAACTAGCTTCGGTGACTAATATTTTACAAAATCTAGCGTTGGGACAAGACTTCATGTTTAAAGCACCAGTCCATACAGCTGCTGTAATTAACCAGACAGTAGCCGAATCTTGTGTATATTGTGGAGAGGAATACACCTTTGATAAATGTCCAAGCAATTCGGCCTCAATTTTCTATGTCGGGAATCAAGCTAGTCAAGGCAACTCAAAAAATAATCCCTTCTAAAATACTTATAATCCGGGGTGGAGAAATCATCCAAACTTCTCATGGAAGAGACAAGGCTCATCCAAACAACAAATGCCACCTAAAACAAATTACCCTCCGGGTTTTGGATTACAAAATCAATTGGCTTATAGTTCTCAACAAGTCAACATCCAAGGGAAAGGAACTAGCCAAGCTCAATACACATCGGGAACATCTATTGAAAGCCTAATAGAGGAATATATGGCTAAAAATGATGTCGTGATACAAAATCAACAAGCCTCATCGCGAAATTTGGAAGTTCAAGTAGGTCAATTAGCAACTGAGTTACGAAATAGGCCTCTTGGGAAGCTGCCAGCAGACACCGAAACACCAAAAAGAGAAGGCAAAGAGCAATGTCAAGCAATAGTGTTGAGAAGTGGAAAAAAAATACCCAGCAGGGGAGAAAAAAAGTGCAGAACAAGGTGACAGCCATTCCCAAGAAACTGCTGATACACAGCAGAGGAATGAGGAACCTGCTGTACAGAAAGAAGACAACAAGGATTATGCAGAAATTGAGGAGCAGCCTAAAATGCAAACAACTGGACAAGAGAGCAGAACATACACACCAACACCTCCTTTTCCACAAAGAATAAAAAGAAAGAAAGATGAAGTCCATTTTGAGAAGTTTATGGATATTCTGAAGGAAATTCATATAAACATACTACTAGTGGAAGCTTTGAAGCAAATGCCAAATTATGTGAAATTCTTGAAGGATGTACTCACTAATAGAAGGAAGTGTGAAGAATTTAAGGTGGTGTCACTAAATGAAGAGTGTAGTGCAATATTGAAGAACAAGATCCCTCTAAAGGAGAAAGACCCTAGGTCGTTCATTATGTGACTTGGGAGAAAGCATCAACTTAATGCCTCTATCCATTTACAAGAATTTGGGAATTGGAGAGGCTAGAACGACTACAGTCACCTTACAACTAGCGATAGTTCCATCACTTATCTCGAAGGAAACATTGAGGACATCTTAAGTCAAGTTGACAAATTCATATTTCTTGCAAATTTTATCATTTTAGATTATGAAGCCAATCATGATGTACCAATTATTTTGGGTAGGCTATTTTTGAAGACCGGAAGAATATTAGTATATGTCTACAAAGGAACCATCACGTTAAGAATGGGTGACCAAAAAGTTGAATTTAATATCAATGACAGCATGAAATATCTAGCAGTGACAGAGGATGCTCACCAGTATATAAATTGACAGAACAACCAGCGACCGAGGAATGGGATGATGGGGAAAGCGAGCAGGAAGAAGACAGGAGCTGGAATGACAGAATAGAATAGTTAGCAGTTTTAGGTGAATTCAGCAGAACTTTTGAGTCACTAGAATGTGAGAGAAGAAAGAGTTCACCGATGAGATCATCTATTGAGAGAGCACCGCAGCTGGACTTGAAACCACTACCTCCTAACCTTAAATATGCTTATTTAGGTGACAAGAAGACACTACCCATCATCATCTCAGCGACACTATCTTCGGCTCAAGAGAATATGCTCCTAGAAACATTGAAGAAGCACAAGGGGGCGATAGGTTGGACATTGGCGGATATAGAGGGAATTGGCCCTTCACTATGCATGCACAAGATACAATTGGAGGAAGGAAAAATTAAATTCATTGAGCAACAAAGACGATTAAATCCCATGATCAAGGAGGTCGTTAGAAAGGAGATTCTCAAATGGCTAGATGCTGGTATAATTTATCCAATTGTAAACAGCAGCTGGGTCAGTCCTATTCAATGTGTTCCGAAGAAAAGAGGGATAACAGTAATGGCAAATGAGAATAATGAGTTGATCCCCACTAGAATAGTGAATGGATGGAGAATTTGCATGGATTATAGAAGGCTAAACAAAGCGACACGTAAGGATCATTTTCCCTTACCGTTCATTGATCAAAATCTTGATAGGCTTGTTGGAAAGTCACATTATTGCTTCTAGGATGGTTATTTGTGATACAATCAAATTACAATCAGTTTAGAAGATCAAGAGAAGGAACAGAAGGTGGAGGAGACGACGAAGTAGTAGGTGAAGGAATAGGAGGTGAAGGAGGAATAGGATCATGAAGTGGTACAATAGGAGTCGAAAGAGCTAATGTCAAAGTTTGTGAAGCTGATGAAAAAGGAAAATCATCTTCACAAAATTTAACATCACGGCTAATAAAGAATTTGTGAGATTGCATGTCATACAACTTGTAACCTTTATGACCACAAGGATATCCTACGAAAACACAAGGAATTGCCCGAGGTTCAAATTTTTGCTTAGGATGTACTATAGTTGCATAAGATTTACAACCAAAAAATTTAAGATGGTGAAATGTAGGTGGTCGTTTGTAGAGTGCTTCAAAGGGTGTCTTGTTAGGTAACAATGGTGATGGCGTTCTATTTATAAGATAAACAGCATAAATGCACTCTCCCAAAAAATTAAGTGGAACCTATGACTTAAAGAGAAGAGCCCAAGCTATATTTAGAATATGACGATGCTTACGTTCTACGACTCCATTTTGTTTTGGAGTATAGACACAAGTGCGCTGAAATTCAATGCCACAAGAAGTAAAAAATGGTTGCAAAGATAGGAACTCAATCCCATTATCTGATCGAACTATTTTGATAGTAGTATGCAATTGAGTTTGAACGAATTTAACAAAGTTCATTAACAAATGATGTACTTCTGACTTATGTTGCATTAGAAAAACCCAAGTACATCGAGTAAAATCATCAACAATAGTCAGAAAAAAACGCAAACCAGAATGGGTAGGAATTTTATGTGGTCCCCAAACATCACAATGTATCAAATCAAAGGCAGAATGGGTTGTTATTGAACTTCTTGGGAAAGACAACCTAGTTTATTTTGCTAACGGGCAGATACTACAGTTATGAGAATAACTAGCATTATTAAGATGCAATTGATCAGCTAGAAATTTAAAACGAGAAAAAGAAGGATGACGTAGGCGTAAATGCCACAAATCAGATGACTGAGATATTTGATGAGCTGAAGATTTGATTGGAGATGAAGAAATATGATAGAGACCTCCAAATTGTTTACCCGAGCCAATCATCTTCCCCGTAGCCAAGTCCTGCATCACACAAGAATCAGGATAGAAGGTGACATAACATTTCAAGTCATTGGTAAGTTTGCTGATGGACATTAGGTTTAAATTGAATGAAGGCACACATAAAACATTGTTTAATTTAAGGTCAGGGCTAAGGGAAATATTGCCAGTATGCGACACATGTGCTGTCCCTCCATTAGGTAAATTTATTGTAGACATGATGGCAGCCTTCGGTTCAGTCATAACAGAAGATTTTGATACGATATGATCCGTAGCTCCACTATCGAGAATCCATGAATTAGAACTCGCAAAGTTAATAGATAATGTAGATACTGGAAACAAACCTGCAACATTGATGTGATTGTCAGAATTACCAGAAGGGTGATGATTGATTGCAGATAAGGCTTGTGCTATCTGTTGTAATTGCTCAGAAGAAAAATTTGGAATGGAATTAGGTGACTGTTCTTCTATATTCAACAGAAAAACATCGGCCATATTTGCAGATGATCGATATCCACGATTGTTGCGTTGATTGACTTGTCTTGCCCTTCCATAATTATTTTTTTGCCGACACCGACCTTCTGTATGTCCCCTTCTATCACAAAATTTACAGTGAAACTTAAGGATTCGACACTCATTAATTGTATGACCACTTTTATTGCAGTGTTCACATGATTTGTCCTTGGCGAATTTTGAATATTTTGTTCTCTTCTGCACTGCTGATGCAATCGAGAAATTCTCAGTAGGTTCAGAAGTTACCTGACGCTGCATCTCTTCTTGTACAAGTAATGAATAGGCTTGCCTCACATTAGGTAATGGAGTCATCATCAATATGTTAGATCTCACCGTTTTATAAGACTCGTTGAGCCCCATGAGCAATTGCATCAACTTGTCTTCTTCGCGTTGATCAACATGTATTTGACGTTGATTACAAGTAAATGGTGTGCGGTACGCTTCCAGTTCATCCCAGAGTGCTTTGAGCTTGGTGAAATATGCTGACAGTGCCATGGTTCCTTGTGACATCGTTGCTATCGACTTTTGTATCTGAAAAATTGCTGGAGCATTCTTTTGTGAGAATTGTTCGTGAAGGTCAACCCACACTTGATGAGCTGTCTTGGCGTGAATAATGCCTTTAGCGATATGTGCTTCAACGGAATGAGTTAACCAAGATATTATCATACTGTTGCACTGATTCCGTAGTTCAAATTCGGTTGAATTTGCATCTTGAGACGGTTCTTCAATTGTGCCATAAATGAAGCCAATTTTCTTCTTGGCAATAAGAGCATGCATAACTGATTTATTCCAGGATTTGTAATTTGCTCCATTTAATTTGATTGGAACAAGTGAATATCCTGGCTGATCAGAGTGATGAATATAATCAGGATGTGTTAAATCAACCTCCGAAATTTTGAAGCTGGATTTGGCTGATTCCGCCATAAAAGAAATTTTTATATTTAAGAACACCAAGATCGGTGCTCTGATACCATGTTAAGAATGAGAAATAGAAATAGAATTGGGATCGAAAGTATGATCTTCATTAATGTTTACCACGTTTTAAATATGATACAAACTATCAACTAATACCTAAAAATGAGAAAAAATATATAACTAACTAAATCTTGTAAATAAGATAAAATATACTGTTAATCAAATCTAAGATAAAATATACTACTAACAACTCTCAAAATATCCAAGATATACTCCTAACTAATTATTAAAATATATCGCCAAATATCATATCTTAATACAAGTAAAACGTTGAATGAGGTTCAAGTGAATTATACAACCACTGAAAAAGAATTGTTGGTTGTAGTATTCGCTGTTGAAAAATTCAGAGCTTATTTATTTCAAGCGAAGGTGAAAGTGCACACTGACCACGCAACAATCAAGCACCTAATGATGAAACCGAATGCCAAGCCAAGATTAATTAGATGGATTCTACTGTTACAAGAGTTCGAGATAGAAATCGTGGACACGAAAGGTGCTAATAACCATGTAGCAGATCACTTGTCTAGAATGTTGAACATGGAAGAAAAGGTATGCAAAGAAATTGATGATGCATTTTCGGATGAACAGTGGCTTGGAATAAACAGCAGTAGCAGCAGCTATAGCAGTAGGAGCAGTTACAGCGGTAGCAGAATGACAGCAACTCCATGGTATGCAGACATAGCAAAATTTTTGGCTTGTGCCATCATACCCGAAGAGAAAAATTATCAACAAAGGAAGAGGTTTTTCCACGAATCCAAAAGTTACATTTGGGATGAACCTTTTCTTTTTAAACAATGTGGAGACGGCATAGTGAGAAGATGCATTTCGGACAACGAAATACCAACAATTCTTGAACAATGTCATGCATCTCCGTATGGAGGTCATTTTGGAGGGCAAAGGACAGCAGCCAAGGTATTTCAATCGGGTTTCTATTGGCCAACAATTTTCAAAGATGCAAAAGAATTTTGCAAGAGTTGTGATCAATGAAAAAGGACGGGAAATATCAGTAAAAAGAAAAGCTACCCCTGAATTCAATTTTAGAAGTGGAACTTTTTGATGTATGGGACACTGACTTTATGGGACCATTTCCGCCATTATAGGAACTTATTTATTCTAGTGGTTGTCGACTGTGTGTCCAAGTGGGTGGAAGCAATAGTTTATCCATCCAATGATGGGAAGACCATACTCAAGTTTTTAAAAAGAAACATATTCACTAGGTTTGGTGTACCAAGAGCATTAATCAGCGATGAGAGAACGCACTTTGTGAACAGATTGATGAATAGTCTTTTAGAGAGATACAATGTAAAACATAGAGTGGCGACACCTTATCATCCACACACCAAAGGACAAGCAGAGGTCTTCAACAGAGGAATTAAAAGTATTTTGGAAAAGGTGGTACAACCAGACAGGAAAGATTGGTCGATGAAACTTGATGATGCATTATGGGCATACCAGACAACCTTCAAAACCCCTTTAGGAATGTCTCCTTACAAGCTAGTTTTTGGGAAAGCATGCCATCTACCCCTAGAATTGGAACATAAAACATTTTGGGCATTAAAGAAGTTAAATTTTGACTATGCAACAAATGGAGACTTGAGGCGAATGCAACTAAATGAGTTGGAAGAATTCAGGCACCTAGCCTACGAAAATGTTAAGATGTACAAAGAAAAAACAAAATGTGGCATGACAACAAAATTAGGCCCAAGG
The DNA here is from genome assembly GCF_057944985.1 of Cucurbita pepo subsp. pepo. Classification (NCBI taxonomy): domain Eukaryota; kingdom Viridiplantae; phylum Streptophyta; class Magnoliopsida; order Cucurbitales; family Cucurbitaceae; genus Cucurbita; species Cucurbita pepo. The sequence goes on from NC_141813.1 coordinate 7,437,796, forward strand.
AATTCTACCAAGGACAAAGAGTGTTGCTATTCAACTCCAAGCTGAAATTATTCCTTGGAAAATTAAAATCAAGATGGTCCAGTCCGTTTATAGTTGAAGGGGCAATAACGATAAAACATCTAGATGAAAGGAGACCTTTCACAATGAATGGACAGAGACTGAAGCCATATTTGGGTGGAGAAGTAAAAAGAGGCATTGTCTCTTTAAGCTTAAAAGGCTGAAAAATAAAACATTTTGTGGCAAAAGGTAGCTGACAAAGAACAGTAGTAACAGGTAACAAACTCCCGGGAAGCCAAGTTAGTTTTACTTCTCCTTTTATTTATGCACTCATAGTCGTTTTTAAATAGTTATCTTCACTTATCTTAGAATGATAGTTTTTTGCTTTTTTTTTTTTTAGATTTATTTTACGTTTTTATCATGAATGATTCACATGCCCCAAGGAAGTAGCCAATTTTTGGTAGATGAATTAGGAGGATTCTAATGTTGTTAAAAATGCTAATTTCAAAGGAGTAAGGAGGTCAACTACACTTGGTACATACTAGGTTGTGATTAGTGACAAAGTTATTCTCTTTCAGTGTATGCTGACCGTGTTCTCCCTCATTTGCATGAATTTGATCTAATTGTTATGCACTTTCTCACGAAACCTCAAGTCAAAGCACCAACACAAAAGATGACAGCAATCTGCTGTTAAACAAGAAAAAGGAAAACTTGACAGCAATCTGCTGTAAAACAAAAGAACAAAAAAAAAAAAAGAAAAAAGGAACAAATAGCAGCAATCTATTGTCAAACAAAAAAAGAAGGAAAAAAAAAAACTACAACAATTTAATGTAAAAAAAAAAAAAAACGGTGCGAGGGAAGGAAGAAGTGCAACGTGATGAATTACAAGAATAAATCAAGATCTCTTCCTAATGGGCACCGGTTCGAAACGAAGAGAAAAAGGGCAAGAACAAAATGGAGAACCTCCCAACACAAAAAGGAATAATCGCAAACGAGGAGGCGTACAACAAGTATGAGATCCTCAAGTCAAGAGTAATGTTGGTGGAAAGAAGGTTCCCAACATTCTACCCTACATTTCCGGAATCCTTTCTTAACGCCATCAACGATCTAGGGTGGGAGATGTTCTGTCATTAAAGGGAACAAGCTATAGTGCCGATACTGAAGGCGTTTTACGCACATATTGATCAAGTGGAAGGGTACACAACATTAGTGAGAGGAAAAATAGTTGATTGGAGCCCTAAAGCCATCAACCAACTGTTTCACCTACAATTTTTTTAGCACACCACCTTCAAGGAAATGGTGCTAGCTCCATCGGAAGATCAACTTGAGATGGCCTTGAAGATGGTAGCCATAGAAGGAACACGGTGGTAGCTCTCGAGAGGAGGAGCAAGGACGATAATAGCAGCAGACCTCAACCCCGAAGCAAAAGTTTGGGCTGCCTTCGTAAAAACCAACTTACTACCCACTACACATGATACTACATTGTTAGCTGATAGAGTTTTACTGGTGTATGCAATCATAATGAATTTGAGCATCGATGTGGGCAAGATTGTAGCGGATGAGATTGTCAAATGTGCAAGTAAGAAAGTGGAGAGGCTGTTTTTTCCACAGTTGATAACCATGTTGTGCCTGGAGGCTGCAGTTCCTTTTGATGAAGAAGAAGAAAAACTTGAGGCAAGAAATTTGATGGACTACATAAAACCCATAGGGATGGCACCAGTAGTGGTAAGAGGAGGGACAACAGAGCAACAGACGATATGGATCAACTGCTGAAACAGTAAGAGGCTTTACTCAGCTGGTGCAAAAACAGTGAAGAGAGTTGCAAGGCGTATTGGTCTTATGTCAAAAAGAGGGATGAGGAAATACATAAAGCCTTAAGAACCAAGTCCAAAAATTCAGCATTCCCAAGTTTTCCAGAAGAGATTTTTAAAGAGTGGAGCCGCAAAGAATCATCGAATGTGGTAGAGGAGAAAGAGAACACTTCCTCTAACGCTCTTCCTCTAACGATGGCTAAAATCAATGGAATTCTCTGATCACACCCTTTATAACATTGTTGTTTGATTTAGAAGTATACATCCTTATGTTATGTTTGTTTTGTTTTGTTGACTGCATATAATTTTGAATCATGCACATGCATGCACACTAGAAGCATGAAACTTTTTTAGGATGCAGTTTTAGGAAGGGCAATAGATCATGCATGGTTTCATATGCAGTCATGATGTTTTGTGCAAGAACGAGGGATGTATTGTCAAATGCTCCAATAGGATAAATAAAACAATAAGGTGAGTGTTGTGTTTCTCTGAGAGGACAAAGGGGTTAAGGGCTCAAATGGAATGGAGTATTCATCAAAGTTGAGGATCCAATCTATGATAATCCACCTTAATCAGAAAGAATTCCCATAATTCACCCAACCTTTAGATCATTTTTCCAACAAAAACAATAACCAAGAGTTTCTGCACCTCAATCTACTTTCAAGAATGATTCGACATCCACACTAATGCTCATTGAGAACAATGGCTAGTTTAAGTTTGGGGGTATTAAAGCAATTCTATCACCCCATCAAAAATGCAAAGCAAAGCACAAAAAAAAAAAAAAAAAAACCAAACCCGAGACTACTCCTCTTCATCCTAAAGCTTGAACTCTCAATGCTAAAAAAGTGGAAAGCAAACAAATTGTCTCAATTGCTGGTTCAGGCAATCTGCATCACCAATGAAGATGTCTGAATCGAATGTAATTGGGATGTAAATGTTAAAAAAAAAATAAAATAAAAAAACTATCCTTATTATTCAGGTGAGTTGCATCACAAATGTAGCCACACTAAACACTACAAGATGCTAGCAAGAGAGTCGCGCCAAGGGAGAATGAGTGTTAGCCTATATAGTCATCCTTTGAAGAGTTACGTGATTTGCACCACAAGTGGAGGCACCCAGAGAATAGAGGGATGACTTGCAGGATTCTTGGGAGGAAAAAAAATAATTGTGTCGTGATAAGAGAAAGTTAATGAAATAAATTATGAAGCAAGTCACAAAAGCAAAGGTAAAAGGAATGGTATTTAGAAGTGTTTTGGGGAATACGGTGGTGGAAGTGAGAAATGTGTTATTTTTATTGTAAGATTTAGTGATAAGTGTAGGGTGAAATGTGGGGAAAAACTAATTTGAGGAAGGAATATAAAGAATGTGATCTAAAACATCCTAATAGTCCACCAACATAAATATAGAAAGAAAAATTTTGTTAATGAGAAAAAAGGGGAGAGTGGAGAGAATGATTGCTCAAGGATGGGCAATCTTTAAATTTGGGGTGTGATAACTCTCTAAGATACAGTCATATCAAGTCTTTTTGTTTTTAATATGGCACTCTTATTCACCATTTTCTCATTATTTACCTCATGTATTCTACTTATTGAGCATGAAATCATTTATTGTGGTCCAACATGAAAAAATGTCAGAGGAACATACTTTCTAGAGGACATACTTTCTTGAGTAAGTAAGTTCGTAATCGTGATTATTTTTTCCTTTCGAATCTATGTCTGATTGTCAATTTTTTTTTATCTCAAAAACTTTGCAAATGGTTGGCATAGTTGGTACTAGCTGAGCTGTAGTTCATCTGCACTCCAATCGGGTGGTACAAAGAGATCTTAAGGTACCATAAGGTATTAACATACCCAACCTTGCAATTATAAGTCTCATTAATGGTTCTTGATTTTTTTGTTTTTTCAAATTTTCTTCTATTCTAGTGTTCCAATATGTTTCTTGCGAAGAGCAATGATGTCCGACTTGGTACGATTGTTTCCATGTTTTACCGGATGGAATTTCTTTAGTAGTTATTTCTCTAGCAAGGGCTAATATCTTAAATTTTTGCACTGGGAACTTTAGACTTGCAAAACTACTCAATACAGAAGACCTTGCTTCATCATGAGACTTGTAAACCTACTCAATACAGAAGACCTTGCTTCATCATCATCGGTAAGGATGCAATCATTATCTTGTCATAATTTCTCAGTAGAGATGATTTAAAGAAATTATGTGGGGGATAATTTTCCTGAATGGATCTTGGATAATTTCTTCTTCCCCGCTTATGAGCAGGTTCCTTTTCTTTTTATATTTCTCCTTTTACTCTTTGTTGATCATTATTGTTGTGTTGTTCTATAATTTAAAATGATGATACATGTGATGGAAGAATGATAAGTTACTTTTTGTTTGTTTTAACATTAATGGTAATTCTGGAAATATCTGAGATGATGTTACTCGATATGATAACGGTCTAGTGTGATGCATGAATGCTCCTTCTTTTCTCCAGTTTAATAGACACTCTGATGTACTTGGGTCAAGAACAACGGAATACCTTAAGTGCAATTTTTTCAATAACCAAAGTAGCCATCAGGACTTTATCAAAGACACAAAGACAGCTATTAGTAAGAAGTTATAATTTGTGCCTATAATTTCATATTTTCCTGTTGCCTTACTAGTGGAGCATAAACTAAGAAAATACTTATTTTGCAGCTGAGGTTTTTAAACATGCAGACTATATTAAAGAAGAGAGAGGCATGTAGAAAGATGTCGGGTCAACTGCTGTCCTGTTAGGGGATCGTCTCTTTGTTGCTAATGTTGAATATTCCAGAGTAGTTGCATCTAGAGCTAGTTCAGGTTGCCTATTATTTTTTTCTGTCAATAGATGATTCTGGGATAGAGGACTTGCACTATAAAGTCGTATCATGATAACGGTTCCAGACGTTGAAAATCATTGCAAGTAGTGGAGAATATTTTATCTTGTATCGTTTGTATAACTTTATTTTAGGAAATGATGGGATACTACTATTGTAATGGAAATAGATTATGAAATCTCAATTATGAATGGAAGTCATGGTATTTAATGTGCTAGGAGTATTTTACGTGTTTATTTAGTATTTGAATTAAATTTTATTAAAAGAATGTTATTAAAATTTTATTATGGTAACTATAATGATTATAAATGAATAATTAATTTTATTATAGCATTAATTTAAAGGTCTATATAGCTATAAAATGTTTTTATAGCAACGTATATAAGCTATAAATTTATACTCTTTTATAGCATCGATTATAGCTATAAAAAATGCTATAAAACGTCATTCTATTATAGCATCTATTATAGCTATAAAAAAATGCTATAAAAAGTCTCAAACTTTTAATAACATGGGCTGTCACGACGTACGAAAAACGATATAAAAAGTCTATGATAGCATTTTTCGTAAGCTATCATATCTATTATTTGTTGTAGTGTATATATTCATATACTCTTTATTACCTTCAAATTAGTTCAAAGTTTGTTCGCTTTACTTATCTAATTTCTTGCAAATTCGTTAACCACCCATAAATGTGGCTAACAAACTAGTTAAGTCGAGAAACTTAGTGTGAACAAAAGTAATATGTTAGAGCATGTGTTCTTCTTCTAGGTTTCTTTTTTATCAAATATTGGAGCATGATCCTCGTCACAAATTGAATATAAAAATAGTAGCTAAGGTGAATGCTTAAGCATTCAATTCCTTATATAGCAAAGCTTACCATACTTTTTGAGTTATGAAAATTTCTTCAATTAAGATATTACTTCACTCGAGTTAAAAACAATAATAACAATAATAAGAAGAGAAGAAAAATCTTAAGTTGAACGGTTACATACAACTTGTGCGCAGAAGCATACTCTGCTTCAAAATCCTTCCAAGCATTGGCTTAAAGGATTCAACTAACAAACTTTAAAATCATGAATAGGATTTTGGTCGTAAATTTAGAGTTTAAAGCAAAATATAGTTAGAACATCTCATATTTTAATTTGTTACAAGTTATTTTTACCTTATCCAGCTCTACCTTTGTTTTAATATAGATTACTATGAGCAACTATAAATATCGAAGAATTGTGTGTTTCAATAAGCAGACTTGAAATCATTGAATTCAAAGCAGAGCTAAAATGGCAGGAAAACAATTGAAAGATATTGCTCTAGCTTGTGTTTTTGTCTTGTTAACTGCCAAAGCCTACTCATTGCCTCTTTCAACCAGTGGAAGATGGATCATCGATGCAACAACGGGCCAACGTGTGAAGTTGGTGTGCGTAAACTGGCCATCTCACATGCAGGCCATGCTCGCAGAGGGTCTTCACCTCCAGCCGCTTGACAGCATCACCGCTATGGTAGCAAAGTTGCAGTTCAATTGTGTGCGCTTGACGTACTCAATCCACATGTTCACACGCTATGCCAATTTGACCGTTCTACAATCCCTCGAGAATTTTGATATGAAAAATGCCATGACAGGCATAACCCAAAATAATCCTTTTATGTTGAACATGACTCTTGTTGAAACTTATGGAGCTGTTGTTGATTCACTTGCAACACATGGAGTCATGGTGGTTTCAGATAACCATATAAGCCAACCACGTTGGTGCTGTAACGATGACGATGGCAATGGCTTCTTTGGAGATCGTTATTTTGATCCTCAAGAATGGCTACAAGGAATTGGCTTGGCCGCTCAAAGTCTAAAACATAAATCTCAAGTATGCTTTTTTTTTCCTTTTTTTGTTTTTTTTTAATTTCTTTTTTCTTTTTGAAACTTTTAAAACTACAGAAATATGAGTGATATCATAGTACAAATCTTAAGTTCGGTAACTTGCTCTGTCTCAAAAGATATTTCTTTTTTCCTTTTTGTCCACGAGTTCACAAGCATGCACAAGCAATATAGTATTGCACGATGGTATAGTTTTCTTCTCCGCCGTCATACCCTAGAGCATAGCAAACCTTAAGTGTTATTTTAGGTGATTATAAATTTTTATCCACTATTCTACAATTGTGTGGATAATTGTTTACTTTGGGCATAAACGTCTTTGCTCTTAGTTTGATCTAAGAGGTTTCATAGCATGGAGATAATTTTTCTTTGCTTATATCATGGATCCTTCTAGCCTCACCAATGTGGAGGTTTCATAGCATTTTCCATGGATGCATTAAACACTTTCTAAACGGTAGAATATAATTGAAACCAACGGTGAAGTTGGATCAAATAACTTTATTCGATGAAGCATTATTAAAGATTATGTTTTGAACGATTCCATGATAATAAATATGCAAAAGGTGATAGCAATGAGCTTGAGAAACGAGCTGCGAGGACCAAACCAGAATGTTGACAAGTGGTTTCAGTACATGAGCCAAGGAGCTAAGCTTATTCATCAAATCAACCCAAATGCACTAGTGGTGGTTTCTGGGCTAGGCTACGACACTGATCTCAGCTTCGTGAAGAACAAATCTTTGGGCTTTAACTTAGACAACAAACTCGTATTTGAGGCTCACTTGTACTCCTTCACAAACAACATGGGCGGGTCGTGGACATCAAAGCCATTAAACACATTTTGTGCAAACGTTAACCAAGGATTTGAAGACCGAGCTGGATTTCTAGTGAGAGGACAAAATCCCGTGCCTCTATTTGTTAGTGAATTTGGGATCGACCAAACTGGTGCAAACGAGGGCCAAAATCGATTTTTGAGCTGCTTCTTTTCCTATCTTACTGAGAATGATTTTGACTGGGGCTTGTGGGCTTTGCAAGGTAGCTACTACTACCGAGAAGGCGTGAAAAATGCTGAGGAAACTTTTGGTGTCTTAAATTCAAATTTTACGCAAGCCAAAAACCCTAAATTTCATCAAAGATTTCAGCTTATGCAAACAAAACTTCAAGGTACGATAAATTCTGCGATTTCTTCCCCATCTTTTACATTTATAGGTTACTTTTCTAACCCTTGGTCTTCTACCATTGGTTTTTCAGTTTTTTTATTTTTTATTTTTTTTTTATTTTTTAAGAATAAGATCTATTGCTTTCAATTTTAAGATTTTACTCCTCTGTCCCTACTAATGAAATAATCAAGACGGTTGCTTCCGACACAGATCCAAGTTCAAATCTCACAACATCATTCATAATGTACCATCCTCAAAGTGGCGAGTGTGTGAGAACGAACAAGAAGTATCAATTAAGAATTAGTAGTTGTAAGACTTCTAATCGTTGGAGCCACGATGAAGATGGAGATCCAATTAAGTTGTCGGGATCTATACTATGTTTGAAAGCCGTAGGAGATGGACTCCCTCCAATTTTGTCTCAAGATTGCTCGAGCAAACAAAGTTCTTGGAAATATGCTTCAAATGCCAAACTTCAACTGGCCACTAGTGATGAACAAGGACTGACCCTGTGCTTGCAAAGGTCTTCACATTCACTTCAAATCGTGACTAAGAAATGCATGTGTCAAGATGATTCTCAATGCCAAGAAGATCCCCAAAGTCAATGGTTTAAGCTTGTTCAATCAAATGTACTTATAAAGTAATCTCGAGTGGTAATTATATTATTGTATATTTCACATGGTCTTTATTCATTTCATTAAAGATACAGAGCTTTCATTAAAGACATATTACTGTATTGTTGAACGATCTTTCTCTCTATTTGAAACCATTATTTTTCTTATTAACTTGTCCGATGATATTCCATTACGTCGTGAGTTTCCTCACTCTTTAATTTAATTTATTAGCTTAGCGCATATGATATGATATCATTTATAAAATTGGCCTTCCACATTCACATCCCTCAAGTACGGTGTATTTTGCCAATTCTAGCATACCTAGTGGATGACACACACACTTTGTCATTGTAAATGATGATGTTTCAATCTTCTCATCTCCGATTCTTGAACTAAAAAAGGGGGAAAAAACACAACACAAAATACTATGTTCTTTTGCCCATTCCAGTACGGTTCCATGTTTGCTCTATCAGCTAAAGTCATGGTTCAATTTCTACACTTCAAATGTTAAATTTAGATTAAAACAAATTACAAAATATGTTGAATCATATTGGAAGTATATTTTAGAAATCGTCTCTTTGAGCATTAGACAAAATAAAAATTTCCTTGCAAGGTGAAGCCACATCATTTTAACAAGGAAGAAGTAAAAAAATTTCTCTCTAAATTTTGATACATTTACTACCAAAATTTCAGTCAGTAATGCATTGTCACCGATGGTTTCAAAACTGCCATCAGTGTCATCGTATGATGTGATGGAAGTTGGGGTATGATGATACTGAAAAAAAGTAACATCAAAACAATTGTCTGTGCATCTTTATGACAATAGTAAGATACAATATCAGTTGAGAACTGCCATCTTTCTTGATGTCATCATAAGTGCACAATGATTGTTAGGTACGATGTTTGTTTAGAACTTGTCAATGATGCTGCTGTGAGAAACTGACAAAAAAGTAGCCCGTGGTACCCCCTTTAAAACAAGAAAGAAAAATGGCCCGAGAAAATAAACTTTTGGGGGTGAGTTTTTTACATGATCCAAAACATCTCTATAATGCAATATGCACTTCAAGGAAGATTCTTCGATGGTAACAATTTTTTTTTTTTTTTTTTTTTTTTGTTTGTTGTGGATGATAATCTTGAGTTATTATATTTAATTAATGTAGTTTAAGACTTTTTATTTACTCTAAGGTTACTGATAACTCTCTAAAAGTAGAGTCCTATCAAGTCTTTTTGTATTTAATATGGCACTCTTATTCACCATTTTCTCATTATTTACCCCATTTATTCTACTTAGTGAGCATGAAATCATTTATTGTGGTCCAACATGAAAAAAATATGATTTGGCATAAATCGATCGTAATTGTACATTTAATTGAGTTATGTGGTAAAATTTCAGACATTTATGTTGAACCATGAGGGAGTAGCAAATCTGGAAATAAATGGGGGATGACATGTAAATTTTAAATCCACATCATTAGCCCAGGTGGGTCATTGATTACCCAATGAGGAACATCCTATGTGGACAACTTATACCTTTTCAGCCCTAAGGGGGAACCCATGCTCAATATAAAAGGAAAAGGAAGACCAAGAGGAGGGGAGCCACACTTTGGGGAGAAAAATCGAATTACACAGCAGCAGCCTCTGCTGCAGTGAATTGCTATGAAACCAGAGAAGAAGAAGAAAACCCTAATCCAGCAGCTGTTGACAGCAGAAGGAAAAGGAGACCAACAAGGATTGATTAGGGCAAAGAGGTGGATGTGAGTGCTCAAGGGAAGGGAACTTCCATTGAAGAACGGCAACAAAGTTGGATAACTCTGTATTTCCTTACTCTCTTTTCTTATTCTATCAATTTTATATGATTAAGATGTGGGTTCCTCTGTTTAATTCAATTTGTATGGAGAGTTAAACTTTATAGGGGAGGCGAAAGAGTTTTATATAGTTTAAGTATGGTTACGGTATGATTTTAGTTTATTAAAGAGTTGTTGTTAATGATTTACATGTGTGTTTAATTAGCTACTTTACATACATAGTTGTTCTCCTATTCGGGAGAAGAGAGGGAGCAATGAAATCCTCTTTAATACTCTATTTCCATAGCAAGGAGACTTGAAGGGTAATAGAAGCGTTAGGAATAATTCTTCTCCTAGAGTTCCATAGCAAGGAGACTTGAAGGGTAATAGAAGGGTTAGGAATAATTCTTCTCGTAGAGTTCCATAGCAAGGACACTTGAAGGGTAATCGAAGGGTTAGGAATAATTCTTCTCCCAGAGTCTTGTTAATAGAAATTATAACGATTATGGAAATAATCACCATTCTTGACCCTCGGAAGTGGGCCTAGGAATCTATTAAAAGGAACTAAAATTTACCACAAAACTCAACAACTTACCTATTAAATCTCTCTTAGCGGAACCTTCCTCATTATAGTTGATTTTCTCTCATCATTTTTTGTTTTTCGACAGCAGTGGCACTCTGTTTTAGTTTTGTTTAAGTAGTTAAAATCACCAACACCCATTTGAATGTTACCCAAAAACTCACTTAATTTCCAGCGATAAAATTAACCAAAAAGATAAATTCTCTGTGGAATCGATAATTTACTTATTACTTGCTACTTGTGGTAGTGTATACTTTCACTTATTCTTGTGAAGTTTACATCATTTTATTATATACATCCACAAGCGATCAAGTTTTTTGCGCCGTTGCCGGGGAACCTAATTTGGTTATTTTACTTGTAGATTTTCGTGATCTAGAGCCAACAAGAAGCCATAGTAAGTTGAATTTTCAACTATTGTATTTACTGCGGAAGAATTGAGTTTACTGATGCAGAATTCTGTGTATGAACCCACTTACAGGTTTGGAATTTATTTTGGATCCTGAAATAGAGAGAACATTTAGACGAAGGTGGAAGGAGAAAAAGAAAATGATAGAACAGAATATACAGCAAATAGAACTTGGAGCCCAGTTGAATTGGGAGTTTGAAAATCAAGCGATGATGTCTAATCAAGAGAGAATTACTTCCAATGCCATAAATTTAGCAGATGACAGAGAAAGAGCGATCCGAGCATATGCACACCTAGCTGTGGAAGAGCTAAATCCGTGCATTATTAGACCCAAAATGCAAGCAACCACGTTTGAGCTAAAACCCGTGATGTTTCAAATGTTGCAAACCATTGGGCAATTTCATGGACTGCCGTCGAAAGATCCTCACCTACACCTAAAGTCATTTTTGGGAGTTAGTGACTCATTTCGATTCCAAGGACTGGATAAAGATTTGATTAGACTGAGCTTATTCCCATATTCATTGAGGGATGGTGCTAAATCATGGTTGAATACCTTAGCACCGGAAACAATTGATTCTTGGAATAGTCTAGCAGAGAAATTTTTTATCAAGTATTTTCCACCCACTGTAAACGCACGGTTCAGAAATGAGATTGTTGTTATTCAACAGTTTGAAGATGAGACACTAAGTGAAGCTTGGGAGAGATTTAAGGAGATGCTTAGAAAGTGTCCTCACCATGGACTACCTCATTGTATACAAATGGAGACTTTCTACAATGGATTAAATATTGCTACTAAACATGTAGTTGATGCTTCCGCCAATGGAGCTATTTTGTCAAAGACATACAATGAAGCATATGAGATTTTAGAGAGAATAACATCTAACAATTGTCAATGGGCCGATGTGAGAAGCAATCAAGGAAAGAAGACTCGAAGAGTACTTGAAGTTGATGCTTTGTCTTCTATCAAAGCTCAACTAGCTTCGGTGACTAATATTTTACAAAATCTAGCGTTGGGACAAGACTTCATGTTTAAAGCACCAGTCCATACAGCTGCTGTAATTAACCAGACAGTAGCCGAATCTTGTGTATATTGTGGAGAGGAATACACCTTTGATAAATGTCCAAGCAATTCGGCCTCAATTTTCTATGTCGGGAATCAAGCTAGTCAAGGCAACTCAAAAAATAATCCCTTCTAAAATACTTATAATCCGGGGTGGAGAAATCATCCAAACTTCTCATGGAAGAGACAAGGCTCATCCAAACAACAAATGCCACCTAAAACAAATTACCCTCCGGGTTTTGGATTACAAAATCAATTGGCTTATAGTTCTCAACAAGTCAACATCCAAGGGAAAGGAACTAGCCAAGCTAATACACATCGGGAACATCTATTGAAAGCCTAATAGAGGAATATATGGCTAAAAATGATGTCGTGATACAAAATCAACAAGCCTCATCGCGAAATTTGGAAGTTCAAGTAGGTCAATTAGCAACTGAGTTACGAAATAGGCCTCTTGGGAAGCTGCCAGCAGACACCGAAACACCAAAAAGAGAAGGCAAAGAGCAATGTCAAGCAATAGTGTTGAGAAGTGGAAAAAAAATACCCAGCAGGGGAGAAAAAAAATGCAGAACAAGGTGACAGCCATTCCCAAGAAACTGCTGATACACAGCAGAGGAATGAGGAACCTGCTGTACAGAAAGAACACAACAAGGATTATGCAGAAATTGAGGAGCAGCCTAAAATGCAAACAACTGGACAAGAGAGCAGAACATACATACCAACACCTCCTTTTCCACAAAGAATAAAAAGAAAGAAAGATGAAGTCCATTTTGAGAAGTTTATGGATATTCTGAAGGAAATTCATATAAACATACTACTAGTGGAAGCTTTGAAGCAAATGCCAAATTATGTGAAATTCTTGAAGGATGTACTCACTAATAGAAGGACGTGTGAAGAATTTAAGGTGGTGTCACTAAATGAAGAGTGTAGTGCAATATTGAAGAACAAGATCCCTCTAAAGGAGAAAGACCCTAGGTCGTTCATTATGTGACTTGGGAGAAAGCATCAACTTAATGCCTCTATCCATTTACAAGAATTTGGGGATTGGAGAGGCTAGAACGACTACAGTCACCTTACAACTGGCGATAGTTCCATCACTTATCTCGAAGGAAACATTGAGGACATCTTAAGTCAAGTTGACAAATTCATATTTCTTGCAAATTTTATCATTTTAGATTATGAAGCCAATCATGATGTACCAATTATTTTGGGTAGGCTATTTTTGAAGACCGGAAGAATATTAGTATATGTCTACAAAGGAACCATCACGTTAAGAATGGGTGACCAAAAAGTTGAATTTAATATCAATGACAGCATGAAATATCTAGCAGTGACAGAGGATGCTCACCAGTATATAAATTGACAGAACAACCAGCGACCGAGGAATGGGATGATGGGGAAAGCGAGCAGGAAGAAGACAGGAGCTGGAATGACAGAATAGAATAGTTAGCAGTTTTAGGTGAATTCAGCAGAACTTTTGAGTCACTAGAATGTGAGAGAAGAAAGAGTTCACCGATGAGATCATCTATTGAGAGAGCACCGCAGCTGGACTTGAAACCACTACCTCCTAACCTTAAATATGCTTATTTAGGTGACAAGAAGACACTACCCATCATCATCTCAGCGACACTATCTTCGGCTCAAGAGAATATGCTCCTAGAAACATTGAAGAAGCACAAGGGGGCGATAGGTTGGACATTGGCGGATATAGAGGGAATTGGCCCTTCACTATGCATGCACAAGATACAATTGGAGGAAGGAAAAATTAAATTCATTGAGCAACAAAGACGATTAAATCCCATGATCAAGGAGGTCGTTAGAAAGGAGATTCTCAAATGGCTAGATGCTGGTATAATTTATCCAATTGTAAACAGCAGCTGGGTCAGTCCTATTCAATGTGTTCCGAAGAAAAGAGGGATAACAGTAATGGCAAATGAGAATAATGAGTTGATCCCCACTAGAATAGTGAATGGATGGAGAATTTGCATGGATTATAGAAGGCTAAACAAAGCGACACGTAAGGATCATTTTCCCTTACCGTTCATTGATCAAAATCTTGATAGGCTTGTTGGAAAGTCACATTATTGCTTCTAGGATGGTTATTTGTGATACAATCAAATTACAATCAGTTTAGAAGATCAAGAGAAGGAACAGAAGGTGGAGGAGACGACGAAGTAGTAGGTGAAGGAATAGGAGGTGAAGGAGGAATAGGATCATGAAGTGGTACAATAGGAGTCGAAAGAGCTAATGTCAAAGTTTGTGAAGCTGATGAAAAAGGAAAATCATCTTCACAAAATTTAACATCACGGCTAATAAAGAATTTGTGAGATTGCATGTCATACAACTTGTAACCTTTATGACCACAAGGATATCCTACGAAAACACAAGGAATTGCCCGAGGTTCAAATTTTTGCTTAGGATGTACTATAGTTGCATAAGATTTACAACCAAAAAATTTAAGATGGTGAAATGTAGGTGGTCGTTTGTAGAGTGCTTCAAAGGGTGTCTTGTTAGGTAACAATGGTGATGGCGTTCTATTTATAAGATAAACAGCATAAATGCACTCTCCCAAAAAATTAAGTGGAACCTATGACTTAAAGAGAAGAGCCCAAGCTATATTTAGAATATGACGATGCTTACGTTCTACGACTCCATTTTGTTTTGGAGTATAGACACAAGTGCGCTGAAATTCAATGCCACAAGAAGTAAAAAATGGTTGCAAAGATAGGAACTCAATCCCATTATCTGATCGAACTATTTTGATAGTAGTATGCAATTGAGTTTGAACGAATTTAACAAAGTTCATTAACAAATGATGTACTTCTGACTTATGTTGCATTAGAAAAACCCAAGTACATCGAGTAAAATCATCAACAATAGTCAGAAAAAAACGCAAACCAGAATGGGTAGGAATTTTATGTGGTCCCCAAACATCACAATGTATCAAATCAAAGGCAGAATGGGTTGTTATTGAACTTCTTGGGAAAGACAACCTAGTTTATTTTGCTAACGGGCAGATACTACAGTTATGAGAATAACTAGCATTATTAAGATGCAATTGATCAGCTAGAAATTTAAAACGAGAAAAAGAAGGATGACGTAGGCGTAAATGCCACAAATCAGATGACTGAGATATTTGATGAGCTGAAGATTTGATTGGAGATGAAGAAATATGATAGAGACCTCCAAATTGTTTACCCGAGCCAATCATCTTCCCCGTAGCCAAGTCCTGCATCACACAAGAATCAGGATAGAAGGTGACATAACATTTCAAGTCATTGGTAAGTTTGCTGATGGACATTAGGTTTAAATTGAATGAAGGCACACATAAAACATTGTTTAATTTAAGGTCAGGGCTAAGGGAAATATTGCCAGTATGCGACACATGTGCTGTCCCTCCATTAGGTAAATTTATTGTAGACATGATGGCAGCCTTCGGTTCAGTCATAACAGAAGATTTTGATACGATATGATCCGTAGCTCCACTATCGAGAATCCATGAATTAGAACTCGCAAAGTTAATAGATAATGTAGATACTGGAAACAAACCTGCAACATTGATGTGATTGTCAGAATTACCAGAAGGGTGATGATTGATTGCAGATAAGGCTTGTGCTATCTGTTGTAATTGCTCAGAAGAAAAATTTGGAATGGAATTAGGTGACTGTTCTTCTATATTCAACAGAAAAACATCGGCCATATTTGCAGATGATCGATATCCACGATTGTTGCGTTGATTGACTTGTCTTGCCCTTCCATAATTATTTTTTTGCCGACACCGACCTTCTGTATGTCCCCTTCTATCACAAAATTTACAGTGAAACTTAAGGATTCGACACTCATTAATTGTATGACCACTTTTATTGCAGTGTTCACATGATTTGTCCTTGGCGAATTTTGAATATTTTGTTCTCTTCTGCACTGCTGATGCAATCGAGAAATTCTCAGTAGGTTCAGAAGTTACCTGACGCTGCATCTCTTCTTGTACAAGTAATGAATAGGCTTGCCTCACATTAGGTAATGGAGTCATCATCAATATGTTAGATCTCACCGTTTTATAAGACTCATTGAGCCCCATGAGCAATTGCATCAACTTGTCTTCTTCGCGTTGATCAACATGTATTTGACGTTGATTACAAGTAAATGGTGTGCGGTACGCTTCCAGTTCATCCCAGAGTGCTTTGAGCTTGGTGAAATATGCTGACAGTGCCATGGTTCCTTGTGACATCGTTGCTATCGACTTTTGTATCTGAAAAATTGCTGGAGCATTCTTTTGTGAGAATTGTTCGTGAAGGTCAACCCACACTTGATGAGCTGTCTTGGCGTGAATAATGCCTTTAGCGATATGTGCTTCAACGGAATGAGTTAACCAAGATATTATCATACTGTTGCACTGATTCCGTAGTTCAAATTCGGTTGAATTTGCATCTTGAGACGGTTCTTCAATTGTGCCATCAATGAAGCCAATTTTCTTCTTGGCAATAAGAGCATGCATTACTGATTTATTCCAGGATTTGTAATTTGCTCCATTTAATTTGATTGGAACAAGTGAATATCCTGGCTGATCAGAGTGATGAATATAATCAGGATGTGTTAAATCAACCTCCGAAATTTTGAAGCTGGATTTGGCTGATTCCGCCATAAAAGAAATTTTTATATTTAAGAACACCAAGATCGGTGCTCTGATACCATGTTAAGAATGAGAAATAGAAATAGAATTGGGATCGAAAGTATGATCTTCATTAATGTTTACCACGTTTTAAATATGATACAAACTATCAACTAATACCTAAAAATGAGAAAAAATATATAACTAACTAAATCTTGTAAATAAGATAAAATATACTGTTAATCAAATCTAAGATAAAATATACTACTAACAACTCTCAAAATATCCAAGATATACTCCTAACTAATTATTAAAATATATCGCCAAATATCATATCTTAATACAAGTAAAACGTTGAATGAGGTTCAAGTGAATTATACAACCACTGAAAAAGAATTGTTGGTTGTAGTATTCGCTGTTGAAAAATTCAGAGCTTATTTATTTCAAGCGAAGGTGAAAGTGCACACTGACCACGCAACAATCAAGCACCTAATGATGAAACCGAATGCCAAGCCAAGATTAATTAGATGGATTCTACTGTTACAAGAGTTCGAGATAGAAATCGTGGACACGAAAGGTGCTAATAACCATGTAGCAGATCACTTGTCTAGAATGTTGAACATGGAAGAAAATGTATGCAAAGAAATTGATGATGCATTTTCGGATGAACAGTGGCTTGGAATAAACAGCAGTAGCAGCAGCTATAGCAGTAGGAGCAGTTACAGCGGTAGCAGAATGACAGCAACTCCATGGTATGCAGACATAGCAAAATTTTTGGCTTGTGCCATCATACCCGAAGAGAAAAATTATCAACAAAGGAAGAGGTTTTTCCACGAATCCAAAAGTTACATTTGGGATGAACCTTTTCTTTTTAAACAATGTGGAGACGGCATAGTGAGAAGATGCATTTCGGACAACGAAATACCAACAATTCTTGAACAATGTCATGCATCTCCGTATGGAGGTCATTTTGGAGGGCAAAGGACAGCAGCCAAGGTATTTCAATCGGGTTTCTATTGGCCAACAATTTTCAAAGATGCAAAAGAATTTTGCAAGAGTTGTGATCAATGAAAAAGGACGGGAAATATCAGTAAAAAGAAAAGCTACCCCTGAATTCAATTTTAGAAGTGGAACTTTTTGATGTATGGGACACTGACTTTATGGGACCATTTCCGCCATTATAGGAACTTATTTATTCTAGTGGTTGTCGACTGTGTCCAAGTGGGTGGAAGCAATAGTTTATCCATCCAATGATGGGAAGACCATACTCAAGTTTTTAAAAAGAAACATATTCACTAGGTTTGGTGTACCAAGAGCATTAATCAGCGATGAGAGAACGCACTTTGTGAACAGATTGATGAATAGTCTTTTAGAGAGATACAATGTAAAACATAGAGTGGCGACACCTTATCATCCACACACCAAAGGACAAGCAGAGGTCTTCAACAGAGGAATTAAAAGTATTTTGGAAAAGGTGGTACAACCAGACAGGAAAGATTGGTCGATGAAACTTGATGATGCATTATGGGCATACCAGACAACCTTCAAAACCCCTTTAGGAATGTCTCCTTACAAGCTAGTTTTTGGGAAAGCATGCCATCTACCCCTAGAATTGGAACATAAAACATTTTGGGCATTAAAGAAGTTAAATTTTGACTATGCAACAAATGGAGACTTGAGGCGAATGCAACTAAATGAGTTGGAAGAATTCAGGCACCTAGCCTACGAAAATGTTAAGATGTACAAAGAAAAAACAAAATGTGGCATGACAACAAAATTAGGCCCAAGGAATTCTACCAAGGACAAAGAGTGTTGCTATTCAACTCCAAGCTGAAATTATTCCTTGAAAAATTAAAATCAAGATGGTCCAGTCCGTTTATAGTTGAAGGGGCAATAACGATAAAACATCTAGATGAAAGGAGACCTTTCACAATGAATGGACAGAGACTGAAGCCATATTTGGGTGGAGAAGTAAAAAGAGGCATTGTCTCTTTAAGCTTAAAAGGCTGAAAAATAAAACATTTTGTGGCAAAAGGTAGCTGACAAAGAACAGTAGTAACAGGTAACAAACTCCCGGGAAGCCAAGTTAGTTTTACTTCTCCTTTTATTTATGCACTCATAGTCGTTTTTAAATAGTTATCTTCACTTATCTTAGAATGATAGTTTTTTGCTTTTTTTTTTTTTTAGATTTATTTTACGTTTTTATCATGAATGATTCACATGCCCCAAGGAAGTAGCCAATTTTTGGTAGATGAATTAGGAGGATTCTAATGTTGTTAAAAAGGCTAATTTCAAAGGAGTAAGGAGGTCAACTACACTTGGTACATACTAGGTTGTGATTAGTGACAAAGTTATTCTCTTTCAGTGTATGCTGACCGTGTTCTCCCTCATTTGCATGAATTTGATCTAATTGTTATGCACTTTCTCACGAAACCTCAAGTCAAAGCACCAACACAAAAGATGACAGCAATCTGCTGTTAAACAAGAAAAAGGAAAACTTGACAGCAATCTGCTGTAAAACAAAAGAACAAAAAAAAAAAAAGAAAAAAGGAACAAATAGCAGCAATCTATTGTCAAACAAAAAAAGAAGGAAAAAAAAAAACTACAACAATTTAATGTAAAAAAAAAAAAAACGGTGCGAGGGAAGGAAGAAGTGCAACGTGATGAATTACAAGAATAAATCAAGATCTCTTCCTAATGGGCACCGGTTCGAAACGAAGAGAAAAAGGGCAAGAACAAAATGGAGAACCTCCCAACACAAAAAGGAATAATCGCAAACGAGGAGGCGTACAACAAGTATGAGATCCTCAAGTCAAGAGTAATGTTGGTGGAAAGAAGGTTCCCAACATTCTACCCTACATTTCCGGAATCCTTTCTTAACGCCATCAACGATCTAGGGTGGGAGATGTTCTGTCATTAAAGGGAACAAGCTATAGTGCCGATACTGAAGGCGTTTTACGCACATATTGATCAAGTGGAAGGGTACACAACATTAGTGAGAGGAAAAATAGTTGATTGGAGCCCTAAAGCCATCAACCAACTGTTTCACCTACAATTTTTTTAGCACACCACCTTCAAGGAAATGGTGCTAGCTCCATCGGAAGATCAACTTGAGATGGCCTTGAAGATGGTAGCCATAGAAGGAACACGGTGGTAGCTCTCGAGAGGAGGAGCAAGGACGATAATAGCAGCAGACCTCAACCCCGAAGCAAAAGTTTGGGCTGCCTTCGTAAAAACCAACTTACTACCCACTACACATGATACTACATTGTTAGCTGATAGAGTTTTACTGGTGTATGCAATCATAATGAATTTGAGCATCGATGTGGGCAAGATTGTAGCGGATGAGATTGTCAAATGTGCAAGTAAGAAAGTGGAGAGGCTGTTTTTTCCACAGTTGATAACCATGTTGTGCCTGGAGGCTGCAGTTCCTTTTGATGAAGAAGAAGAAAAACTTGAGGCAAGAAATTTGATGGACTACATAAAACCCATAGGGATGGCACCAGTAGTGGTAAGAGGAGGGACAACAGAGCAACAGACGATATGGATCAACTGCTGAAACAGTAAGAGGCTTTACTCAGCTGGTGCAAAAACAGTGAAGAGAGTTGCAAGGCGTATTGGTCTTATGTCAAAAAGAGGGATGAGGAAATACATAAAGCCTTAAGAACCAAGTCCAAAAATTCAGCATTCCCAAGTTTTCCAGAAGAGATTTTTAAAGAGTGGAGCCGCAAAGAATAATCGAATGTGGTAGAGGAGAAAGAGAACACTTCCTCTAACGCTCTTCCTCTAACGATGGCTAAAATCAATGGAATTCTCTGATCACACCCTTTATAACATTGTTGTTTGATTTAGAAGTATACATCCTTATGTTATGTTTGTTTTGTTTTGTTGACTGCATATAATTTTGAATCATGCACATGCATGCACACTAGAAGCATGAAACTTTTTTAGGATGCAGTTTTAGGAAGGGCAATAGATCATGCATGGTTTCATATGCAGTCATGATGTTTTGTGCAAGAACGAGGGATGTATTGTCAAATGCTCCAATAGGATAAATAAAACAATAAGGTGAGTGTTGTGTTTCTCTGAGAGGACAAAGGGGTTAAGGGCTCAAATGGAATGGAGTATTCATCAAAGTTGAGGATCCAATCTATGATAATCCACCTTAATCAGAAAGAATTCCCATAATTCACCCAACCTTTAGATCATTTTTCCAACAAAAACAATAACCAAGAGTTTCTGCACCTCAATCTACTTTCAAGAATGATTCGACATCCACACTAATGCTCATTGAGAACAATGGCTAGTTTAAGTTTGGGGGTATTAAAGCAATTCTATCACCCCATCAAAAATGCAAAGCAAAGCACAAAAAAAAAAAAAAAAAAAAAAAAAAAACCAAACCCGAGACTACTCCTCTTCATCCTAAAGCTTGAACTCTCAATGCTAAAAAAGTGGAAAGCAAACAAATTGTCTCAATTGCTGGTTCAGGCAATCTGCATCACCAATGAAGATGTCTGAATCGAATGTAATTGGGATGTAAATGTTAAAAAAAAATAAAATAAAAAAACTATCCTTATTATTCAGGTGAGTTGCATCACAAATGTAGCCACACTAAACACTACAAGATGCTAGCAAGAGAGTCGAGCCAAGGGAGAATGAGTGTTAGCCTATATAGTCATCCTTTGAAGAGTTACGTGATTTGCACCACAAGTGGAGGCACCCAGAGAATAGAGGGATGACTTGCAGGATTCTTGGGAGGAAAAAAAATAATTGTGTCGTGATAAGAGAAAGTTAATGAAATAAATTATGAAGCAAGTCACAAAAGCAAAGGTAAAAGGAATGGTATTTAGAAGTGTTTTGGGGAATACGGTGGTGGAAGTGAGAAATGTGTTATTTTTATTGTAAGATTTAGTGATAAGTGTAGGGTGAAATGTGGGGAAAAACTAATTTGAGGAAGGAATATAAAGAATGTGATCTAAAACATCCTAATACTCCATATAGAAAGAAAAATTTTGTTAATGAGAAAAAAAGGGGAGAGTGGAGAGAATGATTGCTCAAGGATGGGCAATCTTTAAATTTGGGGTGTGATAACTCTCTAAGATACAGTCATATCAAGTCTTTTTGTTTTTAATATGGCACTCTTATTCACCATTCTCTCATTATTTACCTCATGTATTCTACTTATTGAGCATGAAATCATTTATTGTGGTCCAACATGAAAAAATGTCAGAGGAACATACTTTCTAGAGGACATACTTTCTTGAGTAAGTAAGTTCGTAATCGTGATTATTTTTTCCTTTCGAATCTATGTCTGATTGTCAATTTTTTTTATCTCAAAAACTTTGCAAATGGTTGGCATAGTTGGTACTAGCTGAGCTGTAGTTCATCTGCACTCCAATCGGGTGGTACAAAGAGATCTTAAGGTACCATAAGGTATTAACATACCCAACCTTGCAATTATAAGTCTCATTAATGGTTCTTGATTTTTTTGTTTTTTCAAATTTTCTTCTATTCTAGTGTTCCAATATGTTTCTTGCGAAGAGCAATGATGTCCGACTTGGTACGATTGTTTCCATGTTTTACCGGATGGAATTTCTTTAGTAGTTATTTCTCTAGCAAGGGCTAATATCTTAAATTTTTGCACTGGGAACTTTAGACTTGCAAAACTACTCAATACAGAAGACCTTGCTTCATCATGAGACTTGTAAACCTACTCAATACAGAAGACCTTGCTTCATCATCATCGGTAAGGATGCAATCATTATCTTGTCATAATTTCTCAGTAGAGATGATTTAAAGAAATTATGTGGGGGATAATTTTCCTGAATGGATCTTGGATAATTTTCCTGAATGGATCTTCTTCCCCGCTTATGAGCAGGTTCCTTTTCTTTCTATATTTCTCCTTTTACTCTTTGTTGATCATTACTGTTGTGTTGTTCTATAATTTAAAATGATGATACATGTGATGGAAGAATGATAAGTTACTTTTTGTTTGTTTTAACATTAATGGTAATTCTGGAAATATCTGAGATGATGTTACTCGATATGATAACGGTCTAGTGTGATGCATGAATGCTCCTTCTTTTCTCCAGTTTAATAGACACTCTGATGTACTTGGGTCAAGAACAACGGAATACCTTAAGTGCAATTTTTTCAATAACCAAAGTAGCCATCACGACTTTATCAAAGACACAAAGACAGCTATTAGTAAGAAGTTATAATTTGTGCCTATAATTTCATATTTTCCTGTTGCCTTACTAGTGGAGCATAAACTAAGAAAATACTTATTTTGCAGCTGAGGTTTTTAAACATGCAGACTATATTAAAGAAGAGAGAGGCATGTAGAAAGATGTCGGGTCAACTGCTGTCCTGTTAGGGGATCGTCTCTTTGTTGCTAATGTTGAATATTCCAGAGTAGTTGCATCTAGAGCTAGTTCAGGTTGCCTATTATTTTTTTCTGTCAATAGATGATTCTGGGATAGAGGACTTGCACTATAAAGTCGTATCATGATAACGGTTCCAGACGTTGAAAATCATTGCAAGTAGTGGAGAATATTTTATCTTGTATCGTTTGTATAACTTTATTTTAGGAAATGATGGGATACTACTATTGTAATGGAAATAGATTATGAAATCTCAATTATGAATGGAAGTCATGGTATTTAATGTGCTAGGAGTATTTTACGTGTTTATTTAGTATTTGAATTAAATTTTATTAAAAGAATGTTATTAAAATTTTATTATGGTAACTATAATGATTATAAATGAATAATTAATTTTATTATAGCATTAATTTAAAGGTCTATATAGCTATAAAATGTTTTTATAGCAACGTATATAAGCTATAAATTTATACTCTTTTATAGCATCGATTATAGCTATAAAAAATGCTATAAAACGTCATTCTATTATAGCATCTATTATAGCTATAAAAAAATGCTATAAAAAGTTCCAAACTTTTAATAACATGGGCTGTCACGACGTACGAAAAACGATATAAAAAGTCTATGATAGCATTTTTCGTAAGCTATCATATCTATTATTTGTTGTAGTGTATATATTCATATACTCTTTACTACCTTCAAATTAGTTCAAAGTTTGTTCGCTTTACTTATCTAATTTCTTGCAAATTCGTTAACCACCCATAAATGTGGCTAACAAACTAGTTAAGTCGAGAAACTTAGTGTGAACAAAAGTAATATGTTAGAGCATGTGTTCTTCTTCTAGGTTTCTTTTTTATCAAATATTGGAGCATGATCCTCGTCACAAATTGAATATAAAAATAGTAGCTAAGGTGAATGCTTAAGCATTCAATTCCTTATATAGCAAAGCTTACCATACTTTTTGAGTTATGAAAATTTCTTCAATTAAGATATTACTTCACTCGAGTTAAAAACAATAATAACAATAATAAGAAGAGAAGAAAAATCTTAAGTTGAACGGTTACATACAACTTGTGCGCAGAAGCATACTCTGCTTCAAAATCCTTCCAAGCATTGGCTTAAGGATTCAACTAACAAACTTTAAAATCATGAATAGGATTTTGGTCGTAAATTTAGAGTTTAAAGCAAAATATAGTTAGAACATCTCATATTTTAATTTGTTACAAGTTATTTTTACCTTATCCAGCTCTACCTTTGTTTTAATATAGATTACTATGAGCGACTATAAATATCGAAGAATTGTGTGTTTCAATAAGCAGACTTGAAATCATTGAATTCAAAGCAGAGCTAAAATGGCAGGAAAACAATTGAAAGATATTGCTCTAGCTTGTGTTTTTGTCTTGTTAACTGCCAAAGCCTACTCATTGCCTCTTTCAACCAGTGGAAGATGGATCATCGATGCAACAACGGGCCAACGTGTGAAGTTGGTGTGCGTAAACTGGCCATCTCACATGCAGGCCATGCTCGCAGAGGGTCTTCACCTCCAGCCGCTTGACAGCATCACCGCTATGGTAGCAAAGTTGCAGTTCAATTGTGTGCGCTTGACGTACTCAATCCACATGTTCACACGCTATGCCAATTTGACCGTTCTACAATCCCTCGAGAATTTTGATATGAAAAATGCCATGACAGGCATAACCCAAAATAATCCTTTTATGTTGAACATGACTCTTGTTGAAACTTATGGAGCTGTTGTTGATTCACTTGCAACACATGGAGTCATGGTGGTTTCAGATAACCATATAAGCCAACCACGTTGGTGCTGTAACGATGACGATGGCAATGGCTTCTTTGGAGATCGTTATTTTGATCCTCAAGAATGGCTACAAGGAATTGGCTTGGCCGCTCAAAGTCTAAAACATAAATCTCAAGTATGCTTTTTTTTTCCTTTTTTTGTTTTTTTTTAATTTCTTTTTTCTTTTTGAAACTTTTAAAACTACAGAAATATGAGTGATATCATAGTACAAATCTTAAGTTCGGTAACTTGCTCTGTCTCAAAAGATATTTCTTTTTTCCTTTTTGTCCACGAGTTCACAAGCATGCACAAGCAATATAGTATTGCACGATGGTATAGTTTTCTTCTCCGCCGTCATACCCTAGAGCATAGCAAACCTTAAGTGTTATTTTAGGTGATTATAAATTTTTATCCACTATTCTACAATTGTGTGGATAATTGTTTACTTTGGGCATAAACGTCTTTGCTCTTAGTTTGATCTAAGAGGTTTCATAGCATGGAGATAATTTTTCTTTGCTTATATCATGGATCCTTCTAGCCTCACCAATGTGGAGGTTTCATAGCATTTTCCATGGATGCATTAAACACTTTCTAAACGGTAGAATATAATTGAAACCAACGGTGAAGTTGGATCAAATAACTTTATTCGATGAAGCATTATTAAAGATTATGTTTTGAACGATTCCATGATAATAAATATGCAAAAGGTGATAGCAATGAGCTTGAGAAACGAGCTGCGAGGACCAAACCAGAATGTTGACAAGTGGTTTCAGTACATGAGCCAAGGAGCTAAGCTTATTCATCAAATCAACCCAAATGCACTAGTGGTGGTTTCTGGGCTAGGCTACGACACTGATCTCAGCTTCGTGAAGAACAAATCTTTGGGCTTTAACTTAGACAACAAACTCGTATTTGAGGCTCACTTGTACTCCTTCACAAACAACATGGGCGGGTCGTGGACATCAAAGCCATTAAACACATTTTGTGCAAACGTTAACCAAGGATTTGAAGACCGAGCTGGATTTCTAGTGAGAGGACAAAATCCCGTGCCTCTATTTGTTAGTGAATTTGGGATCGACCAAACTGGTGCAAACGAGGGCCAAAATCGATTTTTGAGCTGCTTCTTTTCCTATCTTACTGAGAATGATTTTGACTGGGGCTTGTGGGCTTTGCAAGGTAGCTACTACTACCGAGAAGGCGTGAAAAATGCTGAGGAAACTTTTGGTGTCTTAAATTCAAATTTTACGCAAGCCAAAAACCCTAAATTTCATCAAAGATTTCAGCTTATGCAAACAAAACTTCAAGGTACGATAAATTCTGCGATTTCTTCCCCATCTTTTACATTTATAGGTTACTTTTCTAACCCTTGGTCTTCTACCATTGGTTTTTCAGTTTTTTTATTTTTTATTTTTTTTTTATTTTTTAAGAATAAGATCTATTGCTTTCAATTTTAAGATTTTACTCCTCTGTCCCTACTAATGAAATAATCAAGACGGTTGCTTCCGACACAGATCCAAGTTCAAATCTCACAACATCATTCATAATGTACCATCCTCAAAGTGGCGAGTGTGTGAGAACGAACAAGAAGTATCAATTAAGAATTAGTAGTTGTAAGACTTCTAATCGTTGGAGCCACGATGAAGATGGAGATCCAATTAAGTTGTCGGGATCTATACTATGTTTGAAAGCCGTAGGAGATGGACTCCCTCCAATTTTGTCTCAAGATTGCTCGAGCAAACAAAGTTCTTGGAAATATGCTTCAAATGCCAAACTTCAACTGGCCACTAGTGATGAACAAGGACTGACCCTGTGCTTGCAAAGGTCTTCACATTCACTTCAAATCGTGACTAAGAAATGCATGTGTCAAGATGATTCTCAATGCCAAGAAGATCCCCAAAGTCAATGGTTTAAGCTTGTTCAATCAAATGTACTTATAAAGTAATCTCGAGTGGTAATTATATTATTGTATATTTCACATGGTCTTTATTCATTTCATTAAAGATACAGAGCTTTCATTAAAGACATATTACTGTATTGTTGAACGATCTTTCTCTCTATTTGAAACCATTATTTTTCTTATTAACTTGTCCGATGATATTCCATTACGTCGTGAGTTTCCTCACTCTTTAATTTAATTTATTAGCTTAGCGCATATGATATGATATCATTTATAAAATTGGCCTTCCACATTCACATCCCTCAAGTACGGTGTATTTTGCCAATTCTAGCATACCTAGTGGATGACACACACACTTTGTCATTGTAAATGATGATGTTTCAATCTTCTCATCTCCGATTCTTGAACTAAAAAAGGGGGAAAAAACACAACACAAAATACTATGTTCTTTTGCCCATTCCAGTACGGTTCCATGTTTGCTCTATCAGCTAAAGTCATGGTTCAATTTCTACACTTCAAATGTTAAATTTAGATTAAAACAAATTACAAAATATGTTGAATCATATTGGAAGTATATTTTAGAAATCGTCTCTTTGAGCATTAGACAAAATAAAAATTTCCTTGCAAGGTGAAGCCACATCATTTTAACAAGGAAGAAGTAAAAAAATTTCTCTCTAAATTTTGATACATTCACTACCAAAATTTCAGTCAGTAATGCATTGTCACCGATGGTTTCAAAACTGCCATCAGTGTCATCGTATGATGTGATGGAAGTTGGGGTATGATGATACTGAAAAAAAGTAACATCAAAACAATTGTCTGTGCATCTTTATGACAATAGTAAGATACAATATCAGTTGAGAACTGCCATCTTTCTTGATGTCATCATAAGTGCACAATGATTGTTAGGTACGATGTTTGTTTAGAACTTGTCAATGATGCTGCTGTGAGAAACTGACAAAAAAGTAGCCCGTGGTACCCCCTTTAAAACAAGAAAGAAAAATGGCCCGAGAAAATAAACTTTTGGGGGTGAGTTTTTTACATGATCCAAAACATCTCTATAATGCAATATGCACTTCAAGGAAGATTCTTCGATGGTAACAATTTTTTTTTTTTTTTTTTTTTTTTTTTGTTTGTTGTGGATGATAATCTTGAGTTATTATATTTAATTAATGTAGTTTAAGACTTTTTATTTACTCTAAGGTTACTGATAACTCTCTAAAAGTAGAGTCATATCAAGTCTTTTTGTATTTAATATGGCACTCTTATTCACCATTTTCTCATTATTTACCCCATTTATTCTACTTAGTGAGCATGAAATCATTTATTGTGGTCCAACATGAAAAAAATATGATTTGGCATAAATCGATCGTAATTGTACATTTAATTGAGTTATGTGGTAAAATTTCAGACATTTATGTTGAACCATGAGGGAGTAGCAAATCTGGAAATAAATGGGGGATGACATGTAAATTTTAAATCCACATCATTAGCCCAGGTGGGTCATTGATTACCCAATGAGGAACATCCTATGTGGACAACTTATACCTTTTCAGCCCCAAGGGGGAACCCATGCTCAATATAAAAGGAAAAGGAAGACCAAGAGGAGGGGAGCCACACTTTGGGGAGAAAAATCGAATTACACAGCAGCAGCCTCTGCTGCAGTGAATTGCTATGAAACCAGAGAAGAAGAAGAAAACCCTAATCCAGCAGCTGTTGACAGCAGAAGGAAAAGGAGACCAACAAGGATTGATTAGGGCAAAGAGGTGGATGTGAGTGCTCAAGGGAAGGGAACTTCCATTGAAGAACGGCAACAAAGTTGGATAACTCTGTATTTCCTTACTCTCTTTTCTTATTCTATCAATTTTATATGATTAAGATG
This sequence comes from Cucurbita pepo subsp. pepo, assembly GCF_057944985.1. Lineage (NCBI taxonomy): Eukaryota > Viridiplantae > Streptophyta > Magnoliopsida > Cucurbitales > Cucurbitaceae > Cucurbita > Cucurbita pepo. Next base: position 7,466,484 of record NC_141813.1, read on the forward strand.
TGGGTTCCTCTGTTTAATTCAATTTGTATGGAGAGTTAAACTTTATAGGGGAGGCGAAAGAGTTTTATATAGTTTAAGTATGGTTACGGTATGATTTTAGTTTATTAAAGAGTTGTTGTTAATGATTTACATGTGTGTTTAATTAGCTACTTTACATACATAGTTGTTCTCCTATTCGGGAGAAGAGAGGGAGCAATGAAATCCTCTTTAATACTCTATTTCCATAGCAAGGAGACTTGAAGGGTAATAGAAGCGTTAGGAATAATTCTTCTCCTAGAGTTCCATAGCAAGGAGACTTGAAGGGTAATAGAAGGGTTAGGAATAATTCTTCTCGTAGAGTTCCATAGCAAGGACACTTGAAGGGTAATCGAAGGGTTAGGAATAATTCTTCTCCCAGAGTCTTGTTAATAGAAATTATAACGATTATGGAAATAATCACCATTCTTGACCCTCGGAAGTGGGCCTAGGAATCTATTAAAAGGAACTAAAATTTACCACAAAACTCAACAACTTACCTATTAAATCTCTCTTAGCGGAACCTTCCTCATTATAGTTGATTTTCTCTCATCATTTTTTGTTTTTCGACAGCAGTGGCACTCTGTTTTAGTTTTGTTTAAGTAGTTAAAATCACCAACACCCATTTGAATGTTACCCAAAAACTCACTTAATTTCCAGCGATAAAATTAACCAAAAAGATAAATTCTCTGTGGAATCGATAATTTACTTATTACTTGCTACTTGTGGTAGTGTATACTTTCACTTATTCTTGTGAAGTTTACATCATTTTATTATATACATCCACAAGCGATCAAGTTTTTTGCGCCGTTGCCGGGGAACCTAATTTGGTTATTTTACTTGTAGATTTTCGTGATCTAGAGCCAACAAGAAGCCATAGTAAGTTGAATTTTCAACTATTGTATTTACTGCGGAAGAATTGAGTTTACTGATGCAGAATTCTGTGTATGAACCCACTTACAGGTTTGGAATTTATTTTGGATCCTGAAATAGAGAGAACATTTAGACGAAGGTGGAAGGAGAAAAAGAAAATGATAGAACAGAATATACAGCAAATAGAACTTGGAGCCCAGTTGAATTGGGAGTTTGAAAATCAAGCGATGATGTCTAATCAAGAGAGAATTACTTCCAATGCCATAAATTTAGCAGATGACAGAGAAAGAGCGATCCGAGCATATGCACACCTAGCTGTGGAAGAGCTAAATCCGTGCATTATTAGACCCAAAATGCAAGCAACCACGTTTGAGCTAAAACCCGTGATGTTTCAAATGTTGCAAACCATTGGGCAATTTCATGGACTGCCGTCGAAAGATCCTCACCTACACCTAAAGTCATTTTTGGGAGTTAGTGACTCATTTCGATTCCAAGGACTGGATAAAGATGTGATTAGACTGAGCTTATTCCCATATTCATTGAGGGATGGTGCTAAATCATGGTTGAATACCTTAGCACCGGAAACAATTGATTCTTGGAATAGTCTAGCAGAGAAATTTTTTATCAAGTATTTTCCACCCACTGTAAACGCACGGTTCAGAAATGAGATTGTTGTTATTCAACAGTTTGAAGATGAGACACTAAGTGAAGCTTGGGAGAGATTTAAGGAGATGCTTAGAAAGTGTCCTCACCATGGACTACCTCATTGTATACAAATGGAGACTTTCTACAATGGATTAAATATTGCTACTAAACATGTAGTTGATGCTTCCGCCAATGGAGCTATTTTGTCAAAGACATACAATGAAGCATATGAGATTTTAGAGAGAATAACATCTAACAATTGTCAATGGGCCGATGTGAGAAGCAATCAAGGAAAGAAGACTCGAAGAGTACTTGAAGTTGATGCTTTGTCTTCTATCAAAGCTCAACTAGCTTCGGTGACTAATATTTTACAAAATCTAGCGTTGGGACAAGACTTCATGTTTAAAGCACCAGTCCATACAGCTGCTGTAATTAACCAGACAGTAGCCGAATCTTGTGTATATTGTGGAGAGGAATACACCTTTGATAAATGTCCAAGCAATTCGGCCTCAATTTTCTATGTCGGGAATCAAGCTAGTCAAGGCAACTCAAAAAATAATCCCTTCTAAAATACTTATAATCCGGGGTGGAGAAATCATCCAAACTTCTCATGGAAGAGACAAGGCTCATCCAAACAACAAATGCCACCTAAAACAAATTACCCTCCGGGTTTTGGATTACAAAATCAATTGGCTTATAGTTCTCAACAAGTCAACATCCAAGGGAAAGGAACTAGCCAAGCTAATACACATCGGGAACATCTATTGAAAGCCTAATAGAGGAATATATGGCTAAAAATGATGTCGTGATACAAAATCAACAAGCCTCATCGCGAAATTTGGAAGTTCAAGTAGGTCAATTAGCAACTGAGTTACGAAATAGGCCTCTTGGGAAGCTGCCAGCAGACACCGAAACACCAAAAAGAGAAGGCAAAGAGCAATGTCAAGCAATAGTGTTGAGAAGTGGAAAAAAAATACCCAGCAGGGGAGAAAAAAAATGCAGAACAAGGTGACAGCCATTCCCAAGAAACTGCTGATACACAGCAGAGGAATGAGGAACCTGCTGTACAGAAAGAACACAACAAGGATTATGCAGAAATTGAGGAGCAGCCTAAAATGCAAACAACTGGACAAGAGAGCAGAACATACACACCAACACCTCCTTTTCCACAAAGAATAAAAAGAAAGAAAGATGAAGTCCATTTTGAGAAGTTTATGGATATTCTGAAGGAAATTCATATAAACATACTACTAGTGGAAGCTTTGAAGCAAATGCCAAATTATGTGAAATTCTTGAAGGATGTACTCACTAATAGAAGGACGTGTGAAGAATTTAAGGTGGTGTCACTAAATGAAGAGTGTAGTGCAATATTGAAGAACAAGATCCCTCTAAAGGAGAAAGACCCTAGGTCGTTCATTATGTGACTTGGGAGAAAGCATCAACTTAATGCCTCTATCCATTTACAAGAATTTGGGGATTGGAGAGGCTAGAACGACTACAGTCACCTTACAACTGGCGATAGTTCCATCACTTATCTCGAAGGAAACATTGAGGACATCTTAAGTCAAGTTGACAAATTCATATTTCTTGCAAATTTTATCATTTTAGATTATGAAGCCAATCATGATGTACCAATTATTTTGGGTAGGCTATTTTTGAAGACCGGAAGAATATTAGTATATGTCTACAAAGGAACCATCACGTTAAGAATGGGTGACCAAAAAGTTGAATTTAATATCAATGACAGCATGAAATATCTAGCAGTGACAGAGGATGCTCACCAGTATATAAATTGACAGAACAACCAGCGACCGAGGAATGGGATGATGGGGAAAGCGAGCAGGAAGAAGACAGGAGCTGGAATGACAGAATAGAATAGTTAGCAGTTTTAGGTGAATTCAGCAGAACTTTTGAGTCACTAGAATGTGAGAGAAGAAAGAGTTCACCGATGAGATCATCTATTGAGAGAGCACCGCAGCTGGACTTGAAACCACTACCTCCTAACCTTAAATATGCTTATTTAGGTGACAAGAAGACACTACCCATCATCATCTCAGCGACACTATCTTCGGCTCAAGAGAATATGCTCCTAGAAACATTGAAGAAGCACAAGGGGGCGATAGGTTGGACATTGGCGGATATAGAGGGAATTGGCCCTTCACTATGCATGCACAAGATACAATTGGAGGAAGGAAAAATTAAATTCATTGAGCAACAAAGACGATTAAATCCCATGATCAAGGAGGTCGTTAGAAAGGAGATTCTCAAATGGCTAGATGCTGGTATAATTTATCCAATTGTAAACAGCAGCTGGGTCAGTCCTATTCAATGTGTTCCGAAGAAAAGAGGGATAACAGTAATGGCAAATGAGAATAATGAGTTGATCCCCACTAGAATAGTGAATGGATGGAGAATTTGCATGGATTATAGAAGGCTAAACAAAGCGACACGTAAGGATCATTTTCCCTTACCGTTCATTGATCAAAATCTTGATAGGCTTGTTGGAAAGTCACATTATTGCTTCTAGGATGGTTATTTGTGATACAATCAAATTACAATCAGTTTAGAAGATCAAGAGAAGGAACAGAAGGTGGAGGAGACGACGAAGTAGTAGGTGAAGGAATAGGAGGTGAAGGAGGAATAGGATCATGAAGTGGTACAATAGGAGTCGAAAGAGCTAATGTCAAAGTTTGTGAAGCTGATGAAAAAGGAAAATCATCTTCACAAAATTTAACATCACGGCTAATAAAGAATTTGTGAGATTGCATGTCATACAACTTGTAACCTTTATGACCACAAGGATATCCTACGAAAACACAAGGAATTGCCCGAGGTTCAAATTTTTGCTTAGGATGTACTATAGTTGCATAAGATTTACAACCAAAAAATTTAAGATGGTGAAATGTAGGTGGTCGTTTGTAGAGTGCTTCAAAGGGTGTCTTGTTAGGTAACAATGGTGATGGCGTTCTATTTATAAGATAAACAGCATAAATGCACTCTCCCAAAAAATTAAGTGGAACCTATGACTTAAAGAGAAGAGCCCAAGCTATATTTAGAATATGACGATGCTTACGTTCTACGACTCCATTTTGTTTTGGAGTATAGACACAAGTGCGCTGAAATTCAATGCCACAAGAAGTAAAAAATGGTTGCAAAGATAGGAACTCAATCCCATTATCTGATCGAACTATTTTGATAGTAGTATGCAATTGAGTTTGAACGAATTTAACAAAGTTCATTAACAAATGATGTACTTCTGACTTATGTTGCATTAGAAAAACCCAAGTACATCGAGTAAAATCATCAACAATAGTCAGAAAAAAACGCAAACCAGAATGGGTAGGAATTTTATGTGGTCCCCAAACATCACAATGTATCAAATCAAAGGCAGAATGGGTTGTTATTGAACTTCTTGGGAAAGACAACCTAGTTTATTTTGCTAACGGGCAGATACTACAGTTATGAGAATAACTAGCATTATTAAGATGCAATTGATCAGCTAGAAATTTAAAACGAGAAAAAGAAGGATGACGTAGGCGTAAATGCCACAAATCAGATGACTGAGATATTTGATGAGCTGAAGATTTGATTGGAGATGAAGAAATATGATAGAGACCTCCAAATTGTTTACCCGAGCCAATCATCTTCCCCGTAGCCAAGTCCTGCATCACACAAGAATCAGGATAGAAGGTGACATAACATTTCAAGTCATTGGTAAGTTTGCTGATGGACATTAGGTTTAAATTGAATGAAGGCACACATAAAACATTGTTTAATTTAAGGTCAGGGCTAAGGGAAATATTGCCAGTATGCGACACATGTGCTGTCCCTCCATTAGGTAAATTTATTGTAGACATGATGGCAGCCTTCGGTTCAGTCATAACAGAAGATTTTGATACGATATGATCCGTAGCTCCACTATCGAGAATCCATGAATTAGAACTCGCAAAGTTAATAGATAATGTAGATACTGGAAACAAACCTGCAACATTGATGTGATTGTCAGAATTACCAGAAGGGTGATGATTGATTGCAGATAAGGCTTGTGCTATCTGTTGTAATTGCTCAAAAGAAAAATTTGGAATGGAATTAGGTGACTGTTCTTCTATATTCAACAGAAAAACATCGGCCATATTTGCAGATGATCGATATCCACGATTGTTGCGTTGATTGACTTGTCTTGCCCTTCCATAATTATTTTTTTGCCGACACCGACCTTCTGTATGTCCCCTTCTATCACAAAATTTACAGTGAAACTTAAGGATTCGACACTCATTAATTGTATGACCACTTTTATTGCAGTGTTCACATGATTTGTCCTTGGCGAATTTTGAATATTTTGTTCTCTTCTGCACTGCTGATGCAATCGAGAAATTCTCAGTAGGTTCAGAAGTTACCTGACGCTGCATCTCTTCTTGTACAAGTAATGAATAGGCTTGCCTCACATTAGGTAATGGAGTCATCATCAATATGTTAGATCTCACCGTTTTATAAGACTCGTTGAGCCCCATGAGCAATTGCATCAACTTGTCTTCTTCGCGTTGATCAACATGTATTTGACGTTGATTACAAGTAAATGGTGTGCGGTACGCTTCCAGTTCATCCCAGAGTGCTTTGAGCTTGGTGAAATATGCTGACAGTGCCATGGTTCCTTGTGACATCGTTGCTATCGACTTTTGTATCTGAAAAATTGCTGGAGCATTCTTTTGTGAGAATTGTTCATGAAGGTCAACCCACACTTGATGAGCTGTCTTGGCGTGAATAATGCCTTTAGCGATATGTGCTTCAACGGAATGAGTTAACCAAGATATTATCATACTGTTGCACTGATTCCGTAGTTCAAATTCGGTTGAATTTGCATCTTGAGACGGTTCTTCAATTGTGCCATAAATGAAGCCAATTTTCTTCTTGGCAATAAGAGCATGCATAACTGATTTATTCCAGGATTTGTAATTTGCTCCATTTAATTTGATTGGAACAAGTGAATATCCTGGCTGATCAGAGTGATGAATATAATCAGGATGTGTTAAATCAACCTCCGAAATTTTGAAGCTGGATTTGGCTGATTCCGCCATAAAAGAAATTTTTATATTTAAGAACACCAAGATCGGTGCTCTGATACCATGTTAAGAATGAGAAATAGAAATAGAATTGGGATCGAAAGTATGATCTTCATTAATGTTTACCACGTTTTAAATATGATACAAACTATCAACTAATACCTAAAAATGAGAAAAAATATATAACTAACTAAATCTTGTAAATAAGATAAAATATACTGTTAATCAAATCTAAGATAAAATATACTACTAACAACTCTCAAAATATCCAAGATATACTCCTAACTAATTATTAAAATATATCGCCAAATATCATATCTTAATACAAGTAAAACGTTGAATGAGGTTCAAGTGAATTATACAACCACTGAAAAAGAATTGTTGGTTGTAGTATTCGCTGTTGAAAAATTCAGAGCTTATTTATTTCAAGCGAAGGTGAAAGTGCACACTGACCACGCAACAATCAAGCACCTAATGATGAAACCGAATGCCAAGCCAAGATTAATTAGATGGATTCTACTGTTACAAGAGTTCGAGATAGAAATCGTGGACACGAAAGGTGCTAATAACCATGTAGCAGATCACTTGTCTAGAATGTTGAACATGGAAGAAAAGGTATGCAAAGAAATTGATGATGCATTTTCGGATGAACAGTGGCTTGGAATAAACAGCAGTAGCAGCAGCTATAGCAGTAGGAGCAGTTACAGCGGTAGCAGAATGACAGCAACTCCATGGTATGCAGACATAGCAAAATTTTTGGCTTGTGCCATCATACCCGAAGAGAAAAATTATCAACAAAGGAAGAGGTTTTTCCACGAATCCAAAAGTTACATTTGGGATGAACCTTTTCTTTTTAAACAATGTGGAGACGGCATAGTGAGAAGATGCATTTCGGACAACGAAATACCAACAATTCTTGAACAATGTCATGCATCTCCGTATGGAGGTCATTTTGGAGGGCAAAGGACAGCAGCCAAGGTATTTCAATCGGGTTTCTATTGGCCAACAATTTTCAAAGATGCAAAAGAATTTTGCAAGAGTTGTGATCAATGAAAAAGGACGGGAAATATCAGTAAAAAGAAAAGCTACCCCTGAATTCAATTTTAGAAGTGGAACTTTTTGATGTATGGGACACTGACTTTATGGGACCATTTCCGCCATTATAGGAACTTATTTATTCTAGTGGTTGTCGACTGTGTCCAAGTGGGTGGAAGCAATAGTTTATCCATCCAATGATGGGAAGACCATACTCAAGTTTTTAAAAAGAAACATATTCACTAGGTTTGGTGTACCAAGAGCATTAATCAGCGATGAGAGAACGCACTTTGTGAACAGATTGATGAATAGTCTTTTAGAGAGATACAATGTAAAACATAGAGTGGCGACACCTTATCATCCACACACCAAAGGACAAGCAGAGGTCTTCAACAGAGGAATTAAAAGTATTTTGGAAAAGGTGGTACAACCAGACAGGAAAGATTGGTCGATGAAACTTGATGATGCATTATGGGCATACCAGACAACCTTCAAAACCCCTTTAGGAATGTCTCCTTACAAGCTAGTTTTTGGGAAAGCATGCCATCTACCCCTAGAATTGGAACATAAAACATTTTGGGCATTAAAGAAGTTAAATTTTGACTATGCAACAAATGGAGACTTGAGGCGAATGCAACTAAATGAGTTGGAAGAATTCAGGCACCTAGCCTACGAAAATGTTAAGATGTACAAAGAAAAAACAAAATGTGGCATGACAACAAAATTAGGCCCAAGGAATTCTACCAAGGACAAAGAGTGTTGCTATTCAACTCCAAGCTGAAATTATTCCTTGGAAAATTAAAATCAAGATGGTCCAGTCCGTTTATAGTTGAAGGGGCAATAACGATAAAACATCTAGATGAAAGGAGACCTTTCACAATGAATGGACAGAGACTGAAGCCATATTTGGGTGGAGAAGTAAAAAGAGGCATTGTCTCTTTAAGCTTAAAAGGCTGAAAAATAAAACATTTTGTGGCAAAAGGTAGCTGACAAAGAACAGTAGTAACAGGTAACAAACTCCCGGGAAGCCAAGTTAGTTTTACTTCTCCTTTTATTTATGCACTCATAGTCGTTTTTAAATAGTTATCTTCACTTATCTTAGAATGATAGTTTTTTGCTTTTTTTTTTTTTAGATTTATTTTACGTTTTTATCATGAATGATTCACATGCCCCAAGGAAGTAGCCAATTTTTGGTAGATGAATTAGGAGGATTCTAATGTTGTTAAAAATGCTAATTTCAAAGGAGTAAGGAGGTCAACTACACTTGGTACATACTAGGTTGTGATTAGTGACAAAGTTATTCTCTTTCAGTGTATGCTGACCGTGTTCTCCCTCATTTGCATGAATTTGATCTAATTGTTATGCACTTTCTCACGAAACCTCAAGTCAAAGCACCAACACAAAAGATGACAGCAATCTGCTGTTAAACAAGAAAAAGGAAAACTTGACAGCAATCTGCTGTAAAACAAAAGAACAAAAAAAAAAAAAGAAAAAAGGAACAAATAGCAGCAATCTATTGTCAAACAAAAAAAGAAGGAAAAAAAAAAACTACAACAATTTAATGTAAAAAAAAAAAAACGGTGCGAGGGAAGGAAGAAGTGCAACGTGATGAATTACAAGAATAAATCAAGATCTCTTCCTAATGGGCACCGGTTCGAAACGAAGAGAAAAAGGGCAAGAACAAAATGGAGAACCTCCCAACACAAAAAGGAATAATCGCAAACGAGGAGGCGTACAACAAGTATGAGATCCTCAAGTCAAGAGTAATGTTGGTGGAAAGAAGGTTCCCAACATTCTACCCTACATTTCCGGAATCCTTTCTTAACGCCATCAACGATCTAGGGTGGGAGATGTTCTGTCATTAAAGGGAACAAGCTATAGTGCCGATACTGAAGGCGTTTTACGCACATATTGATCAAGTGGAAGGGTACACAACATTAGTGAGAGGAAAAATAGTTGATTGGAGCCCTAAAGCCATCAACCAACTGTTTCACCTACAATTTTTTTAGCACACCACCTTCAAGGAAATGGTGCTAGCTCCATCGGAAGATCAACTTGAGATGGCCTTGAAGATGGTAGCCATAGAAGGAACACGGTGGTAGCTCTCGAGAGGAGGAGCAAGGACGATAATAGCAGCAGACCTCAACCCCGAAGCAAAAGTTTGGGCTGCCTTCGTAAAAACCAACTTACTACCCACTACACATGATACTACATTGTTAGCTGATAGAGTTTTACTGGTGTATGCAATCATAATGAATTTGAGCATCGATGTGGGCAAGATTGTAGCGGATGAGATTGTCAAATGTGCAAGTAAGAAAGTGGAGAGGCTGTTTTTTCCACAGTTGATAACCATGTTGTGCCTGGAGGCTGCAGTTCCTTTTGATGAAGAAGAAGAAAAACTTGAGGCAAGAAATTTGATGGACTACATAAAACCCATAGGGATGGCACCAGTAGTGGTAAGAGGAGGGACAACAGAGCAACAGACGATATGGATCAACTGCTAAAACAGTAAGAGGCTTTACTCAGCTGGTGCAAAAACAGTGAAGAGAGTTGCAAGGCGTATTGGTCTTATGTCAAAAAGAGGGATGAGGAAATACATAAAGCCTTAAGAACCAAGTCCAAAAATTCAGCATTCCCAAGTTTTCCAGAAGAGATTTTTAAAGAGTGGAGCCGCAAAGAATCATCGAATGTGGTAGAGGAGAAAGAGAACACTTCCTCTAACGCTCTTCCTCTAACGATGGCTAAAATCAATGGAATTCTCTGATCACACCCTTTATAACATTGTTGTTTGATTTAGAAGTATACATCCTTATGTTATGTTTGTTTTGTTTTGTTGACTGCATATAATTTTGAATCATGCACATGCATGCACACTAGAAGCATGAAACTTTTTTAGGATGCAGTTTTAGGAAGGGCAATAGATCATGCATGGTTTCATATGCAGTCATGATGTTTTGTGCAAGAACGAGGGATGTATTGTCAAATGCTCCAATAGGATAAATAAAACAATAAGGTGAGTGTTGTGTTTCTCTGAGAGGACAAAGGGGTTAAGGGCTCAAATGGAATGGAGTATTCATCAAAGTTGAGGATCCAATCTATGATAATCCACCTTAATCAGAAAGAATTCCCATAATTCACCCAACCTTTAGATCATTTTTCCAACAAAAACAATAACCAAGAGTTTCTGCACCTCAATCTACTTTCAAGAATGATTCGACATCCACACTAATGCTCATTGAGAACAATGGCTAGTTTAAGTTTGGGGGTATTAAAGCAATTCTATCACCCCATCAAAAATGCAAAGCAAAGCACAAAAAAAAAAAAAAAAAAAAAAAAAACCAAACCCGAGACTACTCCTCTTCATCCTAAAGCTTGAACTCTCAATGCTAAAAAAGTGGAAAGCAAACAAATTGTCTCAATTGCTGGTTCAGGCAATCTGCATCACCAATGAAGATGTCTGAATCGAATGTAATTGGGATGTAAATGTTAAAAAAAAAATAAAATAAAAAAACTATCCTTATTATTCAGGTGAGTTGCATCACAAATGTAGCCACACTAAACACTACAAGATGCTAGCAAGAGAGTCGAGCCAAGGGAGAATGAGTGTTAGCCTATATAGTCATCCTTTGAAGAGTTACGTGATTTGCACCACAAGTGGAGGCACCCAGAGAATAGAGGGATGACTTGCAGGATTCTTGGGAGGAAAAAAAATAATTGTGTCGTGATAAGAGAAAGTTAATGAAATAAATTATGAAGCAAGTCACAAAAGCAAAGGTAAAAGGAATGGTATTTAGAAGTGTTTTGGGGAATACGGTGGTGGAAGTGAGAAATGTGTTATTTTTATTGTAAGATTTAGTGATAAGTGTAGGGTGAAATGTGGGGAAAAACTAATTTGAGGAAGGAATATAAAGAATGTGATCTAAAACATCCTAATACTCCATATAGAAAGAAAAATTTTGTTAATGAGAAAAAAAGGGGAGAGTGGAGAGAATGATTGCTCAAGGATGGGCAATCTTTAAATTTGGGGTGTGATAACTCTCTAAGATACAGTCATATCAAGTCTTTTTGTTTTTAATATGGCACTCTTATTCACCATTCTCTCATTATTTACCTCATGTATTCTACTTATTGAGCATGAAATCATTTATTGTGGTCCAACATGAAAAAATGTCAGAGGAACATACTTTCTAGAGGACATACTTTCTTGAGTAAGTAAGTTCGTAATCGTGATTATTTTTTCCTTTCGAATCTATGTCTGATTGTCAATTTTTTTTATCTCAAAAACTTTGCAAATGGTTGGCATAGTTGGTACTAGCTGAGCTGTAGTTCATCTGCACTCCAATCGGGTGGTACAAAGAGATCTTAAGGTACCATAAGGTATTAACATACCCAACCTTGCAATTATAAGTCTCATTAATGGTTCTTGATTTTTTTGTTTTTTCAAATTTTCTTCTATTCTAGTGTTCCAATATGTTTCTTGCGAAGAGCAATGATGTCCGACTTGGTACGATTGTTTCCATGTTTTACCGGATGGAATTTCTTTAGTAGTTATTTCTCTAGCAAGGGCTAATATCTTAAATTTTTGCACTGGGAACTTTAGACTTGCAAAACTACTCAATACAGAAGACCTTGCTTCATCATGAGACTTGTAAACCTACTCAATACAGAAGACCTTGCTTCATCATCATCGGTAAGGATGCAATCATTATCTTGTCATAATTTCTCAGTAGAGATGATTTAAAGAAATTATGTGGGGGATAATTTTCCTGAATGGATCTTGGATAATTTTCCTGAATGGATCTTCTTCCCCGCTTATGAGCAGGTTCCTTTTCTTTCTATATTTCTCCTTTTACTCTTTGTTGATCATTACTGTTGTGTTGTTCTATAATTTAAAATGATGATACATGTGATGGAAGAATGATAAGTTACTTTTTGTTTGTTTTAACATTAATGGTAATTCTGGAAATATCTGAGATGATGTTACTCGATATGATAACGGTCTAGTGTGATGCATGAATGCTCCTTCTTTTCTCCAGTTTAATAGACACTCTGATGTACTTGGGTCAAGAACAACGGAATACCTTAAGTGCAATTTTTTCAATAACCAAAGTAGCCATCACGACTTTATCAAAGACACAAAGACAGCTATTAGTAAGAAGTTATAATTTGTGCCTATAATTTCATATTTTCCTGTTGCCTTACTAGTGGAGCATAAACTAAGAAAATACTTATTTTGCAGCTGAGGTTTTTAAACATGCAGACTATATTAAAGAAGAGAGAGGCATGTAGAAAGATGTCGGGTCAACTGCTGTCCTGTTAGGGGATCGTCTCTTTGTTGCTAATGTTGAATATTCCAGAGTAGTTGCATCTAGAGCTAGTTCAGGTTGCCTATTATTTTTTTCTGTCAATAGATGATTCTGGGATAGAGGACTTGCACTATAAAGTCGTATCATGATAACGGTTCCAGACGTTGAAAATCATTGCAAGTAGTGGAGAATATTTTATCTTGTATCGTTTGTATAACTTTATTTTAGGAAATGATGGGATACTACTATTGTAATGGAAATAGATTATGAAATCTCAATTATGAATGGAAGTCATGGTATTTAATGTGCTAGGAGTATTTTACGTGTTTATTTAGTATTTGAATTAAATTTTATTAAAAGAATGTTATTAAAATTTTATTATGGTAACTATAATGATTATAAATGAATAATTAATTTTATTATAGCATTAATTTAAAGGTCTATATAGCTATAAAATGTTTTTATAGCAACGTATATAAGCTATAAATTTATACTCTTTTATAGCATCGATTATAGCTATAAAAAATGCTATAAAACGTCATTCTATTATAGCATCTATTATAGCTATAAAAAAATGCTATAAAAAGTTCCAAACTTTTAATAACATGGGCTGTCACGACGTACGAAAAACGATATAAAAAGTCTATGATAGCATTTTTCGTAAGCTATCATATCTATTATTTGTTGTAGTGTATATATTCATATACTCTTTACTACCTTCAAATTAGTTCAAAGTTTGTTCGCTTTACTTATCTAATTTCTTGCAAATTCGTTAACCACCCATAAATGTGGCTAACAAACTAGTTAAGTCGAGAAACTTAGTGTGAACAAAAGTAATATGTTAGAGCATGTGTTCTTCTTCTAGGTTTCTTTTTTATCAAATATTGGAGCATGATCCTCGTCACAAATTGAATATAAAAATAGTAGCTAAGGTGAATGCTTAAGCATTCAATTCCTTATATAGCAAAGCTTACCATACTTTTTGAGTTATGAAAATTTCTTCAATTAAGATATTACTTCACTCGAGTTAAAAACAATAATAACAATAATAAGAAGAGAAGAAAAATCTTAAGTTGAACGGTTACATACAACTTGTGCGCAGAAGCATACTCTGCTTCAAAATCCTTCCAAGCATTGGCTTAAGGATTCAACTAACAAACTTTAAAATCATGAATAGGATTTTGGTCGTAAATTTAGAGTTTAAAGCAAAATATAGTTAGAACATCTCATATTTTAATTTGTTACAAGTTATTTTTACCTTATCCAGCTCTACCTTTGTTTTAATATAGATTACTATGAGCGACTATAAATATCGAAGAATTGTGTGTTTCAATAAGCAGACTTGAAATCATTGAATTCAAAGCAGAGCTAAAATGGCAGGAAAACAATTGAAAGATATTGCTCTAGCTTGTGTTTTTGTCTTGTTAACTGCCAAAGCCTACTCATTGCCTCTTTCAACCAGTGGAAGATGGATCATCGATGCAACAACGGGCCAACGTGTGAAGTTGGTGTGCGTAAACTGGCCATCTCACATGCAGGCCATGCTCGCAGAGGGTCTTCACCTCCAGCCGCTTGACAGCATCACCGCTATGGTAGCAAAGTTGCAGTTCAATTGTGTGCGCTTGACGTACTCAATCCACATGTTCACACGCTATGCCAATTTGACCGTTCTACAATCCCTCGAGAATTTTGATATGAAAAATGCCATGACAGGCATAACCCAAAATAATCCTTTTATGTTGAACATGACTCTTGTTGAAACTTATGGAGCTGTTGTTGATTCACTTGCAACACATGGAGTCATGGTGGTTTCAGATAACCATATAAGCCAACCACGTTGGTGCTGTAACGATGACGATGGCAATGGCTTCTTTGGAGATCGTTATTTTGATCCTCAAGAATGGCTACAAGGAATTGGCTTGGCCGCTCAAAGTCTAAAACATAAATCTCAAGTATGCTTTTTTTTTCCTTTTTTTGTTTTTTTTTAATTTCTTTTTTCTTTTTGAAACTTTTAAAACTACAGAAATATGAGTGATATCATAGTACAAATCTTAAGTTCGGTAACTTGCTCTGTCTCAAAAGATATTTCTTTTTTCCTTTTTGTCCACGAGTTCACAAGCATGCACAAGCAATATAGTATTGCACGATGGTATAGTTTTCTTCTCCGCCGTCATACCCTAGAGCATAGCAAACCTTAAGTGTTATTTTAGGTGATTATAAATTTTTATCCACTATTCTACAATTGTGTGGATAATTGTTTACTTTGGGCATAAACGTCTTTGCTCTTAGTTTGATCTAAGAGGTTTCATAGCATGGAGATAATTTTTCTTTGCTTATATCATGGATCCTTCTAGCCTCACCAATGTGGAGGTTTCATAGCATTTTCCATGGATGCATTAAACACTTTCTAAACGGTAGAATATAATTGAAACCAACGGTGAAGTTGGATCAAATAACTTTATTCGATGAAGCATTATTAAAGATTATGTTTTGAACGATTCCATGATAATAAATATGCAAAAGGTGATAGCAATGAGCTTGAGAAACGAGCTGCGAGGACCAAACCAGAATGTTGACAAGTGGTTTCAGTACATGAGCCAAGGAGCTAAGCTTATTCATCAAATCAACCCAAATGCACTAGTGGTGGTTTCTGGGCTAGGCTACGACACTGATCTCAGCTTCGTGAAGAACAAATCTTTGGGCTTTAACTTAGACAACAAACTCGTATTTGAGGCTCACTTGTACTCCTTCACAAACAACATGGGCGGGTCGTGGACATCAAAGCCATTAAACACATTTTGTGCAAACGTTAACCAAGGATTTGAAGACCGAGCTGGATTTCTAGTGAGAGGACAAAATCCCGTGCCTCTATTTGTTAGTGAATTTGGGATCGACCAAACTGGTGCAAACGAGGGCCAAAATCGATTTTTGAGCTGCTTCTTTTCCTATCTTACTGAGAATGATTTTGACTGGGGCTTGTGGGCTTTGCAAGGTAGCTACTACTACCGAGAAGGCGTGAAAAATGCTGAGGAAACTTTTGGTGTCTTAAATTCAAATTTTACGCAAGCCAAAAACCCTAAATTTCATCAAAGATTTCAGCTTATGCAAACAAAACTTCAAGGTACGATAAATTCTGCGATTTCTTCCCCATCTTTTACATTTATAGGTTACTTTTCTAACCCTTGGTCTTCTACCATTGGTTTTTCAGTTTTTTTATTTTTTATTTTTTTTTTATTTTTTAAGAATAAGATCTATTGCTTTCAATTTTAAGATTTTACTCCTCTGTCCCTACTAATGAAATAATCAAGACGGTTGCTTCCGACACAGATCCAAGTTCAAATCTCACAACATCATTCATAATGTACCATCCTCAAAGTGGCGAGTGTGTGAGAACGAACAAGAAGTATCAATTAAGAATTAGTAGTTGTAAGACTTCTAATCGTTGGAGCCACGATGAAGATGGAGATCCAATTAAGTTGTCGGGATCTATACTATGTTTGAAAGCCGTAGGAGATGGACTCCCTCCAATTTTGTCTCAAGATTGCTCGAGCAAACAAAGTTCTTGGAAATATGCTTCAAATGCCAAACTTCAACTGGCCACTAGTGATGAACAAGGACTGACCCTGTGCTTGCAAAGGTCTTCACATTCACTTCAAATCGTGACTAAGAAATGCATGTGTCAAGATGATTCTCAATGCCAAGAAGATCCCCAAAGTCAATGGTTTAAGCTTGTTCAATCAAATGTACTTATAAAGTAATCTCGAGTGGTAATTATATTATTGTATATTTCACATGGTCTTTATTCATTTCATTAAAGATACAGAGCTTTCATTAAAGACATATTACTGTATTGTTGAACGATCTTTCTCTCTATTTGAAACCATTATTTTTCTTATTAACTTGTCCGATGATATTCCATTACGTCGTGAGTTTCCTCACTCTTTAATTTAATTTATTAGCTTAGCGCATATGATATGATATCATTTATAAAATTGGCCTTCCACATTCACATCCCTCAAGTACGGTGTATTTTGCCAATTCTAGCATACCTAGTGGATGACACACACACTTTGTCATTGTAAATGATGATGTTTCAATCTTCTCATCTCCGATTCTTGAACTAAAAAAGGGGGAAAAAACACAACACAAAATACTATGTTCTTTTGCCCATTCCAGTACGGTTCCATGTTTGCTCTATCAGCTAAAGTCATGGTTCAATTTCTACACTTCAAATGTTAAATTTAGATTAAAACAAATTACAAAATATGTTGAATCATATTGGAAGTATATTTTAGAAATCGTCTCTTTGAGCATTAGACAAAATAAAAATTTCCTTGCAAGGTGAAGCCACATCATTTTAACAAGGAAGAAGTAAAAAAATTTCTCTCTAAATTTTGATACATTCACTACCAAAATTTCAGTCAGTAATGCATTGTCACCGATGGTTTCAAAACTGCCATCAGTGTCATCGTATGATGTGATGGAAGTTGGGGTATGATGATACTGAAAAAAAGTAACATCAAAACAATTGTCTGTGCATCTTTATGACAATAGTAAGATACAATATCAGTTGAGAACTGCCATCTTTCTTGATGTCATCATAAGTGCACAATGATTGTTAGGTACGATGTTTGTTTAGAACTTGTCAATGATGCTGCTGTGAGAAACTGACAAAAAAGTAGCCCGTGGTACCCCCTTTAAAACAAGAAAGAAAAATGGCCCGAGAAAATAAACTTTTGGGGGTGAGTTTTTTACATGATCCAAAACATCTCTATAATGCAATATGCACTTCAAGGAAGATTCTTCGATGGTAACAATTTTTTTTTTTTTTTTTTTTTTTTTTTTTGTTTGTTGTGGATGATAATCTTGAGTTATTATATTTAATTAATGTAGTTTAAGACTTTTTATTTACTCTAAGGTTACTGATAACTCTCTAAAAGTAGAGTCCTATCAAGTCTTTTTGTATTTAATATGGCACTCTTATTCACCATTTTCTCATTATTTACCCCATTTATTCTACTTAGTGAGCATGAAATCATTTATTGTGGTCCAACATGAAAAAAATATGATTTGGCATAAATCGATCGTAATTGTACATTTAATTGAGTTATGTGGTAAAATTTCAGACATTTATGTTGAACCATGAGGGAGTAGCAAATCTGGAAATAAATGGGGGATGACATGTAAATTTTAAATCCACATCATTAGCCCAGGTGGGTCATTGATTACCCAATGAGGAACATCCTATGTGGACAACTTATACCTTTTCAGCCCTAAGGGGGAACCCATGCTCAATATAAAAGGAAAAGGAAGACCAAGAGGAGGGGAGCCACACTTTGGGGAGAAAAATCGAATTACACAGCAGCAGCCTCTGCTGCAGTGAATTGCTATGAAACCAGAGAAGAAGAAGAAAACCCTAATCCAGCAGCTGTTGACAGCAGAAGGAAAAGGAGACCAACAAGGATTGATTAGGGCAAAGAGGTGGATGTGAGTGCTCAAGGGAAGGGAACTTCCATTGAAGAACGGCAACAAAGTTGGATAACTCTGTATTTCCTTACTCTCTTTTCTTATTCTATCAATTTTATATGATTAAGATGTGGGTTCCTCTGTTTAATTCAATTTGTATGGAGAGTTAAACTTTATAGGGGAGGCGAAAGAGTTTTATATAGTTTAAGTATGGTTACGGTATGATTTTAGTTTATTAAAGAGTTGTTGTTAATGATTTACATGTGTGTTTAATTAGCTACTTTACATACATAGTTGTTCTCCTATTCGGGAGAAGAGAGGGAGCAATGAAATCCTCTTTAATACTCTATTTCCATAGCAAGGAGACTTGAAGGGTAATAGAAGCGTTAGGAATAATTCTTCTCCTAGAGTTCCATAGCAAGGAGACTTGAAGGGTAATAGAAGGGTTAGGAATAATTCTTCTCGTAGAGTTCCATAGCAAGGACACTTGAAGGGTAATCGAAGGGTTAGGAATAATTCTTCTCCCAGAGTCTTGTTAATAGAAATTATAACGATTATGGAAATAATCACCATTCTTGACCCTCGGAAGTGGGCCTAGGAATCTATTAAAAGGAACTAAAATTTACCACAAAACTCAACAACTTACCTATTAAATCTCTCTTAGCGGAACCTTCCTCATTATAGTTGATTTTCTCTCATCATTTTTTGTTTTTCGACAGCAGTGGCACTCTGTTTTAGTTTTGTTTAAGTAGTTAAAATCACCAACACCCATTTGAATGTTACCCAAAAACTCACTTAATTTCCAGCGATAAAATTAACCAAAAAGATAAATTCTCTGTGGAATCGATAATTTACTTATTACTTGCTACTTGTGGTAGTGTATACTTTCACTTATTCTTGTGAAGTTTACATCATTTTATTATATACATCCACAAGCGATCAAGTTTTTTGCGCCGTTGCCGGGGAACCTAATTTGGTTATTTTACTTGTAGATTTTCGTGATCTAGAGCCAACAAGAAGCCATAGTAAGTTGAATTTTCAACTATTGTATTTACTGCGGAAGAATTGAGTTTACTGATGCAGAATTCTGTGTATGAACCCACTTACAGGTTTGGAATTTATTTTGGATCCTGAAATAGAGAGAACATTTAGACGAAGGTGGAAGGAGAAAAAGAAAATGATAGAACAGAATATACAGCAAATAGAACTTGGAGTCCAGTTGAATTGGGAGTTTGAAAATCAAGCGATGATGTCTAATCAAGAGAGAATTACTTCCAATGCCATAAATTTAGCAGATGACAGAGAAAGAGCGATCCGAGCATATGCACACCTAGCTGTGGAAGAGCTAAATCCGTGCATTATTAGACCCAAAATGCAAGCAACCACGTTTGAGCTAAAACCCGTGATGTTTCAAATGTTGCAAACCATTGGGCAATTTCATGGACTGCCGTCGAAAGATCCTCACCTACACCTAAAGTCATTTTTGGGAGTTAGTGACTCATTTCGATTCCAAGGACTGGATAAAGATGTGATTAGACTGAGCTTATTCCCATATTCATTGAGGGATGGTGCTAAATCATGGTTGAATACCTTAGCACCGGAAACAATTGATTCTTGGAATAGTCTAGCAGAGAAATTTTTTATCAAGTATTTTCCACCCACTGTAAACGCACGGTTCAGAAATGAGATTGTTGTTATTCAACAGTTTGAAGATGAGACACTAAGTGAAGCTTGGGAGAGATTTAAGGAGATGCTTAGAAAGTGTCCTCACCATGGACTACCTCATTGTATACAAATGGAGACTTTCTACAATGGATTAAATATTGCTACTAAACATGTAGTTGATGCTTCCGCCAATGGAGCTATTTTGTCAAAGACATACAATGAAGCATATGAGATTTTAGAGAGAATAACATCTAACAATTGTCAATGGGCCGATGTGAGAAGCAATCAAGGAAAGAAGACTCGAAGAGTACTTGAAGTTGATGCTTTGTCTTCTATCAAAGCTCAACTAGCTTCGGTGACTAATATTTTACAAAATCTAGCGTTGGGACAAGACTTCATGTTTAAAGCACCAGTCCATACAGCTGCTGTAATTAACCAGACAGTAGCCGAATCTTGTGTATATTGTGGAGAGGAATACACCTTTGATAAATGTCCAAGCAATTCGGCCTCAATTTTCTATGTCGGGAATCAAGCTAGTCAAGGCAACTCAAAAAATAATCCCTTCTAAAATACTTATAATCCGGGGTGGAGAAATCATCCAAACTTCTCATGGAAGAGACAAGGCTCATCCAAACAACAAATGCCACCTAAAACAAATTACCCTCCGGGTTTTGGATTACAAAATCAATTGGCTTATAGTTCTCAACAAGTCAACATCCAAGGGAAAGGAACTAGCCAAGCTAATACACATCGGGAACATCTATTGAAAGCCTAATAGAGGAATATATGGCTAAAAATGATGTCGTGATACAAAATCAACAAGCCTCATCGCGAAATTTGGAAGTTCAAGTAGGTCAATTAGCAACTGAGTTACGAAATAGGCCTCTTGGGAAGCTGCCAGCAGACACCGAAACACCAAAAAGAGAAGGCAAAGAGCAATGTCAAGCAATAGTGTTGAGAAGTGGAAAAAAAATACCCAGCAGGGGAGAAAAAAAATGCAGAACAAGGTGACAGCCATTCCCAAGAAACTGCTGATACACAGCAGAGGAATGAGGAACCTGCTGTACAGAAAGAACACAACAAGGATTATGCAGAAATTGAGGAGCAGCCTAAAATGCAAACAACTGGACAAGAGAGCAGAACATACACACCAACACCTCCTTTTCCACAAAGAATAAAAAGAAAGAAAGATGAAGTCCATTTTGAGAAGTTTATGGATATTCTGAAGGAAATTCATATAAACATACTACTAGTGGAAGCTTTGAAGCAAATGCCAAATTATGTGAAATTCTTGAAGGATGTACTCACTAATAGAAGGACGTGTGAAGAATTTAAGGTGGTGTCACTAAATGAAGAGTGTAGTGCAATATTGAAGAACAAGATCCCTCTAAAGGAGAAAGACCCTAGGTCGTTCATTATGTGACTTGGGAGAAAGCATCAACTTAATGCCTCTATCCATTTACAAGAATTTGGGGATTGGAGAGGCTAGAACGACTACAGTCACCTTACAACTGGCGATAGTTCCATCACTTATCTCGAAGGAAACATTGAGGACATCTTAAGTCAAGTTGACAAATTCATATTTCTTGCAAATTTTATCATTTTAGATTATGAAGCCAATCATGATGTACCAATTATTTTGGGTAGGCTATTTTTGAAGACCGGAAGAATATTAGTATATGTCTACAAAGGAACCATCACGTTAAGAATGGGTGACCAAAAAGTTGAATTTAATATCAATGACAGCATGAAATATCTAGCAGTGACAGAGGATGCTCACCAGTATATAAATTGACAGAACAACCAGCGACCGAGGAATGGGATGATGGGGAAAGCGAGCAGGAAGAAGACAGGAGCTGGAATGACAGAATAGAATAGTTAGCAGTTTTAGGTGAATTCAGCAGAACTTTTGAGTCACTAGAATGTGAGAGAAGAAAGAGTTCACCGATGAGATCATCTATTGAGAGAGCACCGCAGCTGGACTTGAAACCACTACCTCCTAACCTTAAATATGCTTATTTAGGTGACAAGAAGACACTACCCATCATCATCTCAGCGACACTATCTTCGGCTCAAGAGAATATGCTCCTAGAAACATTGAAGAAGCACAAGGGGGCGATAGGTTGGACATTGGCGGATATAGAGGGAATTGGCCCTTCACTATGCATGCACAAGATACAATTGGAGGAAGGAAAAATTAAATTCATTGAGCAACAAAGACGATTAAATCCCATGATCAAGGAGGTCGTTAGAAAGGAGATTCTCAAATGGCTAGATGCTGGTATAATTTATCCAATTGTAAACAGCAGCTGGGTCAGTCCTATTCAATGTGTTCCGAAGAAAAGAGGGATAACAGTAATGGCAAATGAGAATAATGAGTTGATCCCCACTAGAATAGTGAATGGATGGAGAATTTGCATGGATTATAGAAGGCTAAACAAAGCGACACGTAAGGATCATTTTCCCTTACCGTTCATTGATCAAAATCTTGATAGGCTTGTTGGAAAGTCACATTATTGCTTCTAGGATGGTTATTTGTGATACAATCAAATTACAATCAGTTTAGAAGATCAAGAGAAGGAACAGAAGGTGGAGGAGACGACGAAGTAGTAGGTGAAGGAATAGGAGGTGAAGGAGGAATAGGATCATGAAGTGGTACAATAGGAGTCGAAAGAGCTAATGTCAAAGTTTGTGAAGCTGATGAAAAAGGAAAATCATCTTCACAAAATTTAACATCACGGCTAATAAAGAATTTGTGAGATTGCATGTCATACAACTTGTAACCTTTATGACCACAAGGATATCCTACGAAAACACAAGGAATTGCCCGAGGTTCAAATTTTTGCTTAGGATGTACTATAGTTGCATAAGATTTACAACCAAAAAATTTAAGATGGTGAAATGTAGGTGGTCGTTTGTAGAGTGCTTCAAAGGGTGTCTTGTTAGGTAACAATGGTGATGGCGTTCTATTTATAAGATAAACAGCATAAATGCACTCTCCCAAAAAATTAAGTGGAACCTATGACTTAAAGAGAAGAGCCCAAGCTATATTTAGAATATGACGATGCTTACGTTCTACGACTCCATTTTGTTTTGGAGTATAGACACAAGTGCGCTGAAATTCAATGCCACAAGAAGTAAAAAATGGTTGCAAAGATAGGAACTCAATCCCATTATCTGATCGAACTATTTTGATAGTAGTATGCAATTGAGTTTGAACGAATTTAACAAAGTTCATTAACAAATGATGTACTTCTGACTTATGTTGCATTAGAAAAACCCAAGTACATCGAGTAAAATCATCAACAATAGTCAGAAAAAAACGCAAACCAGAATGGGTAGGAATTTTATGTGGTCCCCAAACATCACAATGTATCAAATCAAAGGCAGAATGGGTTGTTATTGAACTTCTTGGGAAAGACAACCTAGTTTATTTTGCTAACGGGCAGATACTACAGTTATGAGAATAACTAGCATTATTAAGATGCAATTGATCAGCTAGAAATTTAAAACGAGAAAAAGAAGGATGACGTAGGCGTAAATGCCACAAATCAGATGACTGAGATATTTGATGAGCTGAAGATTTGATTGGAGATGAAGAAATATGATAGAGACCTCCAAATTGTTTACCCGAGCCAATCATCTTCCCCGTAGCCAAGTCCTGCATCACACAAGAATCAGGATAGAAGGTGACATAACATTTCAAGTCATTGGTAAGTTTGCTGATGGACATTAGGTTTAAATTGAATGAAGGCACACATAAAACATTGTTTAATTTAAGGTCAGGGCTAAGGGAAATATTGCCAGTATGCGACACATGTGCTGTCCCTCCATTAGGTAAATTTATTGTAGACATGATGGCAGCCTTCGGTTCAGTCATAACAGAAGATTTTGATACGATATGATCCGTAGCTCCACTATCGAGAATCCATGAATTAGAACTCGCAAAGTTAATAGATAATGTAGATACTGGAAACAAACCTGCAACATTGATGTGATTGTCAGAATTACCAGAAGGGTGATGATTGATTGCAGATAAGGCTTGTGCTATCTGTTGTAATTGCTCAGAAGAAAAATTTGGAATGGAATTAGGTGACTGTTCTTCTATATTCAACAGAAAAACATCGGCCATATTTGCAGATGATCGATATCCACGATTGTTGCGTTGATTGACTTGTCTTGCCCTTCCATAATTATTTTTTTGCCGACACCGACCTTCTGTATGTCCCCTTCTATCACAAAATTTACAGTGAAACTTAAGGATTCGACACTCATTAATTGTATGACCACTTTTATTGCAGTGTTCACATGATTTGTCCTTGGCGAATTTTGAATATTTTGTTCTCTTCTGCACTGCTGATGCAATCGAGAAATTCTCAGTAGGTTCAGAAGTTACCTGACGCTGCATCTCTTCTTGTACAAGTAATGAATAGGCTTGCCTCACATTAGGTAATGGAGTCATCATCAATATGTTAGATCTCACCGTTTTATAAGACTCGTTGAGCCCCATGAGCAATTGCATCAACTTGTCTTCTTCGCGTTGATCAACATGTATTTGACGTTGATTACAAGTAAATGGTGTGCGGTACGCTTCCAGTTCATCCCAGAGTGCTTTGAGCTTGGTGAAATATGCTGACAGTGCCATGGTTCCTTGTGACATCGTTGCTATCGACTTTTGTATCTGAAAAATTGCTGGAGCATTCTTTTGTGAGAATTGTTCGTGAAGGTCAACCCACACTTGATGAGCTGTCTTGGCGTGAATAATGCCTTTAGCGATATGTGCTTCAACGGAATGAGTTAACCAAGATATTATCATACTGTTGCACTGATTCCGTAGTTCAAATTCGGTTGAATTTGCATCTTGAGACGGTTCTTCAATTGTGCCATAAATGAAGCCAATTTTCTTCTTGGCAATAAGAGCATGCATAACTGATTTATTCCAGGATTTGTAATTTGCTCCATTTAATTTGATTGGAACAAGTGAATATCCTGGCTGATCAGAGTGATGAATATAATCAGGATGTGTTAAATCAACCTCCGAAATTTTGAAGCTGGATTTGGCTGATTCCGCCATAAAAGAAATTTTTATATTTAAGAACACCAAGATCGGTGCTCTGATACCATGTTAAGAATGAGAAATAGAAATAGAATTGGGATCGAAAGTATGATCTTCATTAATGTTTACCACGTTTTAAATATGATACAAACTATCAACTAATACCTAAAAATGAGAAAAAATATATAACTAACTAAATCTTGTAAATAAGATAAAATATACTGTTAATCAAATCTAAGATAAAATATACTACTAACAACTCTCAAAATATCCAAGATATACTCCTAACTAATTATTAAAATATATCGCCAAATATCATATCTTAATACAAGTAAAACGTTGAATGAGGTTCAAGTGAATTATACAACCACTGAAAAAGAATTGTTGGTTGTAGTATTCGCTGTTGAAAAATTCAGAGCTTATTTATTTCAAGCGAAGGTGAAAGTGCACACTGACCACGCAACAATCAAGCACCTAATGATGAAACCGAATGCCAAGCCAAGATTAATTAGATGGATTCTACTGTTACAAGAGTTCGAGATAGAAATCGTGGACACGAAAGGTGCTAATAACCATGTAGCAGATCACTTGTCTAGAATGTTGAACATGGAAGAAAAGGTATGCAAAGAAATTGATGATGCATTTTCGGATGAACAGTGGCTTGGAATAAACAGCAGTAGCAGCAGCTATAGCAGTAGGAGCAGTTACAGCGGTAGCAGAATGACAGCAACTCCATGGTATGCAGACATAGCAAAATTTTTGGCTTGTGCCATCATACCCGAAGAGAAAAATTATCAACAAAGGAAGAGGTTTTTCCACGAATCCAAAAGTTACATTTGGGATGAACCTTTTCTTTTTAAACAATGTGGAGACGGCATAGTGAGAAGATGCATTTCGGACAACGAAATACCAACAATTCTTGAACAATGTCATGCATCTCCGTATGGAGGTCATTTTGGAGGGCAAAGGACAGCAGCCAAGGTATTTCAATCGGGTTTCTATTGGCCAACAATTTTCAAAGATGCAAAAGAATTTTGCAAGAGTTGTGATCAATGAAAAAGGACGGGAAATATCAGTAAAAAGAAAAGCTACCCCTGAATTCAATTTTAGAAGTGGAACTTTTTGATGTATGGGACACTGACTTTATGGGACCATTTCCGCCATTATAGGAACTTATTTATTCTAGTGGTTGTCGACTGTGTCCAAGTGGGTGGAAGCAATAGTTTATCCATCCAATGATGGGAAGACCATACTCAAGTTTTTAAAAAGAAACATATTCACTAGGTTTGGTGTACCAAGAGCATTAATCAGCGATGAGAGAACGCACTTTGTGAACAGATTGATGAATAGTCTTTTAGAGAGATACAATGTAAAACATAGAGTGGCGACACCTTATCATCCACACACCAAAGGACAAGCAGAGGTCTTCAACAGAGGAATTAAAAGTATTTTGGAAAAGGTGGTACAACCAGACAGGAAAGATTGGTCGATGAAACTTGATGATGCATTATGGGCATACCAGACAACCTTCAAAACCCCTTTAGGAATGTCTCCTTACAAGCTAGTTTTTGGGAAAGCATGCCATCTACCCCTAGAATTGGAACATAAAACATTTTGGGCATTAAAGAAGTTAAATTTTGACTATGCAACAAATGGAGACTTGAGGCGAATGCAACTAAATGAGTTGGAAGAATTCAGGCACCTAGCCTACGAAAATGTTAAGATGTACAAAGAAAAAACAAAATGTGGCATGACAACAAAATTAGGCCCAAGGAATTCTACCAAGGACAAAGAGTGTTGCTATTCAACTCCAAGCTGAAATTATTCCTTGGAAAATTAAAATCAAGATGGTCCAGTCCGTTTATAGTTGAAGGGGCAATAACGATAAAACATCTAGATGAAAGGAGACCTTTCACAATGAATGGACAGAGACTGAAGCCATATTTGGGTGGAGAAGTAAAAAGAGGCATTGTCTCTTTAAGCTTAAAAGGCTGAAAAATAAAACATTTTGTGGCAAAAGGTAGCTGACAAAGAACAGTAGTAACAGGTAACAAACTCCCGGGAAGCCAAGTTAGTTTTACTTCTCCTTTTATTTATGCACTCATAGTCGTTTTTAAATAGTTATCTTCACTTATCTTAGAATGATAGTTTTTTGCTTTTTTTTTTTTTAGATTTATTTTACGTTTTTATCATGAATGATTCACATGCCCCAAGGAAGTAGCCAATTTTTGGTAGATGAATTAGGAGGATTCTAATGTTGTTAAAAATGCTAATTTCAAAGGAGTAAGGAGGTCAACTACACTTGGTACATACTAGGTTGTGATTAGTGACAAAGTTATTCTCTTTCAGTGTATGCTGACCGTGTTCTCCCTCATTTGCATGAATTTGATCTAATTGTTATGCACTTTCTCACGAAACCTCAAGTCAAAGCACCAACACAAAAGATGACAGCAATCTGCTGTTAAACAAGAAAAAGGAAAACTTGACAGCAATCTGCTGTAAAACAAAAGAACAAAAAAAAAAAAAGAAAAAAGGAACAAATAGCAGCAATCTATTGTCAAACAAAAAAAGAAGGAAAAAAAAAAACTACAACAATTTAATGTAAAAAAAAAAAAACGGTGCGAGGGAAGGAAGAAGTGCAACGTGATGAATTACAAGAATAAATCAAGATCTCTTCCTAATGGGCACCGGTTCGAAACGAAGAGAAAAAGGGCAAGAACAAAATGGAGAACCTCCCAACACAAAAAGGAATAATCGCAAACGAGGAGGCGTACAACAAGTATGAGATCCTCAAGTCAAGAGTAATGTTGGTGGAAAGAAGGTTCCCAACATTCTACCCTACATTTCCGGAATCCTTTCTTAACGCCATCAACGATCTAGGGTGGGAGATGTTCTGTCATTAAAGGGAACAAGCTATAGTGCCGATACTGAAGGCGTTTTACGCACATATTGATCAAGTGGAAGGGTACACAACATTAGTGAGAGGAAAAATAGTTGATTGGAGCCCTAAAGCCATCAACCAACTGTTTCACCTACAATTTTTTTAGCACACCACCTTCAAGGAAATGGTGCTAGCTCCATCGGAAGATCAACTTGAGATGGCCTTGAAGATGGTAGCCATAGAAGGAACACGGTGGTAGCTCTCGAGAGGAGGAGCAAGGACGATAATAGCAGCAGACCTCAACCCCGAAGCAAAAGTTTGGGCTGCCTTCGTAAAAACCAACTTACTACCCACTACACATGATACTACATTGTTAGCTGATAGAGTTTTACTGGTGTATGCAATCATAATGAATTTGAGCATCGATGTGGGCAAGATTGTAGCGGATGAGATTGTCAAATGTGCAAGTAAGAAAGTGGAGAGGCTGTTTTTTCCACAGTTGATAACCATGTTGTGCCTGGAGGCTGCAGTTCCTTTTGATGAAGAAGAAGAAAAACTTGAGGCAAGAAATTTGATGGACTACATAAAACCCATAGGGATGGCACCAGTAGTGGTAAGAGGAGGGACAACAGAGCAACAGACGATATGGATCAACTGCTAAAACAGTAAGAGGCTTTACTCAGCTGGTGCAAAAACAGTGAAGAGAGTTGCAAGGCGTATTGGTCTTATGTCAAAAAGAGGGATGAGGAAATACATAAAGCCTTAAGAACCAAGTCCAAAAATTCAGCATTCCCAAGTTTTCCAGAAGAGATTTTTAAAGAGTGGAGCCGCAAAGAATCATCGAATGTGGTAGAGGAGAAAGAGAACACTTCCTCTAACGCTCTTCCTCTAACGATGGCTAAAATCAATGGAATTCTCTGATCACACCCTTTATAACATTGTTGTTTGATTTAGAAGTATACATCCTTATGTTATGTTTGTTTTGTTTTGTTGACTGCATATAATTTTGAATCATGCACATGCATGCACACTAGAAGCATGAAACTTTTTTAGGATGCAGTTTTAGGAAGGGCAATAGATCATGCATGGTTTCATATGCAGTCATGATGTTTTGTGCAAGAACGAGGGATGTATTGTCAAATGCTCCAATAGGATAAATAAAACAATAAGGTGAGTGTTGTGTTTCTCTGAGAGGACAAAGGGGTTAAGGGCTCAAATGGAATGGAGTATTCATCAAAGTTGAGGATCCAATCTATGATAATCCACCTTAATCAGAAAGAATTCCCATAATTCACCCAACCTTTAGATCATTTTTCCAACAAAAACAATAACCAAGAGTTTCTGCACCTCAATCTACTTTCAAGAATGATTCGACATCCACACTAATGCTCATTGAGAACAATGGCTAGTTTAAGTTTGGGGGTATTAAAGCAATTCTATCACCCCATCAAAAATGCAAAGCAAAGCACAAAAAAAAAAAAAAAAAAAAAAAAAACCAAACCCGAGACTACTCCTCTTCATCCTAAAGCTTGAACTCTCAATGCTAAAAAAGTGGAAAGCAAACAAATTGTCTCAATTGCTGGTTCAGGCAATCTGCATCACCAATGAAGATGTCTGAATCGAATGTAATTGGGATGTAAATGTTAAAAAAAAAATAAAATAAAAAAACTATCCTTATTATTCAGGTGAGTTGCATCACAAATGTAGCCACACTAAACACTACAAGATGCTAGCAAGAGAGTCGAGCCAAGGGAGAATGAGTGTTAGCCTATATAGTCATCCTTTGAAGAGTTACGTGATTTGCACCACAAGTGGAGGCACCCAGAGAATAGAGGGATGACTTGCAGGATTCTTGGGAGGAAAAAAAATAATTGTGTCGTGATAAGAGAAAGTTAATGAAATAAATTATGAAGCAAGTCACAAAAGCAAAGGTAAAAGGAATGGTATTTAGAAGTGTTTTGGGGAATACGGTGGTGGAAGTGAGAAATGTGTTATTTTTATTGTAAGATTTAGTGATAAGTGTAGGGTGAAATGTGGGGAAAAACTAATTTGAGGAAGGAATATAAAGAATGTGATCTAAAACATCCTAATACTCCATATAGAAAGAAAAATTTTGTTAATGAGAAAAAAAGGGGAGAGTGGAGAGAATGATTGCTCAAGGATGGGCAATCTTTAAATTTGGGGTGTGATAACTCTCTAAGATACAGTCATATCAAGTCTTTTTGTTTTTAATATGGCACTCTTATTCACCATTCTCTCATTATTTACCTCATGTATTCTACTTATTGAGCATGAAATCATTTATTGTGGTCCAACATGAAAAAATGTCAGAGGAACATACTTTCTAGAGGACATACTTTCTTGAGTAAGTAAGTTCGTAATCGTGATTATTTTTTCCTTTCGAATCTATGTCTGATTGTCAATTTTTTTTATCTCAAAAACTTTGCAAATGGTTGGCATAGTTGGTACTAGCTGAGCTGTAGTTCATCTGCACTCCAATCGGGTGGTACAAAGAGATCTTAAGGTACCATAAGGTATTAACATACCCAACCTTGCAATTATAAGTCTCATTAATGGTTCTTGATTTTTTTGTTTTTTCAAATTTTCTTCTATTCTAGTGTTCCAATATGTTTCTTGCGAAGAGCAATGATGTCCGACTTGGTACGATTGTTTCCATGTTTTACCGGATGGAATTTCTTTAGTAGTTATTTCTCTAGCAAGGGCTAATATCTTAAATTTTTGCACTGGGAACTTTAGACTTGCAAAACTACTCAATACAGAAGACCTTGCTTCATCATGAGACTTGTAAACCTACTCAATACAGAAGACCTTGCTTCATCATCATCGGTAAGGATGCAATCATTATCTTGTCATAATTTCTCAGTAGAGATGATTTAAAGAAATTATGTGGGGGATAATTTTCCTGAATGGATCTTGGATAATTTTCCTGAATGGATCTTCTTCCCCGCTTATGAGCAGGTTCCTTTTCTTTCTATATTTCTCCTTTTACTCTTTGTTGATCATTACTGTTGTGTTGTTCTATAATTTAAAATGATGATACATGTGATGGAAGAATGATAAGTTACTTTTTGTTTGTTTTAACATTAATGGTAATTCTGGAAATATCTGAGATGATGTTACTCGATATGATAACGGTCTAGTGTGATGCATGAATGCTCCTTCTTTTCTCCAGTTTAATAGACACTCTGATGTACTTGGGTCAAGAACAACGGAATACCTTAAGTGCAATTTTTTCAATAACCAAAGTAGCCATCACGACTTTATCAAAGACACAAAGACAGCTATTAGTAAGAAGTTATAATTTGTGCCTATAATTTCATATTTTCCTGTTGCCTTACTAGTGGAGCATAAACTAAGAAAATACTTATTTTGCAGCTGAGGTTTTTAAACATGCAGACTATATTAAAGAAGAGAGAGGCATGTAGAAAGATGTCGGGTCAACTGCTGTCCTGTTAGGGGATCGTCTCTTTGTTGCTAATGTTGAATATTCCAGAGTAGTTGCATCTAGAGCTAGTTCAGGTTGCCTATTATTTTTTTCTGTCAATAGATGATTCTGGGATAGAGGACTTGCACTATAAAGTCGTATCATGATAACGGTTCCAGACGTTGAAAATCATTGCAAGTAGTGGAGAATATTTTATCTTGTATCGTTTGTATAACTTTATTTTAGGAAATGATGGGATACTACTATTGTAATGGAAATAGATTATGAAATCTCAATTATGAATGGAAGTCATGGTATTTAATGTGCTAGGAGTATTTTACGTGTTTATTTAGTATTTGAATTAAATTTTATTAAAAGAATGTTATTAAAATTTTATTATGGTAACTATAATGATTATAAATGAATAATTAATTTTATTATAGCATTAATTTAAAGGTCTATATAGCTATAAAATGTTTTTATAGCAACGTATATAAGCTATAAATTTATACTCTTTTATAGCATCGATTATAGCTATAAAAAATGCTATAAAACGTCATTCTATTATAGCATCTATTATAGCTATAAAAAAATGCTATAAAAAGTTCCAAACTTTTAATAACATGGGCTGTCACGACGTACGAAAAACGATATAAAAAGTCTATGATAGCATTTTTCGTAAGCTATCATATCTATTATTTGTTGTAGTGTATATATTCATATACTCTTTACTACCTTCAAATTAGTTCAAAGTTTGTTCGCTTTACTTATCTAATTTCTTGCAAATTCGTTAACCACCCATAAATGTGGCTAACAAACTAGTTAAGTCGAGAAACTTAGTGTGAACAAAAGTAATATGTTAGAGCATGTGTTCTTCTTCTAGGTTTCTTTTTTATCAAATATTGGAGCATGATCCTCGTCACAAATTGAATATAAAAATAGTAGCTAAGGTGAATGCTTAAGCATTCAATTCCTTATATAGCAAAGCTTACCATACTTTTTGAGTTATGAAAATTTCTTCAATTAAGATATTACTTCACTCGAGTTAAAAACAATAATAACAATAATAAGAAGAGAAGAAAAATCTTAAGTTGAACGGTTACATACAACTTGTGCGCAGAAGCATACTCTGCTTCAAAATCCTTCCAAGCATTGGCTTAAGGATTCAACTAACAAACTTTAAAATCATGAATAGGATTTTGGTCGTAAATTTAGAGTTTAAAGCAAAATATAGTTAGAACATCTCATATTTTAATTTGTTACAAGTTATTTTTACCTTATCCAGCTCTACCTTTGTTTTAATATAGATTACTATGAGCGACTATAAATATCGAAGAATTGTGTGTTTCAATAAGCAGACTTGAAATCATTGAATTCAAAGCAGAGCTAAAATGGCAGGAAAACAATTGAAAGATATTGCTCTAGCTTGTGTTTTTGTCTTGTTAACTGCCAAAGCCTACTCATTGCCTCTTTCAACCAGTGGAAGATGGATCATCGATGCAACAACGGGCCAACGTGTGAAGTTGGTGTGCGTAAACTGGCCATCTCACATGCAGGCCATGCTCGCAGAGGGTCTTCACCTCCAGCCGCTTGACAGCATCACCGCTATGGTAGCAAAGTTGCAGTTCAATTGTGTGCGCTTGACGTACTCAATCCACATGTTCACACGCTATGCCAATTTGACCGTTCTACAATCCCTCGAGAATTTTGATATGAAAAATGCCATGACAGGCATAACCCAAAATAATCCTTTTATGTTGAACATGACTCTTGTTGAAACTTATGGAGCTGTTGTTGATTCACTTGCAACACATGGAGTCATGGTGGTTTCAGATAACCATATAAGCCAACCACGTTGGTGCTGTAACGATGACGATGGCAATGGCTTCTTTGGAGATCGTTATTTTGATCCTCAAGAATGGCTACAAGGAATTGGCTTGGCCGCTCAAAGTCTAAAACATAAATCTCAAGTATGCTTTTTTTTTCCTTTTTTTGTTTTTTTTTAATTTCTTTTTTCTTTTTGAAACTTTTAAAACTACAGAAATATGAGTGATATCATAGTACAAATCTTAAGTTCGGTAACTTGCTCTGTCTCAAAAGATATTTCTTTTTTCCTTTTTGTCCACGAGTTCACAAGCATGCACAAGCAATATAGTATTGCACGATGGTATAGTTTTCTTCTCCGCCGTCATACCCTAGAGCATAGCAAACCTTAAGTGTTATTTTAGGTGATTATAAATTTTTATCCACTATTCTACAATTGTGTGGATAATTGTTTACTTTGGGCATAAACGTCTTTGCTCTTAGTTTGATCTAAGAGGTTTCATAGCATGGAGATAATTTTTCTTTGCTTATATCATGGATCCTTCTAGCCTCACCAATGTGGAGGTTTCATAGCATTTTCCATGGATGCATTAAACACTTTCTAAACGGTAGAATATAATTGAAACCAACGGTGAAGTTGGATCAAATAACTTTATTCGATGAAGCATTATTAAAGATTATGTTTTGAACGATTCCATGATAATAAATATGCAAAAGGTGATAGCAATGAGCTTGAGAAACGAGCTGCGAGGACCAAACCAGAATGTTGACAAGTGGTTTCAGTACATGAGCCAAGGAGCTAAGCTTATTCATCAAATCAACCCAAATGCACTAGTGGTGGTTTCTGGGCTAGGCTACGACACTGATCTCAGCTTCATGAAGAACAAATCTTTGGGCTTTAACTTAGACAACAAACTCGTATTTGAGGCTCACTTGTACTCCTTCACAAACAACATGGGCGGGTCGTGGACATCAAAGCCATTAAACACATTTTGTGCAAACGTTAACCAAGGATTTGAAGACCGAGCTGGATTTCTAGTGAGAGGACAAAATCCCGTGCCTCTATTTGTTAGTGAATTTGGGATCGACCAAACTGGTGCAAACGAGGGCCAAAATCGATTTTTGAGCTGCTTCTTTTCCTATCTTACTGAGAATGATTTTGACTGGGGCTTGTGGGCTTTGCAAGGTAGCTACTACTACCGAGAAGGCGTGAAAAATGCTGAGGAAACTTTTGGTGTCTTAAATTCAAATTTTACGCAAGCCAAAAACCCTAAATTTCATCAAAGATTTCAGCTTATGCAAACAAAACTTCAAGGTACGATAAATTCTGCGATTTCTTCCCCATCTTTTACATTTATAGGTTACTTTTCTAACCCTTGGTCTTCTACCATTGGTTTTTCAGTTTTTTTATTTTTTTATTTTTTTTTATTTTTTAAGAATAAGATCTATTGCTTTCAATTTTAAGATTTTACTCCTCTGTCCCTACTAATGAAATAATCAAGACGGTTGCTTCCGACACAGATCCAAGTTCAAATCTCACAACATCATTCATAATGTACCATCCTCAAAGTGGCGAGTGTGTGAGAACGAACAAGAAGTATCAATTAAGAATTAGTAGTTGTAAGACTTCTAATCGTTGGAGCCACGATGAAGATGGAGATCCAATTAAGTTGTCGGGATCTATACTATGTTTGAAAGCCGTAGGAGATGGACTCCCTCCAATTTTGTCTCAAGATTGCTCGAGCAAACAAAGTTCTTGGAAATATGCTTCAAATGCCAAACTTCAACTGGCCACTAGTGATGAACAAGGACTGACCCTGTGCTTGCAAAGGTCTTCACATTCACTTCAAATCGTGACTAAGAAATGCATGTGTCAAGATGATTCTCAATGCCAAGAAGATCCCCAAAGTCAATGGTTTAAGCTTGTTCAATCAAATGTACTTATAAAGTAATCTCGAGTGGTAATTATATTATTGTATATTTCACATGGTCTTTATTCATTTCATTAAAGATACAGAGCTTTCATTAAAGACATATTACTGTATTGTTGAACGATCTTTCTCTCTATTTGAAACCATTATTTTTCTTATTAACTTGTCCGATGATATTCCATTACGTCGTGAGTTTCCTCACTCTTTAATTTAATTTATTAGCTTAGCGCATATGATATGATATCATTTATAAAATTGGCCTTCCGCATTCACATCCCTCAAGTACGGTGTATTTTGCCAATTCTAGCATACCTAGTGGATGACACACACACTTTGTCATTGTAAATGATGATGTTTCAATCTTCTCATCTCCGATTCTTGAACTAAAAAAGGGGGAAAAAACACAACACAAAATACTATGTTCTTTTGCCCATTCCAGTACGGTTCCATGTTTGCTCTATCAGCTAAAGTCATGGTTCAATTTCTACACTTCAAATGTTAAATTTAGATTAAAACAAATTACAAAATATGTTGAATCATATTGGAAGTATATTTTAGAAATCGTCTCTTTGAGCATTAGACAAAATAAAAATTTCCTTGCAAGGTGAAGCCACATCATTTTAACAAGGAAGAAGTAAAAAAATTTCTCTCTAAATTTTGATACATTCACTACCAAAATTTCAGTCAGTAATGCATTGTCACCGATGGTTTCAAAACTGCCATCAGTGTCATCGTATGATGTGATGGAAGTTGGGGTATGATGATACTGAAAAAAAGTAACATCAAAACAATTGTCTGTGCATCTTTATGACAATAGTAAGATACAATATCAGTTGAGAACTGCCATCTTTCTTGATGTCATCATAAGTGCACAATGATTGTTAGGTACGATGTTTGTTTAGAACTTGTCAATGATGCTGCTGTGAGAAACTGACAAAAAAGTAGCCCGTGGTACCCCCTTTAAAACAAGAAAGAAAAATGGCCCGAGAAAATAAACTTTTGGGGGTGAGTTTTTTACATGATCCAAAACATCTCTATAATGCAATATGCACTTCAAGGAAGATTCTTCGATGGTAACAATTTTTTTTTTTTTTTTTTTTTTTTTTTGTTTGTTGTGGATGATAATCTTGAGTTATTATATTTAATTAATGTAGTTTAAGACTTTTTATTTACTCTAAGGTTACTGATAACTCTCTAAAAGTAGAGTCCTATCAAGTCTTTTTGTATTTAATATGGCACTCTTATTCACCATTTTCTCATTATTTACCCCATTTATTCTACTTAGTGAGCATGAAATCATTTATTGTGGTCCAACATGAAAAAAATATGATTTGGCATAAATCGATCGTAATTGTACATTTAATTGAGTTATGTGGTAAAATTTCAGACATTTATGTTGAACCATGAGGGAGTAGCAAATCTGGAAATAAATGGGGGATGACATGTAAATTTTAAATCCACATCATTAGCCCAGGTGGGTCATTGATTACCCAATGAGGAACATCCTATGTGGACAACTTATACCTTTTCAGCCCTAAGGGGGAACCCATGCTCAATATAAAAGGAAAAGGAAGACCAAGAGGAGGGGAGCCACACTTTGGGGAGAAAAATCGAATTACACAGCAGCAGCCTCTGCTGCAGTGAATTGCTATGAAACCAGAGAAGAAGAAGAAAACCCTAATCCAGCAGCTGTTGACAGCAGAAGGAAAAGGAGACCAACAAGGATTGATTAGGGCAAAGAGGTGGATGTGAGTGCTCAAGGGAAGGGAACTTCCATTGAAGAACGGCAACAAAGTTGGATAACTCTGTATTTCCTTACTCTCTTTTCTTATTCTATCAATTTTATATGATTAAGATGTGGGTTCCTCTGTTTAATTCAATTTGTATGGAGAGTTAAACTTTATAGGGGAGGCGAAAGAGTTTTATATAGTTTAAGTATGGTTACGGTATGATTTTAGTTTATTAAAGAGTTGTTGTTAATGATTTACATGTGTGTTTAATTAGCTACTTTACATACATAGTTGTTCTCCTATTCGGGAGAAGAGAGGGAGCAATGAAATCCTCTTTAATACTCTATTTCCATAGCAAGGAGACTTGAAGGGTAATAGAAGCGTTAGGAATAATTCTTCTCCTAGAGTTCCATAGCAAGGAGACTTGAAGGGTAATAGAAGGGTTAGGAATAATTCTTCTCGTAGAGTTCCATAGCAAGGACACTTGAAGGGTAATCGAAGGGTTAGGAATAATTCTTCTCCCAGAGTCTTGTTAATAGAAATTATAACGATTATGGAAATAATCACCATTCTTGACCCTCGGAAGTGGGCCTAGGAATCTATTAAAAGGAACTAAAATTTACCACAAAACTCAACAACTTACCTATTAAATCTCTCTTAGCGGAACCTTCCTCATTATAGTTGATTTTCTCTCATCATTTTTTGTTTTTCGACAGCAGTGGCACTCTGTTTTAGTTTTGTTTAAGTAGTTAAAATCACCAACACCCATTTGAATGTTACCCAAAAACTCACTTAATTTCCAGCGATAAAATTAACCAAAAAGATAAATTCTCTGTGGAATCGATAATTTACTTATTACTTGCTACTTGTGGTAGTGTATACTTTCACTTATTCTTGTGAAGTTTACATCATTTTATTATATACATCCACAAGCGATCAAGTTTTTTGCGCCGTTGCCGGGGAACCTAATTTGGTTATTTTACTTGTAGATTTTCGTGATCTAGAGCCAACAAGAAGCCATAGTAAGTTGAATTTTCAACTATTGTATTTACTGCGGAAGAATTGAGTTTACTGATGCAGAATTCTGTGTATGAACCCACTTACAGGTTTGGAATTTATTTTGGATCCTGAAATAGAGAGAACATTTAGACGAAGGTGGAAGGAGAAAAAGAAAATGATAGAACAGAATATACAGCAAATAGAACTTGGAGCCCAGTTGAATTGGGAGTTTGAAAATCAAGCGATGATGTCTAATCAAGAGAGAATTACTTCCAATGCCATAAATTTAGCAGATGACAGAGAAAGAGCGATCCGAGCATATGCACACCTAGCTGTGGAAGAGCTAAATCCGTGCATTATTAGACCCAAAATGCAAGCAACCACGTTTGAGCTAAAACCCGTGATGTTTCAAATGTTGCAAACCATTGGGCAATTTCATGGACTGCCGTCGAAAGATCCTCACCTACACCTAAAGTCATTTTTGGGAGTTAGTGACTCATTTCGATTCCAAGGACTGGATAAAGATGTGATTAGACTGAGCTTATTCCCATATTCATTGAGGGATGGTGCTAAATCATGGTTGAATACCTTAGCACCGGAAACAATTGATTCTTGGAATAGTCTAGCAGAGAAATTTTTTATCAAGTATTTTCCACCCACTGTAAACGCACGGTTCAGAAATGAGATTGTTGTTATTCAACAGTTTGAAGATGAGACACTAAGTGAAGCTTGGGAGAGATTTAAGGAGATGCTTAGAAAGTGTCCTCACCATGGACTACCTCATTGTATACAAATGGAGACTTTCTACAATGGATTAAATATTGCTACTAAACATGTAGTTGATGCTTCCGCCAATGGAGCTATTTTGTCAAAGACATACAATGAAGCATATGAGATTTTAGAGAGAATAACATCTAACAATTGTCAATGGGCCGATGTGAGAAGCAATCAAGGAAAGAAGACTCGAAGAGTACTTGAAGTTGATGCTTTGTCTTCTATCAAAGCTCAACTAGCTTCGGTGACTAATATTTTACAAAATCTAGCGTTGGGACAAGACTTCATGTTTAAAGCACCAGTCCATACAGCTGCTGTAATTAACCAGACAGTAGCCGAATCTTGTGTATATTGTGGAGAGGAATACACCTTTGATAAATGTCCAAGCAATTCGGCCTCAATTTTCTATGTCGGGAATCAAGCTAGTCAAGGCAACTCAAAAAATAATCCCTTCTAAAATACTTATAATCCGGGGTGGAGAAATCATCCAAACTTCTCATGGAAGAGACAAGGCTCATCCAAACAACAAATGCCACCTAAAACAAATTACCCTCCGGGTTTTGGATTACAAAATCAATTGGCTTATAGTTCTCAACAAGTCAACATCCAAGGGAAAGGAACTAGCCAAG
This sequence comes from Cucurbita pepo subsp. pepo, assembly GCF_057944985.1. NCBI lineage: Eukaryota > Viridiplantae > Streptophyta > Magnoliopsida > Cucurbitales > Cucurbitaceae > Cucurbita > Cucurbita pepo. The sequence goes on from NC_141813.1 coordinate 7,505,818, forward strand.
CTCAATACACATCGGGAACATCTATTGAAAGCCTAATAGAGGAATATATGGCTAAAAATGATGTCGTGATACAAAATCAACAAGCCTCATCGCGAAATTTGGAAGTTCAAGTAGGTCAATTAGCAACTGAGTTACGAAATAGGCCTCTTGGGAAGCTGCCAGCAGACACCGAAACACCAAAAAGAGAAGGCAAAGAGCAATGTCAAGCAATAGTGTTGAGAAGTGGAAAAAAAATACCCAGCAGGGGAGAAAAAAAGTGCAGAACAAGGTGACAGCCATTCCCAAGAAACTACTGATACACAGCAGAGGAATGAGGAACCTGCTGTACAGAAAGAACACAACAAGGATTATGCAGAAATTGAGGAGCAGCCTAAAATGCAAACAACTGGACAAGAGAGCAGAACATACACACCAACACCTCCTTTTCCACAAAGAATAAAAAGAAAGAAAGAGGAAGTCCATTTTGAGAAGTTTATGGATATTCTGAAGGAAATTCATATAAACATACTACTAGTGGAAGCTTTGAAGCAAATGCCAAATTATGTGAAATTCTTGAAGGATGTACTCACTAATAGAAGGAAGTGTGAAGAATTTAAGGTGGTGTCACTAAATGAAGAGTGTAGTGCAATATTGAAGAACAAGATCCCTCTAAAGGAGAAAGACCCTAGGTCGTTCACTATTCTCGTATCAATTGGAGGAAAGGAGCTAGGAAGAGCATTATGTGACTTGGGAGAAAGCATCAACTTAATGCCTCTATCCATTTACAAGAATTTGGGGATTGGAGAGGCTAGAACGACTACAGTCACCTTACAACTAGCGATAGTTCCATCACTTATCTCGAAGGAAACATTGAGGACATCTTAAGTCAAGTTGACAAATTCATATTTCTTGCAAATTTTATCATTTTAGATTATGAAGCCAATCATGATGTACCAATTATTTTGGGTAGGCTATTTTGAAGACCGGAAGAATATTAGTATATGTCTACAAAGGAACCATCACGTTAAGAATGGGTGACCAAAAAGTTGAATTTAATATCAATGACAGCATGAAATATCTAGCAGTGACAGAGGATGCTCACCAGTATATAAATTGACAGAACAACCAGCGACCGAGGAATGGGATGATGGGGAAAGCGAGCAGGAAGAAGACAGGAGCTGGAATGACAGAATAGAATAGTTAGCAGTTTTAGGTGAATTCAGCAGAACTTTTGAGTCACTAGAATGTGAGAGAAGAAAGAGTTCACCGATGAGATCATCTATTGAGAGAGCACCGCAGCTGGACTTGAAACCACTACCTCCTAACCTTAAATATGCTTATTTAGGTGACAAGAAGACACTACCCATCATCATCTCAGCGACACTATCTTCGGCTCAAGAGGATATGCTCCTAGAAACATTGAAGAAGCACAAGGGGGCGATAGGTTGGACATTGGCGGATATAGAGGGAATTGGCCCTTCACTATGCATGCACAAGATACAATTGGAGGAAGGAAAAGTTAAATTCATTGAGCAACAAAGACGATTAAATCCCATGATCAAGGAGGTCGTTAGAAAGGAGATTCTCAAATGGCTAGATGCTGGTATAATTTATCCAATTGTAAACAGCAGCTGGGTCAGTCCTATTCAATGTGTTCCGAAGAAAAGAGGGATAACAGTAATGACAAATGAGAATAATGAGTTGATCCCCACTAGAATAGTGAATGGATGGAGAATTTGCATGGATTATAGAAGGCTAAACAAAGCGACACGTAAGGATCATTTTCCCTTACCGTTCATTGATCAAAATCTTGATACGCTTGTTGGAAAGTCACATTATTGCTTCTAGGATGGTTATTTGTGATACAATCAAATTACAATCAGTTTAGAAGATCAAGAGAAAACTACATTTACATGCCCATATGGAATTTTTGCCTTTAGACAAATGCCCTTTGGACTATATAATGCTTCAGCAACATTTCAATGTTGCATGATGGCCATTTTTACAGATATGGTAGAAACATTTATGGAGATATTCATGGATGACTTTTCGGTTTATGGAGAATCTTTTGAGACTTGTTTGTGCGATTTGGGGAAGGTTCTACAAAGATGTGAAGAGAAGAATCTTGTCCTGAATTGGTTAAAATGTCATTTCATGGTCAATGAGGGAATAGTGCTAGGCCACAAGATCTAGGAATAGAAGTTGATAGAGCCAAGATAGAAGCTATCAAAAGATTGAATCCACCTACGTCAGTTAAAGGCTTAAGAAGCTTTTTGGGCTATGCAGGGTTTTATAAGAGGTTTATTAAATATTTATCCAAGATCGCAAAACCGTTGTGTAGTTTGTTGGAGTCAAATAGAAAATTCGTTTTTGACAAACAATGCATGGCTCCCTTCCAAGTATTAAAGACAGCGCTGACCACAGCTCCTGTAATGTCAACTCCCGATTGGGATTCACCATTTGAGTTGATGTGTGATGCTAGTGGCCATGCTGTGGGGGCAATGTCAGGACAGAAAAGGGGAAGGTACTTCATCCTATCTATTATGCAAGCTGTTAAAAATGAGAAATAGAAATAGAATTGGGATCGAAAGTATGATCTTCATTAATGTTTACCACATTTTAAATAGGATACAAACTATCAACTAATACCTAAAAATGAGAAAAAATATATAACTAACTAAATCTTGTAAATAAGATAAAATATACTGTTAATCAAATCTAACATAAAATATACTACTAACAACTCCCAAAATGTCTAAGATATACTCCCTACCTAATTATTAAAATATATCTCCAAATATCATATCTTAATACTCCCCCTCAAGTTAGAGAGTGTATGTCAATCACACCCAACTTGTCCTTCAAAAAATCAAACTGGTGTCTTCCCAAAGCTTTAGTGAAAACATCTACCAATTGCATTTTAGTCAAGACATAACACGGTTTGTTGATTCCAGCTTGTAACTTTTCTCGAACTATATGACAATCTATTTCAATGTGTTACGTAAGTTCATGAAAAACTGGATTGGCTGCAATATGTAATGCTGCTTGATTATCACAATATAATAATGCTGGTTCGGATAGTGTAACATTCAAGTCTTGAAAAATATATCTAAACCAAGTTAACTCTAAACAAGTATTTGTCATAGCTCGATGCTCGGCTTCTGCTGATGATCTGGACACATTAGTCTGCTTTTTAGACTTCCAAGAAATAATTGAATTTTCGAGAAAAATGCAGAACCCAGAAATAGACCGTCTGGAAGTTCGACAACCACCCCAGTCAGAATCGCAATATGCTTGTAATCTTAAATTGTTTTCAGATGGTAGTAGGAGTCCTTGACCAAGTGTACCTTTGATGTATCTCAAAACTCGAAGAGCTGCCTCCCAATGTGGTTTGCTTGGTTCATGCATAAATTGTCTAAGCATACGAACTGAATAAACTATGTCAGGCCTAGTAACGGTCAAATATATTAATCTGCCAATCAACCGTCTGTATTTACTTGAATCATTCAACTTCTCCCCGTCAGTTAAAGAAAGTTTCAGATTTTGCTCCATAGGAAATTTTTCTGGACGTGCTCTTGTAAGACCTGTGTCTTGAAGGATTTCTAGAGCATACTTCCTTTGAGACATAAAAATTCCTTTTCTAGATCGAGAAAATTCAATGCCTAGAGAATATTTCAAATTCCCCTAATCTTTGATAAGAAATTTCTTGAGTAAAGTAGTCTTGAGATATTGAATTTCTTTGAGATCATTGCCTGTCAACAGAATATCATCAACATAGATTAGAACTACAGTGAAAGAAGTACCTCTACTCCTAGTAAATAAAGAGTAATCTGCTTTGGACTGAGTGTAGCCTGCATTTTGTATAGTGATAGAAAATATGGAGAACCAATTGCGAGAAGCCTATTTTAATACATAAGGAGATTTAAGGAGCCGACATACTGTATTCTCCCCCTGTCGGCGAAGACTTGGTGGTAAAGACATATAGACTTCCTCGTCTAGATTACCATGGAGAAAGGCATTTTGAACATCCAACTGATGGGTAAACCATTTTCGGGCAGCAGCAACAGTGAGTAAGCAACGAAGTGTAGTAAGTTTCGCTGTAGGAGAAAATGTCTCTGTGTAATCAATACCTTCAACCTGATTGTATCCCTTTGCTACCAGTCGAGCTTTATAACGTTCAACAGAACCATCAGAGTTGTATTTAATTTTGTACACCCAACGACAACCAATAGCTTTATGACCAGGTGGTAGAGGAACGAGACACCAAGTATGATTACGTTCCAAAGCTGCAATTTCATCATTCATAGCCTGCTGCCATAACGGGTCACCAACTGCCTCGTCATAGGTTTTAGGTTCTGTCTGAGATGTAATAAGAGCTAGAAAAGCACGTTGAGTAGGAGAAAAAGGAGAGAATGAAAGGTAATGATGAAGTGGATACCTGGTGCCAGTGATGAGATTTGAGCTAGAGGTTAAATGATTGTCTCCAGAAGACATCTCATAATCCTTATGCCAAGCTGGAGGTTGTTTAGTACGTACGAGTAGAACGTCGGAGTGGAACTGATATATCAGGTGGGATAGGATTAGAATTAGTGGGTGAATCTAGAGAAGGAACAGAAGGTGGAGGAGACGACGAAGTAGTAGGTGAAGGAATAGGAGGTGAAGGAGGAATAGGATCATGAAGTGGTACAATAGGAGTCAAAAGAGCTAATGTCAAAGTTTGTGAAGCTGATGAAAAAGGAAAATCATCTTCACAAAATTTAACATCACGGCTAATAAAGAATTTGTGAGATTGCATGTCATACAACTTGTAACCTTTATGACCACAAGGATATCCTACGAAAACACAAGAAATTGCCCGAGGTTCAAATTTTTGCTTAGGATGTACTATAGTTGCATAAGATTTACAACCCAAAAATTTAAGATGATGAAATGTAGGTGGTCGTTTGTAGAGTGCTTCAAAGGGTGTCTTGTTAGATAACAATGGTGATGGCGTTCTATTTATAAGATAAACAGCATAAATGCTCTCTCCCAAAAACTTAAGTGGAACCTATGACTTAAAGAGAAGAGCCCTAGCTATATTTAGGATATGACGATGCTTACGTTCTACGACTCCATTTTGTTTTGGAGTATAGACACAAGTGCGCTGAAATTCAATGCCACAAGAAGTAAAAAATGGTTGCAAAGATAGGAACTGAGTCCCATTATCTGATCGAACTATTTTGATAGTAGTATGCAATTGAGTTTGAACGAATTTAACAAAGTTCATTAACAAATGATGTACTTCTGACTTATGTTGCATTAGAAAAACCCAAGTACATCGAGTAAAATCATCAACAATAGTCAGAAAAAAACGCAAACCAGAATGGGTAGGAATTTTATGTGGTCCCCAAACATCACAATGTATCAAATCAAAGGCAGAATGGGTTGTTATTGAACTTCTTGGAAAAGACAACCTACTTTATTTTGCTAACGGGCATATACTACAGTTATGAGAATAACTAGCATTATTAAGATGCAATTGATCAGCTAGAAATTTAAAACGAGAAAAAGAAGGATGACGTAGGCGTAAATGCCACAAATCAGATGACTGAGATATTTGATGAGCTGAAGATTTGATTGGAGATGAAGAAATATGATAGAGACCTCCAAATTGTTTACCCGAGCCAATCATCTTCCCCGTAGCCAAGTCCTGCATCACACAAGAATCAGGATAGAAGGTGCATAACATTTCAAGTCATTGGTAAGTTTGCTGATGGACATTAGGTTTAAATTGAATGAAGGCACACATAAAACATTGTTTAATTTAAGGTCAGGGCTAAGGGAAATATTGCCAGTATGCGACACATGTGCTGTCCCTCCATTAGGTAAATTTATTGTAGACATGATGGCAGCCTTCGGTTCAGTCATAACAGAAGATTTTGATACGATATGATCCGTAGCTCCACTATCGAGAATCCATGAATTAGAACTCGCAAAGTTAATAGATAATGTAAATACTGGAAACAAACCTGCAACATTGATGTGATTGTCAGAATTACCAGAAGGGTGATGATTGATTGCAGATAAGGCTTGTGCTATCTGTTGTAATTGCTCAGAAGAAAAATTTGGAATGGAATTAGGTGACTGTTCTTCTATATTCAACTGAAAAACATCGGCCATATTTGCAGATGATCGATATCCACGATTGTTGCGTTGATTGACTTGTCTTGCCCTTCCATAATTATTTTTTTGCCGACACCGACCTTCTGTATGTCTCCTTCTATCACAAAATTTACAGTGAAACTTAAGGATTCGACACTCATTAATTGTATGACCACTTTTATTGCAGTGTTCACATGATTTGTCCTTGGCGAATTTTGAATATTTTGTTTTCTTCTGCACTGCTGATGCAATCGAGAAATTCTCAGTAGGTTCAGAAGTTACCTGACGCTGCATCTCTTCTTGTACAAGTAATGAATAGGCTTGCCTCACATTAGGTAATGGAGTCATCATCAATATGTTAGATCTCACCGTTTTATAAGACTCATTGAGCCCCATGAGCAATTGCATCAACTTGTCTTCTTCGCGTTGATCATGTATTTGACGTTGATTACAAGTAAATGGTGTGCGGTACGCTTCCAGTTCATCCCAGAGTGCTTTGAGCTTGGTGAAATATGCTGACAGTGTCATGGTTCCTTGTGACATCGTTGCTATCGACTTTTGTATCTGAAAAATTGCTGGAGCATTCTTTTGTGAGAATTGTTCGTGAAGATCAACCCACACTTGATGAGATGTCTTGGCGTGAATAATGCCTTTAGCGATATGTGCTTCAACGGAATGAGTTAACCAAGATATTATCATACTGTTGCACTGATTCCAGAGTTCAAATTCGGTTGAATTTGCATCTTGAGACGGTTCTTCAATTGTGCCATCAATGAAGCCAATTTTCTTCTTGGCAATAAGAGCATGCATAACTGATTTACTCCAGGATTTGTAATTTGCTCCATTTAATTTGATTGGAACAAGTGAATATCCTGGCTGATCAGAGTGATGAATATAATCAGGATGTGTTAAATCAACCTCCGAAATTTTGAAGCTGGATTTGGCTGATTCCGCCATAAAAGAAATTTTTATATTTAAGAACACCAAGATCGGTGCTCTGATACCATGTTAAGAATGAGAAATAGAAATAGAATTGGGATCGAAAGTATGATCTTCATTAATGTTTACCACGTTTTAAATAGGATACAAACTATCAACTAATACCTAAAAATGAGAAAAAATATATAACTAACTAAATCTTGTAAATAAGATAAAATATACTGTTAATCAAATCTAAGATAAAATATACTACTAACAACTCTCAAAATATCTAAGATATACTCCTAACTAATTATTAAAATATATCTCCAAATATCATATCTTAATACAAGTAAAACGTTGAATGAGGTTCAAGTGAATTATACAACCACTGAAAAAGAATTGTTGGTTGTAGTATTCGCTGTTGGAAAATTCAGAGCTTATTTATTTCAAGCGAAGGTGAAAGTGCACACTGACAACGCAACAATCAAGCACCTAATGATGAAACTGAATGCCAAGCCAAGATTAATTAGATGGATTCTACTGTTACAAGAGTTCGAGATAGAAATCGTGGACACAAAAGGAGCTAATAACCATGTAGCGGATCACTTGTCTAGAATGTTGAACATGGAAGAAAATGTATGCAAAGAAATTGATGATGCATTTTCGGATGAACAGTGGCTTGGAATAAACAGCAGTAGCAGCAGCTATTGCAGTAGGAGCAGTTACATCGGTAGCAGAATGACAGCAACTCCATGGTATGCAGACATAGCAAAAATTTTGGCTTGTGCCATCATACCCGAAGAGAAAAATTATCAACAAAGGAAGAGGTTTTTCCACGAATCCAAAAGTTACATTTGGGATGAACCTTTTCTTTTTAAACAATGTGGAGACGGCATAATGAGAAGATGCATTTCGGACAACGAAATACCAACAATTCTTGAACAATGTCATGCATCTCCGTATGGAGGTCATTTTGGAGGGCAAAGGATAGCAGCCAAGGTATTTCAATCGGGTTTCTATTAGCCAACAATTTTCAAAGATGCAAAAGAATTTTGCAAGGGTTGTGATTAATGAAAAAGGACGGGAAATATCAGTAAAAAGAAAAGCTACCCCTGAATTCAATTTTAGAAGTGGAACTTTTTGATGTATGGGACACTGACTTTATGAGACCATTTCCGCCATTATAGGAACTTATTTATTCTAGTGGTTGTCGACTATGTGTCCAAGTGGGTGGAAGCAATAGCTTATCCATCCAATGATGGGAAGACCATACTCAAGTTTTTAAAAAGAAACATATTCACTAGGTTTGGTGTACCAAGAGCATTAATCAGCGATGAGAGAACGCACTTTGTGAACAGATTGATGAATAGTCTTTTAGAGAGATACAATGTAAAACATAGAGTGGCGACACCTTATCATCCACACACCAATGGACAAGCAGAGGTCTCCAACAGAGGAATTAAAAGTATTTTGGAAAAGGTGGTACAACCAGACAGGAAAGATTGGTCGATGAAACTTGATGATGCATTATGGGCATACCAGACAACCTTCAAAACCCCTTTAGGAATGTCTCCTTACAAGCTAGTTTTTGGGAAAGCATGCCATCTACCCCTAGAATTGGAACATAAAACATTTTGGGCATTAAAGAAGTTAAATTTTGACTATGCAACAGATGGAGACTTGAGGCGAATGCAACTAAATGAGTTGGAAGAATTCAGGCACCTAGCCTACGAAAATGCTAAGATGTACAAAGAAAAAACAAAAATGTGGCATGACAACAAAATTAGGCCCAAGGAATTCTACCAAGGACAAAGAGTGTTGCTATTCAACTCCAAGCTGAAATTATTCCCTGGAAAATTAAAATCAAGATGGTACAGTCCGTTTATAGTTGAAGAAGTCACTCCCTATGGGGCAATAACGATAAAACATCGAGATGAAAGGAGACCTTTCACAATGAATGGACAGAGACTGATGCCATATTTGGGTGGAGAAGTAAAAAGAGGCATTGTCTCTTTAAGCTTAAAAGGCTGAAAAATAAAACATTTTGTGGCAAAAGGTAGCTGACAAAGAACGGTAGTAACAAGTAATAAACTCCCGGGAAGCCAAGTTAGTTTTCCTTCTCCTTTTATTTATGCACTTATAGTCGTTTTTAAATAGTTATCTTCACTTATCTTAGAATGATAGTTTTTTGTTTTTTATTTTTTTAGATTTATTTTACGTTTTTATCATGAATGATTCACATGCCCCAAGGAAGTAGCCAATTTTTGGTAGATGAATTAGGAGGATTCTAATGTTGTTAAAAAGGCTAATTTCAAAGGAGTAAGGAGGTTAACTACACTTGGTACATACTAGGTTGTGATTAGTCACAAAGTTATTCTCTTTCAGTGTATGCTGCCATAAAGTACCGTGTTCTCCCTCATTTGCATGAATTTGATCTAATTGTTGTGCACTTTCTCACGAAACCTCAAGTCAAAGCACCAACACAAAAGATGACAGCAATCTACTGTTAAACAAGAAAAAGGAAAACTTGACAGCAATCTGCTGTAAAACAAAAGAAAAAAGGAACAAATAGCAACAATCTGTTGTCAAACAAAAAAAGAAAAAAAAAAACTACAACAATTTAATGTAAAAAAAAAACGGTGCGAGGGAAGGAAGAAGTGCAACATGATGAATTACAAGAATAAATCAAGATCTCTTCCTAACGGGCACCGGTTCGAAAAGAAGAGAAAAAGGACAAGAACAAAATGGAGAACCTCCCAACACAAAAAGGAATAATCGCAAACGAGGAGGCGTACAGCAAGTATGAGCTCCTCAAGTCAAGAGTAGTGTTGGTGGAAAGAAGGTTCTCAGCATTCTACCCTACATTTCTGGAATCCTTTCTTAACGCCATCAACGATCTAGAGTGGGAGAAGTTCTATCATCAAAGGGAACAAGCTATAGTGCCGATAGTGAAGGAATTTTCGCACATATTGATCAAGAGGAAGGGTACACAACATTAATGAGAGGAAAAATAGTTGATTGGAGCCCTAAAGCCATCAACCAACTGTTTCACCTACAATCTTTTGAGCACACCACCTTCAAGAAAATGGTGCTAGCTCCATCGGATGATCAACTTGAGATGGCCTTGAAGATGGTAGCTATAGAAGGAACACGGTGGCAGCTCTCGAGAGGAGGAGCAAGGACGATAAGAGTAGCAGACCTCAACCACGAAGCAAAAGTTTGGGTTGCCTTCGTAAAAACCAACTTACTACCCACTACACATGATACTACATTGTTAGCTGACAGAGTTTTATTGGTGTATGCAATCATAATGAATTTGAGCATTGATGTGGGCAAGATTGTAGCGGATGAAATTGTCAAATGTGCAAGTAAGAAAGTGGGGAGACTGTTTTTTCCACAGCTGATAACCATGTTGTGCCTGGAGGCTACAGTTCCTTTTGATGAGGAAGAAGAAAAACTTGAGGTAAGAAATTTGATGGACTACATGGAAACCCATAGGGATGGCGCCAGTAGTGGTAAGAGGAGGGACAGCAGAGTAACAGACGATATGGATCAACTGCTGAAACAGCAAGAGGCTTTACTCAGCTGGTGCGAAAACAGTGAAGGGAGTTGCAAGGCATATTGGTCTTATGTCAAAAAGAGGGATGAGGAAATACATAAAGCCTTAAGAACCAAGTCCAAAAATTCAGCATTTCTAAGTTTTACAGAAGAGATTTTTAAAGAGTGGAGCCACAAAGAATCATTGAATGTGGTAGAGGAGGAAGAGAACACTTCCTCTAACGATGCCTAAAATCAAGGGAATTATCTGATCACACCCTTTATAACCTTGTTGTCTGCTTTAGAAGTATATATTCTTATATTATGTTTGTTTTTGTTTGTTTGTTTTATTGTGTTGACTGCATATAATTTTGAAACATGCACATGCATGCACACTAGAAGCATGAAATTTTTTTAGGAAGCAGTTTTCAATAGATCAGCATGGTTTCATATGCAGTCATGATGTTTTGTGCAAGAACGAGGGATGTATTGTCAAATGCTTCAATATGATAAATAAAACAATAAGGTGAGTGGTGTGTTTCTCTAAGTGGACAAAGGGGTTAAGGGAATTACAGCTCAAATGGAATGGAGTATTCATCAAAGTTGAGGATCCAATCTATGATAATCCACCTTAATCAGAAAGAATTCTCATAATTCACCCAACCTTTAGACCATTTTTCCAACAGAAACAAAAACCAAGAGCTTCTGCACCTTAATATACTTTCAAGAATGATTCCACACCCACACTAATGCTCATTGAGAACAATGGCTAGTTTAAGTTTGGGGTATTAAAGCAATTCTATCACCCCATACAAAATGCAAAGCAAAAAAAAAAAAAAAAAAAAAAAAAAAAAAAAAAAAAAAAAAATCCATACCCGAAACTACTCCTCTTCAACCTAAAGCTTGAACTCTCAATGCTAAAAAAGTGGAAAGCAAACAAATTGTCTCAATTGATCGTTGTCAGGCAATCTGCATCACCAATGAAGATGTCTAAATCGAATGTAATTGGGATGTAAATGTTAAAAAGAATAAAAAAATAAAAAAACTATCCTTATTGTTCAGGTGACTTGCATCACAAATGTAGCCACACTAAACACTACAGGATGCTAGCAAGAGAGTCGAGCTAAGGGAGAATGAGTGTTAGCCTATATAGTCATCCCTTGAAGACTTGCGTGATTTGCATCACAAGTGGAGGCACCCAAAGAATAGGGGGATGACTTGAAGGATTCTTGGGAGGAAAAAAAATAATTGTGTTGTGACAAGAGAAAGTTAATGAAATAAATTATGAAGCAAGTCACAAAAGCAAAGGTAAAAGGAATGGTAATCATTTTAGAAGTGTTTTGGGGAATACGGTGGAAGTGAGGAATGTGTTATTTTTCTTGTAAGATTTAGTAATAAGTGTAGGGTGAAATGTGGGGGAAAAACTAATTTGAGGAAGGAATATAAAGAACGTGATCTAAATCATCCTAATACTCTACAAACATAAATATAAAAAGAAAAATTTTGTTAATGAGAAAAAAAAAGTAGAATCAAGTCTTTTTGTATTTAATATGGCACTCTTATTCATCATTTTGTCATTATTTACCCTATTTATTCTACTTAGTGAGCATGAAATCGTTTATTGTGGTCTAACATGAAAAAAATATGATTTGTTCTTAATTGTACATTTAATTGAGTTATGTGGTAAAATTTCAGACATTTATGTTGAACCATGAGAGAGTAGCAAATCGGGAAATAAATGGGGAGATGACATGGAAATTTTAAATCCACATCACCAGTCTAAGTGGGTCATTGATTACCCAATGAGGAACATCCTATTGCACAACTTATTCCTTTTCATCCCTAAAGGGGACTCATGCTCAATATAAAAGGAAAAGAAAGACCAAGAGGAGGAGAGACACTTTAGGAGAGAAAAATCAGATTAGACAGCAGTGCCTCTGCTGCTGCTGTGAACTACTGTGAAACAAGAGAAGAAGAAAAACCCTAATCCAGCAATTGTTGACAAGCAGAAGGAAGAGAAGACCAAGAAGAATAGATTAGGACAACGAGGTGGACGTGAGAGCTCAAGGGAAGGGAACTTCCATTGAAGAATGGCAACAAAGTTAGATGACTCTCTATTTCCTTACTCTCTTTTCTATTCTATATACATCCACGAGCGATCAGTTACACTTTCATAATTATGCTCATATACTATGAAAATTACAGCTTTTGTAATGCCTTAGGGAAGGCCAAGAATTTTCATTTTTGAGGGTATATAAAATCATTTATGTTTTCTTTGTAAACTAAACCTCAAAAATGTAGCAAAAAGAGCATTTCTGCTTTCCTTTAGCCAATGGCTAAGTTTCTTTACAATTTTACTTAGTTTAGATTGCATGTATCGAATCATTCAAGCTTGACATGATCGATCTTTCTTGTGGAGTGATTTGAATCTCAAACAAGTATTTTTACATTGAGCTATTTGATCAACAAGGTAATCCAAATTTTTCTTTCGGTTGGAGTGATTCCTTATCAATAGGGCTAAGTTTCTTTAAAATTCTATGCAATTTATGTTACATATCATTCCAGATTGATCTAATCAATCTTGCTTGTCGATTGATTTGATCTTGCCTTAATATATTCGATTAACAAGATAATCTGAATCTTAATTTTCACAACCGCTTTGGAGTTTCTTGCTAGGTTTTGGGTGTTAGAGTCTTATATTAGAGGCAAGAGGTTTTAATTCGGCTGGAAGTTACGCCAGTACGATCTCCAAGAAGTAAACTGCCAAAATTAAATTGAGAAAGAAGCTCTTTTGAGCTTGCCAATTGTTCCCCTTTGAGAAATCGAAAAAGAGTGATAATGGTACCCTTTAAAAATGACAAAAAAAAAAAAAAATGGCACAAGGAAAAATATATTTGGGACGTCCATTTTTGTTAAAAAGATGGGTCAAATTCATTAATATTTAATATTTCCTACTATGAAGTTGAAAAATGTTTATCGTAACTAAATATTATCTCCACGTGCTTTTCATGACCTGTCTTGGAGTTTATTGGAGTTTATTGATGAACTTTGGGAGTTGGGGCCTTATATTTATGGACAGAGGTTTTGAATAGGCAAGAACGTAGGCCAAGTGAAATTTTGAAGAAAAGCTACTAAATTTTAACCCGAAAGAAACTCTTATGAACTTGCAAATGGTGCCCTTTTGAGAATCCACAAAAAAGCGGGCAACGTACTTCTTCAAAAAATCGATGAATCGACGGTTTTGTAGTTTATTACTAGCTTTTGGACCTTAGAGTCTTATATTTTTTTCCGAGAGGTTTTCAATGAGCTTCAATTTAGGCCTAGAACGTTCTCAAAAAAAAGTAAACTACAAAATTAAGACTGAGAAAGAAACTCTTACGCGCTTGCCAGTGATGGCCCTTTGAGAAATCACAAAAAGGTGGCGAGCAATACTCCTTTAAAAATGACAAAAAAGAATGGCTCGAGAAATATACTTTTGGGACGTGATTTTCTTCTCAAGAGATTGGTAAAATTCATCGATATTTAACACTTTATATAAAAAATTGACTTGCTAATTCATATATTGGACCCAAATAAGAATAATAATCAACAAGTAGAATCTCTACGACATTACACGTAACTTGAACGACATTGTACCAAAGCACAAAGGAAAATTTTGAAATGCAAGAGGAGCATAGACACCTTACACGTAACTTGTTTTCTTCTCAACTTTGACATGCATCTGACATAAGGCACCACAACTCACTCTCCAGCACTTTCGACCGTTTCTTCTCAACGTTGGGATACAAAATTATTGAAGATTACGAACCAAAGACAATGAAAACATCATCCAAAACTTCAAAATCGTAAAAAGGCACCAAAGATATCTGGATGGGATGCGAGGTGTGTATGCCCTGAACCACCAAATGCGTTCGAACTCTTTACTTTCTTCATCACAGAAATTGGATTTGGTAGAAGATAATTGGGAATAGCTTTGTCGAGTACAAAAGAAACTTATACACATGCTCATAACAGTTTTTGATATTGGGCAGAAGAATTAACCCAATAACTAACTCCACTAACAAAATAAAAATAATCATAGTTGCAACATATGATTTCAATACAAGATAAAATAACATAGACACATTATTAATAAGTTGTTATCTAGTTTCTTTCTCCCGGTTTCATTCGAGTTAAAATTGGCTTATGACACTTTGGGTGTCTTGGAGGCAATTTGGCTCCCCATTCGTGCAAATACGGAAGTTTGTCACAATTTTTAAAGAATTCAAATATCTAGTCGGTAAGCAAAGACTCTTTCCATCTTGAGTGAAGGTTGCTAAATGAAGTTTAGAGTTAGAAATTGGTGTCCAAGAACTCTGTTGGCCTAAGCAGTCAAGTGAGAGAGATGGCTTAAGGCCTTCTCCACGGGCCTTTCTTTAAGCATAAACCGGTGCTTGACATCCTAATTGGACTACCACCATTGTCATGACTCCATCGACTTGAGTTGAAGCAATTGCTTAGGAAAATTTCTTCGTTGTCATTTGAGACTTTGATACATTGGTTACCTTGCGGATGATTATAACATATGAGAACGACGCAGTGGAGTTTGGATCTGGGTACCACCAAAAATGTTATAAAAATTGTTAGTTAAATAACCTCCCTTTGATCGTACCCATATTCGCTGACAAACAAAGGAAATGGGTTTAATCCTTTTATCACAAATCTATCATGGTCTAAGTGGCCATTGATAATATTTGCACATATATTGTTTAGTGGTTGCTGTAGAAATTTACTCTCACAATCTCCACTAAAGGAATACAAGTGCACCTAAAAAACCAACTTGTTTTCTAATGTTCTTACGTTCAAGGGTTTCTCTTTTAAGCATCGAAGATCATTATCATAGTTTAGGCCAGAAACCATCACTAAAACCTTTGAGTTGATGTTGTGGATTGGTGTTACTCCTTGAGTTACATAATTGTTCCAATCATTTGCATTTTCCATTGTTTCTCGTATCTCATTTCGCAAGCTCATTGCAACCACCTAAATACCATAAAAAGATATATTATTATTTTGTCAATGTAATATTATAGAAGTCTTCTAATGCTCGAGTATAGTTTCAAGAATGTCAGACAAAAATTTGATGTGGTACGTACCGTTGGTTTGTTGGTGAAGCGTTGAGCAACTAAACTAAGACCTTGTAGCCATTCTTGAGGGTCAAACTTGCGATTCCCAAAGAAGCCATTGCCATCGTTAAGAGAGCAACACCATCTTGGCTAGCTAATGTGGTTGTCTGCAATCACCATTAAACCACTTTCTCTAAGGACATCAACAACAGCTTCATAGGCTTCAACAATAGTCTTGTTGAATACAAAAGGATCATGTTGAGCCAATCCAGCTTTTGCTTGTTTTATATCAAGAAGGTCAAAATTCTCTTCAACTGTCCTATTTGCATAGCGAGTGAACATGTGGGTTGCATACGTCAATCGTACACAATTAAACCTCAACTTCATTGCCTCATCTGCTAGTTCTTTTAATGGCCCGTGGTTGAGACCTTCCGCTAGCATGCTTTGTATGTGGGAAGGCCAATTCACGCGCACAAGCTTTACTCGACGCCCGGTTGCATAATCAATTATCCATCTTTCTTTCATTGACAATGGTAAAGAATAAACGAATGGAGATAGAAACACAAATAATTGGGCTAGAAAAAGAATAGCCTGACTTTTTCCTTTTAACTTTCCTAAATTTGGAAGCTTTACTTATAATTTCTTGCAAATCCGTTAACCACCGATAAATGATGCTGACAAACTAGTCAAGAAACTTGGTGTGAACAAAAGTAATAGGTTAGAGAATGTGTTCTTCTTCGAGGTTTCTTTTTTATCAAATATTGGAGCATGATCCTCGTGACAAATTGAATATAAAAATAGTAGCTAAGGTGGATGCTTAAGCATTCAATTTCTTATATAGCAAAGCTTACGATACTTTTTGGGTTATGAAAATTTCTTCAATTAAGATATTACTTCACTCGAGTTAAAAATAATAATCACAACAATAAGGAGAGAAGAAAAATCAAGCATAGTTTGCTTCCAAATCCTTTCAAGCATTGGCTTAGGGATTCAACTAACAAACTTTAAAACCATGTATAGGATTTTGGTCTAAAATTTAGAATTTAAAGCAAAATATAGCATATTTTAATTTGTTACAAGTTATTTTTACCTTATCCAGTTCTACCTTTATTTTAATATAGACTATTATGTGCGACTATAAATATCGAAGAATTGTGTGTTTCAATGAGCAGACTTGAAATCATTGAATTTCAAAGCATAGCTAAAATGACATGGAAAACAATTAAAAGATATTGCTCTAGCTTGGGTTTTTGTCTGGTTCACTGTCAAAGCCTACTCATTGCCTCTTTCAACCAGTGGAAGATGGATCGTCGATGCAATAACGGGCCAACGTGTGAAGTTGGTGTGTGTAAACTGGCCATCTCACATGCAGGTCATGCTGGCAGAGGGTCTTCACCTCCAGCCGCTTGACAGCATCACCGCTATGGTAGCAAAGTTGCAGTTCAATTGTATGCGCTTGACGTACTCAATCCACATGTTCACACGCTATGCCAATTTGACCGTTCAACAATCCCTCGAGAATTTTGGTATGAAAAATGCCATGACAGGCATAACCCAAAATAATCCTTTTATGTTGAACATGACTCTGGTTGAAACTTATGGGGCTGTTGTTGATTCACTTGCAACACAAGGAGTCATAGTGGTTTCAGATAACCATATAAGCCAACCACGTTGGTGCTGTAACGATGACGATGGCAATGGCTTTTTTGGAGATCGTTATTTTGATCATCAAGAATGGCTACAAGGAATTGGCTTTGCCGCTCAAAGTCTAAAACATAAACTTCAAGTATGCTTTTTTTTTTCTTTTTTTTTTTTTTAATTTCTTTTTTCTTTTTGAAACTTTTAAAACTACGGAAATATGAGTGGTATAATAGTACAAATCTTAAGTTCGATAACTTGCTCGGTCTCAAAAACTATTTCTTTTTTCCTTTTTGTCCACGAGTTCACAAGCATGCACAAGCAATATAGTATTGCACAATGGTACAGTCTTCTTCTCCACAATCATACCCTAGAGCATAGCAAACCTTAAGTGTTATTTTAGGTGATGATAAATTTTTATCCACGGTTCCACAATTGTGTGGATAATTGTTTACTTTGGGCATAAACGTCTTGCGTCTTTGCTCTTGGTTTGATCTAAGAGATTTCATAGCATGGAGATAATTTTTCTTCGCTTATATCATGGATCCTTCTCTTTCCTAACCAATGTGGAGGTTTGATAGCATTTTCCATGGATGCATTAAACACTTTCTAAACAGTAGAATATAATTGAAACCAATGGTGAAGTTGGATCAAATAACTTTATTCAATGAAGCATTATTAAAGATTGTGTTTGGAACGATTCCATGATAATAAATATGCAAAATGTGATAGCAATGAGCTTGAGAAATGAGCTGCGATGATCAAACCAGAATGTTGACAAGTGGTTTCGGTACATGAGCCAAGGAGCTAATCTTATTCATCAAATCAACCCAAATGCACTAGTGATGGTTTCTGGGCTAGGCTACGACACTGATCTCAGCTTCTTGAAGAACAAATCTTTGGGCTTTAACTTAGACCACAAACTCGTATTTGAGGCTCACTTGTACTCCTTCACAAACAACATGGGCGAGTCGTGGACATCAAAGCCATTAAACACATTTTGTGCGATCGTTAACCAAGGATTTGAAGACCGAGTTAGATTTCTAGTGGGAGGACAAAATCCCGTGCCTCTATTTGTTAGTAAATTTGAGATCGACCAAACTGGTGCAAACGAGGGCCAAAATCGATTTTTGAGCTGCTTCTTTTCCTATCTTATTGAGAATGATTTTGACTTGGGCTTGTGGGCTTTGCAAGGTAGCTACTACTACTACTACAGAGAAGGCGTGAAAAATGCTGAGGAACTTTTGGTGTCTTAAATTCAAATTTTACGCAAGCCAAAAACCCTAAATTTCATCAAAGATTTCAGCTTATGCAAACAAAACTTCAAGGTACATCTTTTACATTTATAGGTTATTTTTCTAACCCTTTGTCTTCTTCCATTAGTTTTTCAGTTTTTTGTTTTGAGAATAAGATCTATTGCTTTCTATTTTAAGATTATACTCCTCTGTCTCCCTACTAATGAAATAATCAAGGCGGTTGCTTTCGACACAGATCCAAGTTCAAATCTCAGAACATCATTCATAATGTACCATCCTCAAAGTGGCGAGTGTGTGAGAACGAACAAGAAGTATCAATTAAGAATTAGTAGTTGTAAGACTTCTAATCGTTGGAGCCACGATGAAGATGGAGATCCAATTAAGTTGTCGGGATCTATACTATGTTTGAAAGCCGTAGGAGATGGACTCCCTCCAATTTTGTCTCAAGATTGCTCGGAAATATGCTTCAAATGCCAAACTTCAACTGGCCACTAGTGATGAACAAGGACTGACAAAGGTCTTCACTTTCACTTCAAATTGTGACTAAGAAGTGCATGTGTCCAGATGATTCTCAATGCCAAGAAGATCCCCAAAGTCAATGGTTTAAGCTTGTTCAATCAAATGTACTTATAAAGTAATCTCGAGTGGTAATTATATTATTGTATATTTCACATAGACTTTATTCATTTCATTAAAGATACAGAGCTTTCATTAAAGACATATTACTGTATTGTTGAACGACCTTTCTCTCTATTTGAAACTATTATTTTTCTTATTAACTTGTCCAATGATATTCCATTACGTCGTGAGTTTCCTCACTCTTTAATTTAATTTATTAGCTTAGCGCATATGATATGATATCATTTATAAAATTGGTCTTCCACATTCACATCCCTCAAGTACGGTGTATTTTGCCAATTCTAGCATACCTAAGTGGATGACACACAAACTTTGTCATTCTAAATGATGATGTTTCAATCTTCTCATCTCCCATTCTCGAACTAAAAAAGGCGGAAAAAAACACAACAAAAAATACTATGTTTTTTTTTTGCCGATTTGAGTACGGTTCCATGTTTGCTCTATCGCTAAAGTCGATAGTTCAATTTCTACCCTGCAAATGTTAAATTAAGATTAAAACAAATTACAAAATATTTTGAATCATATTGGAAATACAATTTTGAAATTGTCTTTATGAGCCTTGGACGAAATGAAATTTTCCTTGTAAGGCGAAGCCACATCATTTTAACAAGTAAAAAAATTTCTCTCTAAATTTTGATACATTCACTACCAAAATTTTCGCCTGCAACGTTAGTAATGCATTGTCATCGAACTAAGTAACATAACCTTTTTACCCTTAACCTAACCATATTCTTTTATCAATCGATCGTGATCATATCATTTTTATCGTTTATTGCATCCTTCTCGTATCTTATCTCAAACATATCATTAAACAAATTGTATCATAAATATTATCATACAATTCACATATTATACATATACATATCATATCATAAGCATATCGATCCATAAACAATTCACACATATCAATATATATGACACGTCCAGAACCATAGGGCACGTATCAACATCAAATATAATCATGTCGATAGTAATGCCACTTATTTGAATGACCTTAGCCTAAGTTCTATCTAACTCCAAATTAGCTTGCTTTCGCCCCTCGAATTCGTTCCCACTTATATCAAGACTCTTCACCCTATTAAAGATGTTCACCAAATTCATCGTTCCCACTTTTTTTTTTTTTTTTTTTAATTCCGTTAAGTAGATATTCATAGATCTTTTTTATTTTTATTTTAATCCATTCTTTTGGCTACTTAGTATAAAAATACTAACCTAAGCTAAATAATTGCAACAATTTGGGAGAGATCTAATTAGTTGTAATTTCTTAAAAATGAAATTGAGATAAACGAAAGGAATGATTTAATATATACCTTAACTACAACTACATCT
Organism: Cucurbita pepo subsp. pepo; assembly: GCF_057944985.1. Lineage (NCBI taxonomy): Eukaryota > Viridiplantae > Streptophyta > Magnoliopsida > Cucurbitales > Cucurbitaceae > Cucurbita > Cucurbita pepo. The sequence continues at coordinate 7,526,360 of NC_141813.1, forward strand.
CTGGTTTTTTACCAAATTTGACCTTTTATCTGTTTTTTTGATTTCTTTGTGCAGTGAAGTGATCTTTTGGCGTGGTTGGTTGAGGAGACATAAATGGGGAAAGGATGAGAGATCAGTGGAGAGAGGCCGATAAAGGTTATTTTTTTTCAACATAGTCTTCTTTTTTATTAGAATCTTCTAATAACATGTAAAAGATCCCACTTTTTGTCCTTCTATCTTGGCTTTTCCAATATCTTAACATCTTCATAGATTTTCACATCTTCTAACTCAAACGAGATGGAGTTGTCTAATGTGTTAGTTGTGACATTGTTAACAAATTTTTTTTTTTTTTTTTTTTTTTTTTTTATATGGTCCTCTTCATTCGACTCCAATGACAAACTTTGGAGCTAGTTCACTAATCTCCTGACAGATCGACTTGACCCCATGGAAGTATTGAGTAATCATTATGTTGCATTGTGAGATTGACAATAACTCGTTATCTAGAAGTTATAACCTTGTATCATTCTTTTTTAGAAAAGTGTCACAAACGTGTCCCATATTTCTTTTAGTGTCTTGTCATCCTGAATATGCTCCAACATCTCTTCTTGGACTATGATCTTCAAAGAAAATATTATTTTGTCTGCTTTGATTCTCCATTTGCGCAAGATGTCATTAGCATCCTCCTCTAACAACATAATTTCGCTTCTGCCAATGACTTTTCAAAGGTCTTGTTCTTGTAGATAGAACATCATGCACGTTACCCACGTGTTATACTTGTTTCTATTGAGTTTCTTGGTTCCTTTGACGACTTGGAGATCACCTGTCGTGTTGACAGCACCTAAGTAATACAAAATAAGCTAGTTTTCAACATATGACTTGTAAAGTCACGAACTACTCACATAGTAAAGAAACTCACCTATTAATAATCTCAAGAAATTATTTCTGATGTGGAAGATCCAGCAAACCTGTAGCCACAGCGCATACTAAGAGATTCAAGAGATCAGACAATCTATACCAACCTTTCTATTATACTAGATTGTTGAACACAACTCTTTTCGTGGGAAATAATCACACCTTTATTAAGACTAATCAAGAAAAGATTACAAAACATAAATAGGAGACTGCTACCATCTGCTTTTCTTGGGATGAAAACTTGATAAGGTAGAGGTGTATTTAGAGTAGAGACTAAACAAGGTTAACCACACGTATGTGGTATTCTATATTGATTTCTAAAATATGTAAATCTTTATTTCTAAAATATTTCTATTATACTCCTAAAATATCTTCGTATCTAAATCTTTCACAAATATTTTATAAAACTTCTAAACTAATGGTACTCTAATATATAAAACTTCTAAACTTATAAAACACATTTTTAGTACCCTAATGAACTAGTAATGATACTCTAAGATATATATATCCAAGTGAGTTTGAATTGAAGTGAATTTGAAATGAATCGAGGCATCATAAATTTTGTTTTACCCACATGTTCGAACATTATATCTCGTCGTGAATCCAACTTTTAATGCATATTCACGTGGAGTAGTGCCAACATGCTATATTCACGTGGACATCAACATTTAAAATATTTAAAAAATCACACCATCAAAACCGATACTTTTTTTTTTTTACAAGAGTACACTAATCGAGAAAAAAAATGAAAATCAAATGAAATTAGAAAAAAAAAAAAAAAAACAAAAAAAACAATCTTAATAATGATGATAAAATTGAAAGCATTTGTTTCAAGAGTTGAAAACACTACAGTCGGTGCGAATATTGCCATTGGATCCGGTCTTCACTCCGACCCGGCCCAACTTAGTCATGGCATCAACGAAGGCCTTGTAGAAGGTTTGTCCACTATGGGCCCAAATCTTAACAGTGGGCCTGGACCTTGCGTCGGTGAAGAGGACTTGGTCGGAAGTGAAAAGGCCCATTCCTTGCTGGAGATTCTTGAAGTACATATTGTCGAATCTAGTGGGAGTGTTTGGATCCATGTCTATTGCTATCCTCGGATCCACGTCTCTCGGACACATTCCTTGAAGCTTGGCTGCATATGTCGCGTTCAACGTTGGATCCACTGGATTTGTACGGCTGAAATTGTATATCCTGTTCAAGAACTTCGTGCAGTGGGAGAATCCTACCGTGTGTGCAGCTGCACCATAATTTCCATAGTCATTAACCAGAATGTAGCAAGACAAATATTTAGATATTTATCTATAATAAAAGATCAAATATGATATATATATATATAGTTACCGGACAGAGCAATCATGTCAGCCTGAGAGGCCATGAGCACCAAACATGGCATTCAATTGATTGAGATTAAAGCTCGGCTGAGGCAATTTTCCCTCCACATCTGAAGCCATTGAAACAAGCCCATCCTTCCTCCCTAGCTCCACAGCATAGGAAGGCCCTCGAGCCTGTAATCCAATAAGGAATCTACCTTAATTAACTCATCCCTCGTGTAAATACTAAATTTTACCATGACTTGGTGAGAGAACGAACCAATGAAATGACATCTCGAGTCGCCATCACAAGAATATCCGCGCACGAGACTTTATTTCTACACTCCGGCACAGCGTCAACTGCTGCTTTCGCTTTTATCACCGTATCGAATCCATCTCCTGCTAGTGAAAGATTATCTGGATGATCTTTTTCTACTTGATTGCCTCCATTCGAGCCAATCATCACCGACGCGTCACATCCCTATATCAAATAAAACTTAGAAAAACATATTTGATTATTTTAGTTTATAGAATCGATTATTACCTGAACAAAACAATCATGGAAGAAGAGGCGGAGAGTAGCAGGAACTGTAACAAACGTTTGTCGAAACTTCTTCGTGACTGCAGTTCGAACTATACTCTCGACGTTAGGGCAAACATCTGCATAAAAATTCTGTCGGAGTTGTGCCTCGGACATCGGAACAACGGCCAATAACGATGTCAAAACAAGAACAAAGACCATTACGAAGCTTCCCAAACTAGTTCCTCCCATTTTCTCTTTTGAAAATGGCTCTCTCTCTCTCCTAGTGTTGAGAATGTAGAAGAAGAAAGCACATATAAATATGCACACACAAGACACACAAGACTAGTCTCATAGATTTTTATGTTTTTTTTTTTTAAATGAAATATATTTTTCTCAATTCTTTATTTTAATAAGTTAATACACTTATTCTATAAATAATATAAACATCAAATCCTTTCCTACACTCAAAACTCAAATAATAAAATATTAATTATCACGCATTCACAATTATTAAATTTTTTTTTACATAAAACAAATTCTACCTAAATTAGTTGAATTATAATAACATACAAGTAATTACAAATTTATAATTTTTAAGTCAATGAGTAAAAAATATTATATTAATAATTTTTTTTTCAAAATGGCATATACAAAATTATATTAAGAAAAATACTCTCCATATTATTATTTTAAAAAAAAAACTATTTGACAGCTAATTTTTGAGTTGTCTAAAGATTAAATCGAAACAAATATATTATCTTTATTTTCGTATAGGCTAATATTGAATTATATTGAATTTAATCTAAACCTAAATTGATACCGACTCCTCAAGCATTTTTGTGTGAATGGCAGTTTTAATTCTATTAAATCTCATTTTTACGCCACAAATTGTCACATACACTTAACAACGTCGATTTTAGGATGATAATTAGTGTCGTTATCCTAGAGTCAATTAACCTTAACCATGGACCAAGTGACTACTTGAATTGTGATGGGATGACGCTGCAAGTAAATGATTAGATATTTGTATAATTTTTAAATTAATTAATGCTTAATTACTAGTCTATATTTAATTAGTTAAGACAGGTCGTCACCCAGAGTTTTTTTGCATCGACAAATTAGGAGAATATATTAGTTATAGAATATATCTCAGATATTATATATTAATATTCTTTTCTTTGAGATTATTTATAGTATATTTTATTTTATTCTAAATATTTAAGTTTATATCTTATTTAGAGTTCGGGGAAAAAATTAATAAATAAGGGTTTTTTCATTTTAATTTTTGGTCAAACATAGAATAATTACCCCAATCAAGATTAAATAGTTGAAAGGGGTTGACTTTGACTTGGGCAAAGTCGAGGAATGGTTGTGATATATCGTGCAAAATGAATGCAATTCAAAATTAGAAAATTTAATCCCTGTAATTGGCAACAACTCATATTTTAATGTAATTAAATTATTTAGATTTTCCACGTCATTATTAGTTTAATAATAGGAATAATTAAGTAAATTAGAATAATTGTTGTTTGCATTAATGAATTACTTCATTCCATAAGACTTTTGTTTTTATTTTATTTTAAATCCAACGTGGCTACCAACTCATAATTCAGCTGGTTTTGACTTTTGAGCTTTTGTGTGTTTAATTTTTATTTTATATAAATATAAATTTTAAGAATCTCTTACCTGTTATACATTATAAACTCATCATGGCTTTAAAATTGTAAAATTGTTTTCATTCTTTTTCTTTTTTAATTTAAATTAAATAAAAATGTCTTATTTCCTTAATTTTCTTTTTTTAAAAGTCAATTTTCATTGTTCGTCAATCACGCACAATAACTTATTAAAACGAGTTTCGAAAATAAATTATTTAACGTAAAACATTTGAATCTATTATTTAATTGAAAATTTCTCTCAAATTTTCATAAATATATAAAAATGACTAAATTACCCTTATACTATTTTTCGTTCGTTGTGGTCGACAACTACTTGCATCCATAACTACCTAGTTATAGGCTATCACCATTGACGATGGTTGGATGAAAGTCTCACATCGACTAATTTAGGGAATAATCATGGGTTTATAATTAAAGAATACTATCTCCATTGATACGAGGTATTTTAGGGAAGCCCAATACAAAGTCATGAGAGTTTATGCTCGAAGTGGACAATATCATATCATTGTGGAGAGTCGTGTTCATCTAACAATGACTACTATCTTTTTCTACTCATCATCGACCACCACCCACGGTTATTGCTTCCATGTCAAACATAAATAAATTATTGATTTTTACTTTCAAGAACTTCTAGTAAACAACGTGGAGGAGTGCTTTTTAAAGCTTTGAGGGGAAGCTCTTAAGGAAAAACCCAAAGAGAACTATATTTGCTAGCAGTGAGCTTGGGGCGTTACAAATGGTATCAGAGAAGCCCATAAGGGAAAGCCCAAAAAGAACAATATCTGCTAGCAATGGGCTTAGACCGTTACAAATGGTATCAGAGCTAGACATTGAGTAATGTGCCAGTGAGGAAGCTATTCCCCGAAGGGTAGACACGAGATGGTGTGCCAGTAAGGAGGGAAAGCCCGAAACGGAAACTCCAAAGAGACAATATCGGTTAGTGATGGACTTAAGCTTCGTAGCAACCATTTGAGGGTGAATGAAATAGCTTGAACGAATCTTTTGGTTAGAATTTTTTTCAGCTTGTATCCTATTTAAACGGTGGAAACATACTTTTAACCGATATATATAATAATAATAATAATAATAATAATAATAATAATAATAATAATAATAAATAAATGACTGGAACATGCCTACTTTTGTTTTTCAAAATAATAAATTGCATACAGGTTGTGTGTCATTATTTATGGTTGTCAGCTCACATTGTCCATCGTAGATTGCGGTTTGTGAACTCAATCACATGATAAATATAGACATACTTTTTAAAATTCTTACTATAAAATAATAATATTTGCTTAAACAATTAGTGGAGTGATCTCTCTCTTATTGACTTGAGAGTTTTGGATTTTATCCAATATCTCTCTTCCAATCATTTGCATGAAAGGATAATTCATCAAAATATCCATTTCTAAGTAATAACACCATTATTAAGTGAAATTCTTTTAAAATATTTGGTGTCTCTAACCAAAACATTTCAAAATGAAATTAATAAACTTCATAAACCTAACAAAACCGAGTGAAATTGAAGTGGTGCGCGCGTGTGGGTGCATTTCTTTTCATTTAGACTGAATGGTTGTGGCATTTCTTTTCATTTGGTACAAGTTGATTATGTGAAAATAGGATCTTCACCCTTTCAAGTGGTGCGCGCGTGTGGGTGCATGCGTGCGCGTGTGCGTGCGTGTGTGTATGTGTGTGTGAGAAAATAAATGCATCTATCCTATGCATGGGCTATGATCTCGAGTTGCGATACCGTCGTCAGCCGTACAAGGATGTCTTACCTTTATTTGAAATAGAAGTAGCACGTGACTTGAGTATTTTAAGAAATACTTAGTAAGGACCCACTATTGAGGTTAAATGCAAACCCATACAATTTCATGAATGGGACCTATCATATCAGTCTATTTTCCTACGGTGGTTATCCTAACGGGCAATTGGATTTGTACTTAATTTTATGAATGGGACCGATGCATGAGCACACAATAGTGCATGAGGTCCCAACACTTTTCAATTTTCATTATCATTTAATACAACCCTGCTAGTGTCTTCCTTCATATCATATCATTTTTCATATCGTAAATGATATGATATGATAAATCATACCCTTCACACGTATGTCGGGGTTGTATTTTATGCTAGTTCGTCGTTTTGCATGTCAATCATATCATATCATTTATATTACACACATATGGCATGTCATACGTTTTCATGCTTCCAGACATAGTATTCTCATCATGCACATGTCATATCATTTCATATATCATAACAGTCACATAACATATCCCGAGCATGCCTTCAACATATCATATTACAGATATATCAATTCATCAAATATATCATATCATATCATAACATATATCATATCATTCTCATATCATATTATAATATATATAAATATATACTTTGTTCCCATCTCCTATCATAGTCATACCATTTCGTACATGCTTCATAGTCATATCGTTCCATATGTATATCTTGGTCATATCATTTCTTAAACTTCTCATAGTCTTATTGTTCCTATACATATCATAGTCATATTGTTTCATGAACATATCTTAGTCTTAACGTTTCCCAAACATATCCTAGCTATAATGTTTCATGAACGTATCCTACTCATAGCGTTTCGTGAACGTATTCTAGCCATATCATTGCATGAATGTATCTTAACCGTATTGTTTTATCAACCTATCATAATCATATTGTTTTCTATACATAACCTAACTATATTGTTCCATGAACATGTCTTAGCCATATCATTACATTACGTTTATGACGTTCTTCTCGTATCCTACCTCAAACATAGTATCTAAAGCATCATACCGTAAGAGTTATCATACCATTCACATATCATAGCCATATTGTTCCATAAACAATTCACATACATCACATAGATATGACACGTGCACAACTGCGGGTCATATGTCAATACACAACATCAATTCTAATACTTTAGCCTTCACCCAAGTTCTATCCTATTTCAAGATTAGCTTGACTCGTCCCTCCAAATTTTTAATGAGGTATTCCATCAAATTAAGAATTTTCCTCTGATTCTTAACCAAAAAAAAAAAAAAAAAAAAAAAAAAAAAAAAAAAAAAAAAGCTAACAAAATCTTGTAGAATGGAGGAAATGTGTAACGACCCAAAATTTTCTACTTAATTTAAGGTCACTACTGTATACGTATACGTACAATAAACAATGAATGTAGAAGACTTCATTTAAATTCCATAAAACATAACCTTTAACTTAAAACACAGCCGTGGATTTACGTGTTTCGAAAACATTTTTAACACGACACAACAAAAGACCCGAAATAAAATAAATAAGCGTTTAAGTTTAAAACATCCTATTTTATCCCAAGTCTAAGAAAATAAATACCACTATCCTATGCATGTGCCATGATCTCGAGTTGCGATGCCGTTGTCAGCCGTATAGGAATGCCTTCCTTAACCTGAAAAATGTAGTAGCACATGGCTTGAGTATTTAAAGAAATACTTAGTAACTGACCCCACTACTGGGGTTAAATGCAACAATCACATGCAATAAAATGATGGGACCTATCTTTCGGTTCGTTTCGTTTCGTTTTCCCTACGGTGCTGTCCTAACGGGTAATCGTGGACGTGTACCATATACTCTACACACAGCCCATACGTGCGAGTATGGACTCACCAGCTAGTTCGCACACCGCTGGGCCACTGTCCTTATCCGGTGGGCATACTCTGGGAGCCCCTTATGCTGGGACCTGTTAAAACTAGAACCGTCACGGCAGCGCTATGTAATGCATAACGATCGTTGTCCTGCCATTGGATGTACGTGTCCGTACCCTCGTGATGGGATGGGGGTATCCCCCCAGATGCATGAACACACATAATGCATGAGGTCCCCCTATTTCTACATTTATCTCTAATGACCATAACCCCCGTGTCACGTTTCAGGCTTCATGTCATTCTCATTTTCATTTCACATTTCATACACATTTCTATCGAGGTTATGGTTCCAGACAGTTTACCGTGTTTCATGTCATACAATTCATGCTGTTCACATTCACATATTCCATACAAACATGCCATAATCATTCAAGGACCTCATATCGTTACATGCATTACACATCACATCAGACTAAAAGCATACATAGCATACATTCATGTTCACATAACTATGTACTTAAGCACAATAATCTAGCATACAATGTATCATATCATAAACAAGTCATAACGTAAACACTTCATAATCATATCGTTCTCTAACTTACCATAGCCTTAACGTTCTTATACCTATCACAGACATATCATTACGTAACGTACCTTAGTCATATCGTCACAAGAACGTACCCTAACGCTATCGTTCTATCAATCTATCACAAACCTATCTCTTTCTACCCATAACCTAGCCGTATTCTTTCATCAATCTCTCCTATCTGTAGCACTCTGGTATATAACCTAACCTTAACGTTTCATGAACGTATCTTACTCCTATCGTTACATTTCATTTTGTGCATCCTTCTCGTATCCTATCTCAAACATATCCTTGAGCACATCGTACCATAATTATTATCCTACAATCCACATATTATAACATAACATATAGGGAGCATTTCGATCCACAGACAATTCACACATATCAATATATATGACACGTGCAGAACCACAGGGCACGTGTCAACATCAAAATATAACCATGCCGATAGTAAGGTCACTTACCTGGCTAGCTTAAGTCGCTGTCACAAATATATCTTTAATGAAAGTTCGATTCCATCCTTTAAAATTCGGGTCAACCTATATGAGCCCATGACATTAGTTTCGGGTTTGAATTCTACAACATTATTTCTCTAATTTACATTGGTCCATTGTTAGAAGTCTTGAAATGTTATATATCTATAATTATATTTTTATTAAAAATCTCATTTTTCATGGTTACTGTTGTATAAAAAGTAGATACAGCTGTGTTATTTTGAGCTTTACTACTATCTGTATTTACCTTTCCCACTGTTTAGTTCTGTATTTACCTTTCCCCCTATTTAGTTTGTGGTTTTTAATTTCCCTTTGTATTTACCTTTCCCTCCATATTTAGTTTGTGGTTTTTAATTCCTTAATTCTTTTTTTTATCTGTTGCCTTCTAATTCTGTTCTCATGTATTCCAAATTTACTGTGGATCTCTATTTCCAATTTTGTGGTTTTTAATTCCCTAATCTTTTTTTTATCTGTTGCCTTTTAATTCTCTTCTCATGTATTCCAAATTTACAGTGGATCTCTATTTCCAAATCTTCCTTATCTCAGTGTTTCCTATTTCCTTTATCTCAGTTTTCCTATTCACAAGTTTTCTTTAATCTATTCATTTGGCTACTGATAAAAATTTAATCTAATATTACTAATCTGACGTGATTTACAGTAATGTATAAATGATTGACATTTAGTTTCTAACTCAAAGCTAGACTATTGTAATAATTGGAAGATCTAACTATAATTTGTTGTGATTTCTAAAAAATAGGATAAAAGAAAAGGAAGATTTAATATATACATTAGATCAGATCTATCTTCAAGTAAATCTCGGTGAATCTCACTTAGCCATTCTCATTCTTTTTTCTCCTCAAGTAAATATGAAGATTATTGTTTTTCTGTTTCTTAACCGTTACTTCCATACATGAGGATGGGTTAGGGAGAGATAATTGTGGCAAGGGATAAGAGGTCAGTGGAGAGAAGTTGGGAAATGTTGTTTTTATTTATTTATTATTATTATTTTAACTCCTACTTATAATTATTTTTATTTGTTTATTTGTTTATTTATTTTTCACTATTACATCATGATTGAGCAACCCATTTTCAAATCCAGTTGAAACAGAGAAAGAGAAAGAGAAAGAGAAGCTCGTTGGGGAGAGTTTTGAGGGTATGAGTGGAGAGAAATTACTGGGAATTGTGTAGCCTGATTCGATCTAGAATGTCAAAAGACTCGTTGAAGCGTGGACTTTAACTTTTTCTTTCATCTAAACCTTAGTTCGTCTTTAATCAATGCCCCCTTCAAGCCTATCATGATCATTTCTCTATATTTAACAAATAGCGGCATGGCGGGATCATATCCTCTTATCAAAGTTAATGCACTCAATAGAAAACGCTAAAGTATCAATACTAATACTAGAAAACCTCGACTACTTACTTCAGCCTTAATTCCTAACTTTTCCACTTCCCTCCAAGTGACTTACTTTCTTCTTTTAACACTCTTTTTTTATTGTGACTCATCTCCCAAATCAATCTTAATCTTGAAAATCTCAAATGGTAGTCCATCTCCAATAAATACTTATAAACTTTGACCATGGTTGTAATATCTCATCCAAGCTCCGGCTCCAAACTTTTAAACTATGTCTACATTTCACTACTTCTAAACTTCAGCTTCTAATAAAAGCACTCGTGTCATTCACAATATAGTGTTTCAACTTTTTTTTGGTGTTAGCTTATAAGTTTTTTTTTTTTTTTTTTTTTTTTTTTTTTTTTTTTTTTATATCGATACTTTATTTCATATTTACATACTTACTATAAGATACTGTCGTCTATCAAGTTTTCTTAGTCATTTTCATTTGAATATACTTAATCATCAGTATATGTTGATACATTCCTTTCCATCTTTGTGGTCATAATACTGCGTATGTTAATTATGTTCAGGTCATCTGATTGAAACATCTGATCTTACTTATAAAATCATACTCATGCATAGCTTACTAAATCATGGCTCCTCATTCACATGACAAACCTTGTTAAATCTAAACACCATAAATACATCAATTAACATTCACAATTCATGCAAGGTAAATCATATCATGTGCTATATAATAATAAACATAGAACTCGATCAACAATAATACAATCAATGGATATATAGTCAACGTCATCAAATTCCATCATAAGTTACATTTGATAATGATCATAGAATAACATTATATGCAATCAATGACAATTCTTCTTCTTATCTTATGCATGACATACCTGACGTTGACGAGGCATCAGCGGTGGGACCATGGAACATGTCAAGCCTATCTCTTAGGCTAGTCTACGAATCTATAACCAAGAGCTTTGATACCAACTGTAACGACCCTAAATTTTTTCTACTTGCCTAGAGTCCTATCATCATCATAACGTAATCATTTCTAGGAAATAAGCGTTTAAACTTCTTCATAAATCATAAATTTCACTTTAGAACACTGCCATGGACTTACGTGTTCGAAAACATCTTTAAAACGACACAATGAAAGACTAGAAAAAAGTAAATAATTATTTAAATTAGAAATATCTCATTCTAGCTCAAGTCTAAGAAAGTAAATGCATCTACCCTATACATGTGTCATGGTCTCAAGTTGCGATACCGTTATCAGCCATACAGGGATGCTGTAACACTCGAGCCTCGACGAGAAACTTAAAACCTAATTTTTTTTTTTTTTAAAGTTGAACTTTCGAGATTTTATTGAGGGTCTTAGAGACCAAATTTTGGGATGAGGTAGAAGAGAAAAATTCTTAAAAATATCTTAGAAAAATATAAAAGAAAGATCATTGAAAATAGAATAATGGTCAAAGTCAACCTAGAGGGGGTAATTTGGTCCTTCTGCCCTCCTTATTAAGCATATGAGATGGAGGTTAGTAAAAGATAAATAAAAGAAAGGGAAAAAAAAAGGGAAAGAAAGAGGAAAAGAAAAGAAAAGAAAAAGGAAAATAGAGAGGGAAAGAAGGTTCTAGAGAGATAAGAAGAAGTAACCACCACAATTCCGATCCAGCCACAAGGAGTCTGATTCCGACTGAAATTTCTTCAAAAATCCGAACCTATAGAAAGCATTATGGACCATTGAATCATCCCAAACCATCAAGGAACCAAGAAAATCTGTTGGTAAGTTCTTGAACTTTTGCTTTCGGATTTTCCTCAAATCTGTGAGAAATATGAGGAGTTAGATTCTAAAATTTGAATATGTTAATCTAGAGAGGATTACACTCATAATCTGTGAAGGAAGTGTTCATCGATTCAGATCGAAAATAGGAGTTTCAGCGTTCACCAAAGGATGTAAGTATTAATGTTACTTGCCAACTTTGGACTAATTAATTATCTCTATGGTTAGAAATAAATTACAACAAAAATACCTACCTATAGATAGATATAAACTCTACAAATCTTATGAAGGAATCGTGTTAATCTGAGTTATGCAAAGGATGTAAGTTTTAGAAAATAATCAATTTTCTAAAAAATCGCAGAGCTTAGAGGAAGAAGACGAACGACAGAGGGACACATCGGGCGGAGAGAGGGCCGCGCATCGCTGGAAAAGAAGGACATGTGTCGTGCGTGCATTGGTGGAGAAAAACTAAGAAAAATCTTATGTTTGGCGAGATTCGAAGTGTAAGGACCGGGCTGACTCGATGACTCCAAAAGAACGGCTCAATATTTTGCGAAAAAAAATAATTGAAATTTAAAAACATAATTTTCATTATTCCAAAATAGTGTGAGATTACTAATTTGAAGTACAACATAATGGTTAAAACACAAATAAGGAACAGTCACAAAACAATTTAAAACAAAGGGGGTTGAGGACGACGGGTGAGGTTTGTTTTTAACACCTGCTCCAAAGTCCGCTCCCTACCTCGACCAGCTCCGTAAAAAGAATAAGGAATGAGTATAAACACTCAGTAAGTAGGCTCCTTGATATGCTAGGATACCACATTCTTTGTTCTTGTCTTGTTCTTGTTCTTCGCTTAGGGTTCTTATCTTAATCTATTATGAGGACCTTCGTCCTTAGATTCTAAAACCTTGATTATCCTCTAAGGTCCTTAGTACTATGGTTCTTAGTTCTTGATTCTTGTCCTTATAACTAGGATCTTGATCCTTGTTCTAGTACTTGATCTTTTTCTTGTTCTTGGTACTTTCTAGGTTCTTGTTTTGTTCTTGGTTCGTTCTCCAAGACACTCCCCCTAAGATTTACGATACTAGCCATGCATCTGACAATCTTGTGTCCAAGGCTTCATGTGTTCCAAGCGACACAGTCTTAACTTACGTCCAAGGCTTCATGCATTCCAAGCAATATAGTGTGAACCCGCATCTTAGGGCTTGCCCTTCAATATGGTTTGCTAACGTATGCCAAAGGCTTTATGTGTTCCAAGCGGCATAGTCTGAAAACCTACATCCAAGGTTTCTTACGTTCCAAGCGACGTAGTCTAATCTTGTATCAAGAGCTTGCCCTATAATATAGTCTGAATACCTACGCACAAGGCTTCATGCGTTCCAAGTAGCGTAGTCTAAGTCATGAGCACTCTGTACCGTGGGAGATCTTAGGAGGTTCTTGATCCGCGGTTAAGGTAACTTACTCTCTTTTTGTTCCATCGTGGCCCTAGACTACTCTCCATGATAGACCATAAAGGCCATGTGATCAGTGCATACATGAACATGACATCTTGCAAATCTTTTGGGTACCCGTAACAAGGTGCAGGACATCTCATCTAGGTGAGGGAAACTTGAGGCCAAACATGACATCCTGCAAAGGAAACATGGTCCAGGGCATCCCACCTAGAAGAGGAATTCTTGGGCCTCAAAAAGCACCGCTTGGTGGGAGGTCTTGGGTATTACCTAGCATTCTTAAGTTTCTAAGTTTGAGGGCCTTGGTCCCTTATCCTTGAGTGGTTCCTAGCATTCTTCTTACTTGAGTAGTTTTAAAGCTTGTGTGGTGTTGTTCTTGGTTCTCAATTTTGTAAGTTTCAAAGGTCCATAATTTCTTGAGCCATAAATTGTAACTTGCATTTGTAACCATATGAACCCATCTCAGTGTGAGTTGTTCTAGAAGGTCATAGATTTCCAGTGAGTTCTTTAGAGGGTTCTAGAAGAGTCTTGATTCTTGTGGTGTTTTCCTTTAGGTGTTTCTTGGGTCCTAACTTGGTTTAGGTTTCAAACTTGCTCCAATCAACTTGAAACCTCAAACATATCTTCATGTCCTTCATAATAGACCTTATAAGAAGTAGCAAATCATTTGGAGCACATATAGATCTTGAATTTTCATAAGTAGTCATAAGGGCATTTTGGTCATTTTACCCCTAATTCTGGGCTTCCTACTTAATGTGTTCAAATGGCTTTCAAACTTCACCATATCATCAGACACAATAAAATAAGATATATTATAGAGTTTCATAGCATTTGAAGGTCATCTAGGTCATGAACTGTAGGTAGACATCCTTAGGGGCATAATGGTCATCTTGCACCATTTCTTGGTTTACCTACTTATCCTTATCCAATGATCACCAAATTTCATATATAACCTCAATATGCTCTAATATGCTCACCATTAAAATTTCATAGGCAGCGGAGTTCATCTAGTAGATTATTTTAACGTTACCTAATTTTCGAGGAATTTAATTCGTTTAGAGTCTTAGCTCACTGTTCTTTGAGTTTTTCTTTCATATAAACTTAGTTCATACTTGTTTTAGGGTTCATATAGAAATTCAAGTGATTCCTACAAGTATTTTTTAACAAAAAGTCCAAGGTGGCTACTTACCTCGTCGTCGACGTTCGGGACCTCCGTTCTTGAGCTTCCGATATCCAAATTACCTAAAAATTTCTTCCATAGACTCCTTATTGTGTCTAGTTTCTGGAACCATAAGAATTTTCATGAGAACCAATCTCGAAGGGGTTGAAGTTGAGAAAAACTAAGGAAATGTCGAGTTTTAGGTTGACATTGCCAGTTCATTGAACCAGCCACGCCATTGTCTTCTTCCTCCAAATGGGAAGAAGACGTGCGCGTCCATTAGCGCCGCCTCTAAACTAGCCTTCCACATCTCCGATCATGTCATTTCTCCCCTCGATTTCTTCGTGAAACTTAAAGATGCAGTTACAAGGAAGAGCTATGGTTTTATTTCATATCTTCTCGTGGATTGTAACCTAAGATATTAGCCTCCAAAGTTCATCCAAAATTAGTTTTCTCGCCGGGGTAAAAACAGGGGATTTCTTATTGGGTAAAGGACTTGGTATGGAGCAAGGACTTTGAGTGTGTGTCCTCAATTTTGGAGAATCATCCTCGGTCTGTAAGTTACCCGAAAATCCGATTTTCGATCTCTTGGGTATCTTGTTCTACGAATTTTCAGCTCTCAATTCCTTCATGAAAGTTACTCAACCTCTTCCTCTGAAGCTAAAGGAATCCTTAATGTGATGGAAAAAGGACCATAGATAGGAATTCAAAACTTACCCCCAATTTGATCCCGAAACTAATTTCTTCAATTGGGCCCATTCCTGAGGTTATTTCTCTTCGTGTTGTTCTATGGAAATATTCCTTGGAGGTGCATAAACTTATTGGGAGAGTCCTTGCTAGATGAGTTCTTGTGTATCCTCGGATTGGAATTTTGAGTTTTTCTTAAAGCTCTTTAATGGGGGTTTGAATAGGGGGAATGATTTCTTTAAACACTCGATTTCTTCATAGAACTTGTGGGTAATCTTCTTTAGAAACTATAGGAACAAGTTTGAAGTGAAATGGTAGAGAATTATTCTCAAATTTGGAAGAAACCCGAAAGTAGGATACCCAAAATCTAAACGCTTATTGTCTAGATTGGGAGCTCGACCTTTCTCGATTCTTCTTCCATGACTCATAGATCGCAAGACGGAACTAAAGAATGGGGCTATGTTCAAGTGAGACTTGATAAGCCAAATTCCTTATTTTTTTATTTTATTTTATTACTTATTATTATTGCTAATAATTGTTTATTTTTTAAGTGTGATTGTTATGAGCCTAAGTTTCTACATACTCATAGTCGCTATTAACGTCTCATGCTCATCTCTTATGCGGAAATATAACTCTTAAAAGAAAACTTCGTCTATAGTATAAACGTCGAAAACACAATCATGGTCTTACATGTTTAAATATGAACGACAGAAATTTAGAGAAAATAAAAATAAATACAAATTAATTTTAAAAGATGAAATGCAAAATAACCAATTCTAACCTAAGACTATGAATTTAGATGTGAGTCTACCCTATGCACGTGTCATAGTCTTTGCTCGCAATGTCGTCGTCATCCGTACACGTGCGCTTGGCCTTTACCTGAAAATGTAATGGCACACAACCTGAGTATTTTGAAGAATACTCAGTAAGTGACCGCACTATAGGGGGCCATGCAAATGCAAACACATGCAATCATGCTCTTGGAACCTATCTCTTTCTCATCTAGGGGTGGCCTCTAGTCTCGGACTACTATGGATGTGTATTACTTCCCTACACACGACCCACACGTGCGAGTGTGAATTCCCAGGTAGGCTCGCATACCCCTTGGACCCTCTCTAGTTAAGCTACTTTGTAGCGACGTCCGGAGGTCAGTGGAACCCCTAGTATCATTCTCCCCAAGAACACCCTTATCATCATACTGTGCGTGTCCGCACTCATCATCTCTGGGGAAGTATCCCTTTAAATTCCATCTTATCATCTCTTCTAACACAACCCTTTAATCTCATCTCTTTGTTACATTAAATAACACATGCTCGTGGATATTTATATTAATATCATTTTCATGCTTTTAAGGTTGTGTCCTATGTCGGTCTATTGACATGATGCAATATGGCACTCATCATCATAAAGCGTGCTTAATATTGAAAAGATCAAAATATTAAGACAAACGTCATGCAATCATCATACTCATCATATCGCCATAAAGTACATCAAGCATATCAAGTATGTCATTTATCAATATATATATATATATATATATTACGCACATCATCATGCATCATAACTCATACATCATCATATACTAGTATATGGCATCATACAACACAGCTCATACATCATCATAAATTGTAACGCATAAAATTTCTAGCCTATCCTATAGCAAGACCACTTACTTGGTTGGCCTTAGCCAAAGTACTCCCTAATTAGCTAAACATAAGCTCCCGTTTCTCGAGAGCTGCTCCAAAGGTCACCGAAGTTTGTTTCCTATCACACCGTTCGTCACCTTTCGTTAGTATTTCACAATTAAATTAATAAATAATTAATAAATGTGAAATACGACCTTAAAATGACCTCAATTACCTTAATCAAAGCCGAAAATAGGTCCGAAAGGGTCGAAATAGTAGAAATCAAGTCAAAAATTAAAAAATGAGTTGAAGGGCGACTTGCACCGCAGTTTGACACGTGGTAACATCTGAGTGGGCCACAAAATCCTAGGCATCTCGGGTCGAGGCGCAGGTCGAGTTTTAGGTCGTGGGTCGGCTCGCGAGTCAAGTCGGCTGCAGGTGGGCTGCTGGTCGCGGGTTGGGCTGTGGTGTTTGTGGGTCGCAGCTGTGGGGGCCTATTGGGCCGCGAGTGTTTGTAGGTTGGACCAGCGATGGTCTCAGGCGGGTCACGGGTCAAGTACGGGTCGTTAGGCCATGGCCGCGTGGGCTACTGTCTAGACCGACGTCTGGCTACTGGGCTGACAGTTTTGAATCGCGGGCTTACGTGCTGGGCCTCGGGTTTTGATCCGGTCCGACCTGGATCCGACAGATCCTTTTTTCTTCGCCCATTTCCCTGTTCGATGTTTCCAACGGATTTTCTCTCTCCTCTCCACGATGTTTCCGATGTTAAACCTAAAATAGATCATAACTGTATATATTAAAATAATCTAAGATTTACTGGTTGTTACCAAATCTATGATTTGAAGGGTTTGTTACCAAATCTATGATTTCATAGTTTGTTATCAAATCATAGATTTGGAATGTAATCTTCATTATACACATCTATAAATACATGAGGTCGTGACCCATATAGGTCATCGTGCCATTCAATCTAACATGGTATCAGAGCCGAGGTTTATTTTTTAAATGTCTACCATGTCTTCTTCCTCCTCTCCATCCACCATCTCCAACACCGTCTCAACTACCATGGCAACTTTTGGCCCAATCCCTCTACACCATGTTGTCACAATTCGTCTAACCAAAAACAACTTCATCATATGGCGTGCCCAGCTCCTCCCCTACCTACGGAGTACGAAGCTTATGGGCTACCTCGATGGCACCAATGTTGCACCTGCCAAGCTGGTCCCTTCCTCAACTGCTGCTGGTGCTGAGCTGGTCTCTAATCCGGCCTATAATCAGTGGTATGATCAGGATCAACAAGTCCTTAGCGGCCTTCTCTCCTCCATGTCTGAGGAGATTCTTCATGATGTGGTTGCCGCTACTACGTCCAAGGAGGCGTGGGATACCCTGCAGCGGATGTTTTCATCGTCAACTCGTGCTCGCACTACTCAGATTCGTGTTGAGCTCGCCACGTCCAAGAAACGAGATCAATCTGCTGCAAATTATTTTTGCAAGATCAAAGGGCTAACCACCGAGCTGGCCGCCGCCGGCTTGCCTTGCAGGATGATGATGTGATCGCGTATCTTCTCGCTGGTCTTGGCCCAGACTATGATCCCTTCGTCACCTCAATGACTACCAAGAGTGAAGCCCTCACGCTTGATGATGTGTTTGCACATCTAATGACGTATGAAGCTCGCCAACTACAACACCAGGCTGAACTTCAGTTAAATCCGGGATCTTCGGCCAATTATATTGGTCGTGCTGAACTTCAGTTAAATCTTGGATCTTCTGCCAATTATGCTAGTCGTGGTGGTCAGCAGAAGGATCGTGGCCGTGGTCGTTCTCAAGGTTATGTACCCTCTCGTCCTGCTGGTGATCGTCGTGGCCCTTCTGCTCGTCCTTCCTGCCAGATCTGCGGCAAAGTGGGGCATACTGCTATACGCTGCTGGCATAGGATGGATGAGTCCTATCAAGATGAACCTTCTTCTGCTCCTCCTACGGCACTGGCGGCTACTTCCTCTTACAAGATTGACCCAAATTGGTACAGCGACACAGGCGCTACGGACCATATCACCAGTGACCTGGATCGTCTCGCTGTGCGTGAACGTTATCATGGAGGTGAACAAGTTCAAGTCGGCAATGGAGCAGGTTTGCGTGTTTTGCATACTGGTCATTCTCTAATTAATACTGCTACTCGTCCTCTTGCGTTGCGTAATATTTTGCATGTGCCTGAAATTTCTAAACATCTTCTTTCTGTTCATAAATTTTCTCGTGATAATGACGTATTTTTTGAATTCCATCCTTGGCATTTTTCTATAAAGGATCGACAGTCGAGGAAAAGTCTCCTAAATGGGAGGTGTGAATCTGGTCTTTATCCTATTAAGCCATCCGATGTCGATAATCTCAAGCACGCCTTGGTGAGTAGATCTACTACTCACGCCCAATGGCATGCACGTCTTGGACATCCTTCATCTCAAGTAGTAAAATTCATTTTGCGTCTAAATAATATTTTGTGTGCTAGTGAGTCATCTTTGTCCGTTTGTAATGCGTGTCAGTTAGCAAAGAGTCATCAATTACCATATACTAGTTCTTCCCATAGGTCTTCGTCACCTTTGGAACTTATTTTTTCGGATGTTTGGGGCCCTGCACCTCCATCTGTTGGGGGTTTTAAATATTATATTAGTTTCATTGATGATTTCAGTAAATTTTCGTGGATCTATTTGATGCATGATCGTACAGAAGCTCCTCGTATTTTTTTGCAATTCCAAGCTCATGTTGAGCGTCTCCTAGATACTAAAATCAAGTGGGTCCAATCTGATTGGGGTGGGGAATATCAGAAAATTCATAACACATTTTTTCGTTTCCTTGGAATTGGTCATCGTGTTTCGTGCCCTCACACACATCAACAAAATGGGTCTGCTGAAGGCAAGCACCGTCATATTGTTGAAACTGGCCTAGCCCTTCTAGCTCATGCTCATGTACCTATTAAATTTTGGGACGACGCGTTTCTTACAGCTACATATCTCATCAATCGTCTTCCTACTCGTGTCATCGATAAAAAATGCCCCTTAGAGCTTCTTTTTCATACCCCACCAAATTACTCCTTATTAAAAAATTTTGGGTGTGCTTGTTGGCCTCATCTTCGTCCTTATAACAAACAAAAGCTCTCTTTTCGATCGAAGGAATGTGTCTTTCTAGGCTACAGTTCTTCACATAAAGGGTATAAGTGTCTTGACACCGATTCTGGTCGTGTCTATATGTCTAGAGATGTCATATTTGATGAAAATGTTTTAACATTCAAGAGAGCCCCACCTAATTCTTCCCCAACCATGCAGTCGACGCATAATGCCCCTGATTTGTGCACCTTGCATTTGGGTAATAGCAGTACTAATTTGGAGAATGATCACATGCATATGCCTGGGCCTACTAACTCTTTGGATGCAGAAAATTTGGTGTCTACATCAGCTTCGGAATTGCCGCAACAATCCTCCGCGTCGCTGCCATGCGAATCGGCGTTGGTTGTTCCGCCAATGATTGAGGCCTCGGCTCCTCCGCCAGCAGATGATATTGAACAATGCCCGGTCGAATCCTCGGCCGCTGGTCAACCAACTGCTGTAGCATCGGTTGCTCCCCTCGCAACGGCTGATACGGCCGTCCCCTCAAATGTGGATCCTGCACCTACTACTCATCCGTATGGTACTCGATTGAAGCACAATATCAAGAAACCCAAGGTGCGTACAGATGGAACAGTAACATATCTTGTAGCTCGGTCTTCTGCCTCTGAACCTACTTCACATATTACTGCTATAGAGCATCCCCTCTGGCGTCAGGCAATGAATGATGAATTTCAGGCACTTCAAAAAAATAAGACATGGCACTTAGTTCCTCCTCGTGCTGGTCTTAACGTTATTGATTGCAAATGGGTTTTCAAACTCAAGCAAAAGCCAGATGGCTCTATTGATCGCTACAAAGCACGCCTGGTTGCTAAAGGTTTTAAACAGCAGTATGGCGTTGATTATGATGATACCTTTAGTCCAGTTGTTAAGCTCACTACCATTCGACTCTTATTATCTCTTGCTATTTCTCGTGGTTGGGCTATTCGGCAGATTGATATTCAAAATGCTTTTCTTCATGGCTTTCTTAATGAAGATGTTTATATGAAGCAGCCCCCTGGATTTGTGGATTCTCAACACCCTGGTTATCTCTGCAAGCTGGATAAGTCGCTTTATGGCCTTAAACAAGCTCCGCGTGCCTGGTTTTCTCGCCTTAGCTCCAAACTATTACAGCTGGATTTTACACCTTCAAAGGCTGATGTCTCTCTTTTCATTTTTAACAAAACGGGCATTCAGATGTACATCCTCATCTACGTTGATGACATTATTATCATCAGCTCATCTTCTACGGCTACTGAGAAACTTCTTACACAACTTCAGGATGATTTTGTCGTCAAGGATCTTGGTATTTTGAGTTATTTTCTTGGGATTGAGGTCCGCCATACTTCCAGTGGACTTATTCTGACACAACATAAATACATTCGAGATTTATTAGCCAGAACCAATATGCTCACCTCCAAAGGTGTGCCCACACCTATGCTTCCCAGTGAGAAGTTGTTATTGAATGGTGGTGAAAAGCTCTCACCTGAGGATACTACTCGCTATCGAAGTGTCGTTGGTGCTCTCCAATATTTGTCTCTGACACGTCCTGATATATCCTTTTGTGTCAACAGAGTGTGTCAGTTCATGTCCTCTCCGACTTCTATACATTGGGCGGCAGTCAAACGAATTCTCCGTTATCTACATGACACTATTGATATGGGTTTGTGTCTTACAAAGTCCAGCACTGATTTGTTGAGTGCCTTTTCAGATGCTGATTGGGCTGGGAATCCTGATGATCGTCGAAGCACTGGAGGCTATGTGATCTTCTTTGGTGGCAATCTTATCTCTTGGAGTTCGAGGAAACAATCGACAGTTTCTCGTTCTAGTACGGAAGTCGAATATAAGGCGGTTGCTGATGCCACTGCCGAATTAATTTGGATCCAAGTCCTCTTGCGTGAGCTCGGGATCTCGCAAGCGCGAGCGCCTAGCCTATGGTGTGACAACATTGGTGCCACCTACCTATCCGCCAATCCAATCTTTCATCGACGGACGAAGCATGTTGAGGTTGATTATCACTTCGTTCGTGAACGAGTATCGACTCGTCAGCTTGATGTTCGACTCATATCTTCCAAGGATCAGCTCGCCGATATCATGACAAAGCCATTGCCAGCTCCTTCTTTTAGCTATTTTAGGCGCAATCTGAACTTAGTAGTACATCGTCCACATTGCGGGGGGTGTTAAACCTAAAATAGATCATAACTGTATATACTAAAATAATCTAAGATGTACTTGTTGTTACCAAATCTATGATTTGAAGGGTTTGTTACCAAATCTATGATTTCATGGTTTGTTATCAAATCATAGATTTGGAATGTAATCTTCATTATACACATCTATAAATACATGAGGTCGTGACCCATATAGGTCATCGTGCCATTCAATCTAACATCCGACACTTTCCTCATTCTTTTTCTCTCCCTATCTCTCATCTTATCTTCCATGAATTTTCGTGGCTTGTAGGTGCCTGTGATGACGGATCTTTGAGGTTTTTGAAAGTCAATTTCGATCTCCTTCTTCACGACGACAACAATAACGACACCATGGGGAACGTGTCCTAGACGATTGACCTTCTTTTCTACAAAATTTTTCAAGCGTTTTGACGTCGGATGTGACGATTTAAAGCTGTGGGTTCGATTTCTGATCTCATCGTGTGGCGATGGTTGAAGGTCGAGGGAGTGTTGTGAGGGGTCGGAGGAACACGATTCTGCTTGGGTAGCAGAATTTCTGGCGACTGAGTATTTTATTTATTTATTTTTTTTTAATTTCGTTTCATTATAGTAATTCCTATACTGGACCAATGAAATGATATCATCGACTGATTGCATTTCACCTACATAAAGATGTTTGAAGATAGTTTGTCAGATGATGAACACAAATAGGATCGAGTAAGGAAGGTTATTTTTTGTATATGTTGCCATAATCATATTGATGATTTGTTGTACAGGTAATTCCAGCAAACTTTTAGTCGGTTTTTATGTGTTTTCCTTTGGTCTCAAGTTTCACTTGACTTTATATTTTCTCTTATTTACAACTTGTAGATGTGGGCACATGTGCACATGTTCAAAATGTGAGCCAGCTCTTGGTGGCTTCCACATTTTTCCTTTGACATCCTAAAGATTGTTGTTTATATGAATAAACTGTAACGACCCTAAATTTCTACATACTCAGAGTCGCTACTAACATATCATGCTCATCTCTAATCGGATATATAACTCTTAAAAGAAAACATCATTTATAATATAAATTTCAAAAACATTTAAAACATCTTCTTCTTTGAAAAACACATTCATGGTCTTACGTCTTTAAATACGAAATACTTATATTTATAAAAAATAAACACAACTACGAAATAATTTAAAATGATGAAATGCAAAACCTATTCTAACCAAAGACTAGGAATTTAAATATGAGTCTACCCTATGCACGTGCCACAGTCTTTGCTCGCGATGCCGCCGTCCATTGTAAATGTGCCCCTTGCCTTTACCTGCAAAATGATGTGGCACACGACTTGAGTATTTCGAAGAATACTCAGTAAGTGGCCCCTCTGTAGGGGGCCATGCAAATGCAAACACATGCAATTATATTCTTGGGACCTATCTCTATTCTCTAGGGGTGGCCACCAGTCTTGGACAAATTGGAATAGTATTACTTCCCTACACACGACCCACACGTGTGAGTGTGAATCCCCTAGACCCTCTGATCAAGCTAATCTGTAGCGACGTCCGGAGGTCAGCGGAATCCCATAGTGTCATGCTTCTCATGAACACCCTACTCGTCATACTGTGCGCGTCAACACTCATCATCTCTAGGGGAAGTATCCCTGTGCTTATTAACATATAATATGCATGAGGTCCCTCTAAGTCCATCTTATCGTCTCTTCTAACACAACCCTCTAGTCTCATCTCTATGTTACATTAAGTAACACATGCTCGTTGAATATTTATATTAAAATCATTTTTATGCTCTTTGGGTTGTATCCCATGTCTGTTTATCAACATAATGCAATATGACACTCATCATCATATAGCATGCTTAATGTGGAAAACATCAACATATTAAGACAAACATCATGCAATCATCATATTCATCATATCGCCATAAAGTGCATATAGCATATCAAGTACGTCATACATCAACTACATATATTTCGCACATCATCAAACATCATAACTCATACATCATCATATACTAGTATGCGACATCATACGATACAACTCATAAATTATCATAACTCATACAATTTCTGCCATATCTTATAGTAAGACCACTTACTTGATTAGCTTAAGCTGATGTCACAATTTATATTTGATGAAAATTTTATTTTATCCTTTGTATCGAAGTCAACCTATGTAAACTCATGACATCAATGTCAAGTTCATTTCTCTACATTTTACAATAGTACATTTGTTAGACTTCTTGGGAGCCTTACAAACTTTGCATGAGTAGAGTCTTGAATACTATATATATATAAATCAAGATCTCATTTTCTTTTATTACTATTATTTTCTGCAAAATATATTTACCGATATAAGAAAGAATTTGATGGAGTTATTTTAAGCACGTAAAACAATGGACATCTGTCTTTCTTTTAATTCTACTTATCTTTGGCCAATTTTAATAAAACAAAAACAAAAAAACAAAAAAAAAAATTGACATCGGTTTTCCTTTGAATTTAGTTAACTTATCTTTGGCCAATTTTAATCTATTCGTGTATTTCATCTGTTTTTCTTTTAATTTGATTCACGATTATATTTGGGGAATTTTAATCTTCAGTTGATGCTGATTTTCTCTAACAAGTAAAATGATAGCAAAAATCCAAATAATTGAAACAATATAAAAGAAAAGGAAGATCTAACTACTGATAAACTTTTCTCTCTTACTCGAGTTAAATCTGTTATTGGTCAATTTTGATCATTCTTACTCCTCTTTTACAATTTTAATGTTGATGATAAAATGATAACAAAAATCTAAATAATTGAAACTGGACAAAAGAAAAGGAAGATCTAACCTACCCATAAATTTTTCTTGTTTCCTCCCGTTAAATCTGTTGCCTATTTTCCTTTTTCTTCATATATATTGTGTTTCATCTTTTTTTTACATCTCTCTCATAATCAAATATTAATGAGAATGTGAATGATATTACGTGTATATATAAAAGCCTCAATCATCACTCCTATCACCACTCCGGTTTGTTTCTTTCGTAATGATTAATGTATTTAGTCTTTTCTTTAACGTTCGAGGTCCAAATCCTATCATATTTGTTATTATAAAAAATATATTATTCCTTGGAAGAATCTTTTCCTATTTTAAAAAATTGAGTGTGAGTGTATATATGAGAAGTTAAGAAAGGGACAAAGACCACAATCTCCGATCCTATTCATGACATTAAAATAGCCCCCGAGCTTGTCCTCAACCATACTCAAAATATGAATTCTTGTATTCACATCCTTTAATAATCTCTAAATTTTAGCTGGTAGTATTTAGTCCTCATATTTTATTTAGGCTTTTTTTAATATCCATTTGATTTTTTATTTCAAAAAATTAAAATTTAAAATATTACTTCCAAATTATGAAAAAAAAAAAAAAAAACACAAATTTTAAAACCAAACCATTACCAAATAAAACTTATAAGATATTCATCAATTTCAATGTTCATAAAAATACAAATTATTATTTAATTAAGTAAAATATAATATTAAATATGTTTTATAATTTAGAAATACTATCTTATAGAAATAATTAATTTTTACCATTAAATGTTTTATATTATAAAATTATTAACCCAACAAAACACAAACATTCAAAACATTCATTAAATTTAATAAAATCAAATACAACACATAATTAAACTTAATTGACTAAATTAGTATCCGAATAACTCCACACATTCATAAATTTCTACATTAAACAAAATTCTAAATATATACTTTTATTAAATAATTTCAATTTCCAAACCAAAATAGGAATAAAATTTATTGGAAGATGGTAAAAAAAAAATAGAAAATATAAGTTAGGTTCCATTCCCACTCAGTTGTCACCTTGTTTATTGTGGTTATATCTTGTGCTGTCCAATGGTGTCCGTCGTCGCTCATTTTGTACTGTCCAACCCTAATCTTGTCTTTCTTCACGCCCATTCATAACTTCCCAATTAATTCATCCATTTAAAAATGCCTGAAAGTCTGTCTTCCATTATCACCATTTTTAAAGAACTTAAGCTTCTCATTCTCTCAACAATGGCTAAACTATTAGTTCTTCGTCTTTGTTTTGTTCTCATTGCTTCCACTTTTTTGTTTCACGTTGGAGGTTCCATAACTCACAAATCTCAAGACAGAACTGAAGAATGGGGCTACGTTCAAGTCCGACCCAGTAAGTCAAATTCATTAATTTTCATTCTATTTTATTTTAGTCATTATTTATTATATATTTATTCTTGGGATTGCGTTGTTCAGAAGCCCATATGTTTTGGTGGCTTTATAGAAGTCCTTCCAGAGTGGACGTCGGTTCCAAGCCATGGCCAACTATTCTCTGGTTACAAGGTGGACCGGTGAGCAACCGACCTTTTCCAACGATTTATTTATAAATTTTGTGTACTTTGTAAGAAAATGGCTCAAATATTGACAAACAGGGTGGCTCGGGAACTGGGTTTGGGAACTTCCTGGAAATCGGGCCATTGAACTCGAACTTGAAGCCGAGAAACTCAACATGGCTGCAAAAAGCAGACCTCTTGTTTGTGGTCAACTCCTTTTCCTTTTAATTTTCACCATTTTAACCTTAAATTCTAATATTTTACACTAAATTTATGATTTTAACATTAAAAAAAAACAGGATAATCCAGTCGGGACCGGATATAGCTACGTTGAGAGTGGAGGTGAATTTGCGAAAGGCGATGTGGAGGCGGCGACCGACATGACGACTTTGCTGACTGAGGTTTCGAACAACACTGTCGGCCTACGAAACACTCCTTTGTACATCTTTGCGGAGTCTTACGGTGGCAAATTCGCCGTCACTCTGGCTTTGTCCCTTCTTCGGGCCATCCAAACTGGCAATTTGACCCTTAACCTCGAAGGTGCTCTTATTTTTACCTTTTTTTTTTTTAATAAAAAATTTCAAATATAAATTATGAATTATAACCTTTTTTTTATTATATGTATAAAAAAAAAAAATTATAACTTTGATTTGTTTAAAGGGATCACATTGTAATAATATAGAATCAATAATTTAAATACACGACTCTCGGTTTTGTTTGTCAGGAGTTTCTCTAGGAAACAGTTGGATGTCTCCAGAAGATTACACGGTTCGTATTCTCATTCTCTCATTCTCATCCAAAATTTTTATCAATTTTTTTCGATATTTTCGTTTTCAGAATGATAAACGAAAAAAATACTCCTAAACTACAAAGTTGATTTCAATTATATCCTGATCTAAGAGTTAAAATGAAATATCTCAAAGCTCGAGAGTATAACTGAAACCAACCTCATATTTCAAGAGTATTCTTTTATTATTTATCCTTAACACAATAATCTTTGTCTAAAATTTTACAGTCTTCTTGGGGTCCTCTTCTCAAAGATCTCTCACGAATCGACGACACGACGCTGCAAAAAACAAATAGGTTAATATTTTTAACTTTTTTTTTTTTTTTAAATATAAACATTAATAAAGAAGTGAAATATATTCTATAAATATAAAAATTATATGTAACAAAAGCAGTCTTTTGAAAATCAGTTTAGCGTTGAAGATCAAGCAGCAAATTAAAAACAGGTTGTACGAAAATGCAACTCTTTCATGGAATGATCTCGAGGGATTAATTTTCTCCAATAGCAACCACGTGGGACGTTTTGTTATTATTATTATTATTATTATTATTTTGAAAAAATCCTCCCAAACCAATGAAATTTAAATTTAAATTTATAGTAACTTAAATAGGTTTATGGAGTCTTTATTTTTATTATTTTTTTATTAAGTTATCTTTGATGGATATATTAGACGTATAATTTAAAGTTTAGAACTTTTCTAAATTGGTAATTTAGGCTTCATTCATAACTATTTAATTTTTTAAGTTTATAAAAACTATTTTGACCTACAAATTCCTTTTATTTTATCATCCATTTAAAACATGTTCAGTTTTAAAAAAATATTATATTTTTTTTTCCCGAGAGAACGAACATTAGTTTCAAAAAGACATAAAACGAAATGATTATCGATATGTTATAACGAGTCATTTTTGCAGGATTTCTATAACTTCATGTTGGATTTTGAAATGGACTCATTAGCCGCAACTACGACGACAAATGGTGTGGAATCGAATAGAATTGATTCACTTGAAGTAAGAAAGAACTCTCCATATCTTAGTTTGAATGTATACAAACCCGGAGCTAAAGGAGACTTGGAAGCTTTGATGAATGGTCCAATTAAGCAAAAACTCACTATTATCCCACCAAATGTCACGTACGTACCAATAAACCCTATTTTCTTTAAATAAAATAATAATCATTAAAACTGGTTTCCATTATAATTGAAAAATCTTAAGACATAAAAATTAAATTAATTATCTAAATATGGAGATTAAATCCTACCATTTTAGCCTTAAAAACTAAAATATAAATTTTGTATGTATAGATGGGGAGGTCAATCCGACCTAGTCTTCCAATTTTTTACCGGAGATTTTATGAAGCCAATGATCAACGAGGTGTTTTTTTTTTAACCAAACTATTTTTAATATTTTTATTTGTGGATTATTTTTTGCTTCATAATATAACATTCAATTATGTCTTAATATTTTTATTTTTTCCCAAAAGGTTGATGAGTTACTGGCTAAAGGTATTAATGTGACCGTCTACAGCGGTCAAGTAAGTATTTTTTTTTTCCTTTTTTCAAATTCATAATTTCAAACAAAAAACAAACCATATTTTGAAGTGATAAAAATGGTAATATTCTCTTTGATTTATGGTTGACTTTTTTTCTCTTTTTTATATAGGTCGATCTTATTTGTTCAACCAAGGGAACAGAAGCGTGGATTAATAAGCTCAAGTAATTTGTTTCTAAGTAATTTATGTTATGGACATAAACACAAACACGTCTTCCTAAAAAAAAAATATCCATGTTTAAATTCTTAATTTTTACTATTTTTTTTCTTTTGGAATTTAGGTGGGAAGGGCTAAAGGCATTTATAAGCAAAGAGAGAACTACTGTATTTTGTGGAAATGAGAAGCAGACCAAAGGTTTCGCTAAGTCACATAAGAACTTGCACTTCTATTGGATTCTTGGCGCTGGCCATTTTGTAAGCTCTCTATATATAAACTTTATTCTATTTATAATTTTTTTAAGATTTAATACTTTTTAATTATATGATTACAAATGTAGGTTCCCGTGGATCAACCGTGTGTGACATTAAATATGGTGGATGCAATCACGCAGTCACCAGCTTCTTGATGCAGATAAAAAAATATACATATTTACTTTTTTAAATATAAGAAAGTATGTTTAATTATAGATAAGAAGAAAGAACTGATAATACATTAATAAATCTAGTGTCGTTTGATGAGTGACATTTTACTTAGAGATATTTCATATTTACGTAAATATAATTTAATTACTTAAGGATTTAAAATAATTAATTTCTTTTAAGAAAATACATAAAATAATCAAAATCATATTTCCATATTCAATAGGTAATAAATATGTAATAAAGGTCACAGTCAAACCATTTATAAATTAATAATAATAAAATATGTATAGTACTAAATTATAATTTGTATTATTTAAAAAAAATTATTGCCAATTTTAAAATTTATTAACTAATAGATATTAAAATTTAGACTAAATATTAATGGATTGATTAAAGTTTGAAGTAAATAAAAAATATAATAAATAAATAATTTCAAATACAAACAAACTAAAAAAGAAAAATTCAAATAACAAACGCAAGCGGAGGCTGAAGAAGATTTTAAGTCTCAATTTCAGTTTCAATTTTGGTTTTTATTTGTTTCTCAAGAAAACGCACAAGATTACATGTATATCATTTGAAATAGCTATAATGTTGTTTGTTCTAATCTATTGTCTTCTAGCATAGAATCATATTTGTTCTAATCTACTGTCTTCTAGCATAGAACCATATTCGCGGTGGAGGAGATATCAAGGTGAATTTTCTATATTCTTTTACGCAATTGATTTCGCTCTCAAACTAGCTTTCTTTACAATGCCGTCCAATTTGTTTTCCTATAGTATTTGGAAGAAATTTCAATGTAGAATTCATCCCGTTTATCCAAAGAAAGATAAAAAAAAAAAAATCTATTCAATCCATATTACATCATTTTTCTGGTTGTTTATATGTATACTAGTTTGTGAAGCTTCTATTCGCTAGGGTTGATTTACATTGATTTGGTTATACATATCTTTCAAATTTCTCAAATGAAAAAAATTAGTCTGCGGAAGAATTCTAACACAACTTCCACGTGTTTCATTTCTACAATATTGACTGATTGATACTCGAATTATCGGAATGCTATTACTTTTCGGCATAGTCTTATTAGTGAAAAGTTTCTACATCATTCTAGAGTTGTGGATTCACATCCGAACACTTGATCATTTCAATTATTGGCCCGAAAGCTATACAACATTCCCGCAAACATATATAGTCAACTTCACGTACTTGGGTGGCGCTAATTCGAGTGCTCCAATTTTTGCTTATTTGGGTATTGAAACACCAATAGACGATGATTTAAATGTTATTGGGTTTAGGATGGATAATGCCATTACGTTTAATGCCGTTCTAGTTTATATTGAGGTGAAAGTCTAACACAAACCCATTTTTAATCTATATTTATTGTTTTAAAGTTTCTAAAGACCGTTTGTCATTGTGGAAAATCAGTACTATTTAGATCCATTTATATTTATTGTTTTAAAGTTTCTATAGTGTATGGGTATTATGAAAAATCAGTACTATTTAGATCCATTTAGATCAAGGGATGAAGCATTTGAGAAATGCGATTGTAGATTGTGCAAATATTCTTATGCATGTAAAAAAAGAGCTTCATGCTAAATATTCCATTGTGATTGTTATTGGTGGTTAGACACATGTAAATGTTTTTTTGTTTATAGTGTTGGCAGGTTAGGCACATGTAAATGTTTTTTTGTTTATAGTGTTGGCTACGATGTTCCGTCTTAAAAATATCCTCATGTGGCAGTAGGAGCTCTTGCATTTTGAGCGCCAATCCTTTATTTTGATGATATTACACCACAGACTGGATATTTGCTCGGTGCCAATCCTAAATTGTTGGGCCATTGGTGGCTATTTGCTCGCATTCAAGGGAAATTCTTCAAAGTTGCCTTCTCTTTTTGATATCTTAATATTCTTTTTGGAAGCAATGCTCGGACATGAATACCTAAGAAAGAGAGCTTACAACATTGTACATACGGGATTAAAATCGAAACTCTAATTTGGAAACCCTGGTTCGGCCATTTGAAAAAAAACTGAGTTGTAGTCGATAATTTTTTTACAATTTTTTTTAGGAATGTTGAAACTCGAAGATTTTGACGCTTACGATTGGCAGCCAGCACCAAAAAATGGTTCCGCTCTGGGCAAGTTTTTGTTCGGCCGACGTCGGGGTGCCATCGGCGACTATTTGCTCGCATTCTAGGGCACTTCCAAAAAATCTGCCTTCTCTTTCCAATATCATAATATTCCCCTATGAAGGAGTGCTCAAACTTGAATGTCGAAGAAAGAGAGCTTATAGCACTGTACGTACCATATTAAAATAGAAACGCTAATTTTGGAACCTTGGTTGGGCCATTTGAAAAAAATTGAGTTGCATTCGATCACTTTTCGACAATTTTTTGAGGAACGATGAAACTTGACGATTTTGATGCTTACGATCGGCAGCCAACATCTAATTGTTTCGCTCTGGACCAGTTTTCATTCGATTGACATCGGGAGGCAATCAGCGGCTATTTGCTCACGTTTTAGGGTAGTTCAAAAAAGTTGCATTCTCATTCAAGTATCTTAATATTCCGATGGGAAGCAATGCTTGGACTTGAATGTCGAAGAAGGAGAGCCTATAACACTGTACATACGGGATTAAAAATGAAACCCTAATTTGAAAACCCTAGTTGGGCCGTTTGAAAAACTTTGAGTTGCAGATGATAATTTTTCAACAATTTTGTGAGGAACATTGAAACTTGACGATTTTGACACTTATGATTGACAGACAGCACCAAAAAAAAAAAAAAAAATCGCTCTCGGCCAATTTTCGTTCAACCAATGTCGGGTGGCCATTGGCGACTATTTGCTCGCATTCAAAGGCAATTCCAAAAAACTATCTTCTCTTTCCATTATTTTAATATTTCTGTGGGAAGCTGTACTTAAACTTGAATGTCGAATAGCACTGTGCGTACAGGAATAAAATCGAAACCCTAATTTGGTTTGAAAAAACTGAAACCCTAATTGTTGGGCCGTTTGAAAAAACTGATTTGCAGTCGTTAATTTTTCAACAATTTTGTGAGGAACGTTAAAATCGACGATTTCAATGCTAACGATTGGAAGCCAGCACCCAAAAATTGTTTTGCTTCCGGCAAGCATTCATTCGACCGACGTTGGGGTGCCTTGGCGTCTATTTGCTCGCGTTCAAGGGAAGTTTCGAAAAGCTACCTTCTCTTTTCGATTTCTTAATATTCTCCTGAATAGTAGTGCTCAAGTTTGAATGTCGAAGAATTTAGGTGGAAAGGGGTAAAAGAATTTAGAAGCAAAGAGAGAACTGTTTTATTATGTGGAAATGAGAAGCACACCAAAGGCTTCACTGAGTCGCATGAGAACTTGCACTTCTATTGGATCCTTGATGCTGGGCATTTTGTAAGTTATATATATAAACTTTATTCTATTTATACTTTGGTTTGATTTAATACATTTTAATTATATGATTACAAATGTAGGTTCCTGTTGATCAACCTTGTGTGACATTAAATATGGTGGATGCAATCACAATGTCACTAACTTCTTGATGCAGTTGTTTTTTTTATAGAGAGGGAAAAAAAATTACCTCGTTACTTTTTTAAATATAAGAAAATATGTTTAATTATAGATAAGAAGAAAGAAAAAATGGATGTATTATATATATATATATATTAATAAATCTAGTGTCTCACTGATCGTCATATTTCATATTTACAATTATATCAATATCAATATAATTTAATTGATTAAGGATTCAAAATAATTAATGTCTTTTTAAAAAATATACAAAATAATCAATATAATATTTTCATTGAATAAGAAAGTTTCCTTTGGTTGAATCATTTCATTTCAAACTACTTATAAACTAATAAAATAATATATGTATCATACTATTGTATATTAGTATAATTAGAAGCTTTTTCGGACTATGAAAATTATTCAATAATTTTATTTAAAAATTTAAATTAATTGAGATTTTGGGATAGTTCTTGTTTCGGTTTCTTTCTCCGAAAAACACACGAGATTTTTTTTACTTCATTTGAAATAGCCACAACGTTGCTTGTTCTAATGTAACATCTTCTAGCATAGCACCATATTTACCGAAGAGGAGATATCAAGGTGAAGTTTTTGTCTCTCTTACACAACTGATTTCGCTCTCAAACTCATTTTCTTTATAATGTCGTCCACAATTTGCTTTCTATAGTATTTGGAAGAAATAAATTTCAATGTGGAATTCATCCTGTTTATTAAAGAAAGAAAGAAAAGAAACTATTCAAAACATATTACTTCATTTCTTTGGTTGTTTATATGTATACTAGTCTGTGAATCTTCTATTCGCTATGGTTGATTTTTTCTTGATTTACATTTATTGGATTATACATATCTTTGAAAATTTTCAAATGATAAAAGTTAGTCTCTATAAGCGTGCTAACACAATTTCTACATGCGTCATTTCTACAATATTGGCTAATTGATACTCGAATAATTGGAATGCTATTACTTTTAATGCATTTCGCTTACTCCGGAAAACGTCTGTACAAACGTCTTTACAAAGACTGTTTCAATGACACAAACTTGATCTCCATTGCGAGTTAATAAGCTTCACTTCGCCAAAGAAGTTATTAACCCAAAGCAATTTTAGGATAAATATTTAGTAGTTATTAATTTTAAAGTTTAGTGGATCAATTAGAAAGATTTAGTAGTTCCTGATTTGAAAGTTTAGGAGATGGGTTAGAAAGGTTGAGCATTTGAAAGTTTAGGAGATTGGTTAGAAAGGTTTAGTAGTTATTGATTTTAAAGTTTAAAGACCCATTAGTAAGATTTAGTAGTTATTGATTGAAAGTATGGGAGATTGATTATGCAATCTCCACTCCAAATACTATATGTTATTTACCAAAAAAAAAAAAAAAAATTAATAAAGCATAGGTGCCTAAGGTTCCTCTGTTAAAAAACTCTCTCCCTCAAGTTGTTCTTCCGCTTCAAGTATTTGTTTCGAAATATTTCCATGGTGGAAAATTCCCAACATAGGGTATTAGAGCTAGGATGTCGAAACAAATGTATGTATTAGAGCTAGGATGTCGAAACAAATGTTGTCATCACACGAAGTTGCCGGAGGAGATGTGACAACGACAAGGAGTGGTTGGGAGGGGGGGTGTAATGCTCCAATACCCATTACTCAAGAAGTGTAACTATGCAGCATGGTCGATAAGGATGTGTGTTAACTTAAAGGCAAAGGGCGTGTGGGACGCCATCAAGCATGGTGATGAAGTTGAGGAGCATAAGGACAGGATGACTCTTGCCGCCATCTACGAAACAGTCTCAGAGGACGTCCTTCTAATGTTGGCAGAGAAGGACTCGGCAAAGGTAGCGTGGGAGACGCTGCAAACAATGCATGTGGGTGTGGAACGTGTCAACGAAGCAAAGGTGCAGACGAGTTTGAGGCTATCCGCATGAAGGACGATGAGTTAGTAGACAACTTTGCATGAAGTTGACGACGATCGTCAGTGGCATCCGTTCACTAGGCGACGTTGTGGAGGAGATCTCCATCGTCAAGAAGTTCCTTCGAGTTGTTCTCCCAAGATTCATGCATATTGCTACCTCCATCGAGCATTTTGGTGAACTCCAGAACATGTCTGTTAAGGAGATCGTTGGTCGTCTTAAGGTTCATAAGGAGAGACAAAGAGGTGAAGAAATACCTCTTACTCACACATGAGGAGTGGCTTGCACGGACAAAAAAGAAGGATGCAGATGACTCTTCTTTCTTAGGTTCGAGTGGACTTTGAAGCCATAACAAAGAAAAAAGAGGTCGTGGACGTGGCTGCGGACGTGGGGTAGAGGAGGTTGTGACAATACCTCACAAACTCATGAAAATGCCAACCCTCAGAAGGACAAGAGTATGATAACTGTTACTCTTGTGGAAAATACAGGTATTATGCGACAGAGTGCCACAACAACGAGTGCGGTGAAGAGGCAAACCTCATGTTCTCGGTGGATGAAGAGCCCAGATTGATGTTGGCCGAGACAATGCCCAACTTGTTGATGCTCAATGAAGAGAAGGTTATGGCGAACCCCTCCATAGATGGAGAAGACCAAGTGGAGACTAGCATGTGGTACCTAGACAACGAAGCAAGCAACTACATGACTGGAGATCG
This sequence comes from Cucurbita pepo subsp. pepo, assembly GCF_057944985.1. Taxonomy (NCBI): domain Eukaryota; kingdom Viridiplantae; phylum Streptophyta; class Magnoliopsida; order Cucurbitales; family Cucurbitaceae; genus Cucurbita; species Cucurbita pepo. Next base: position 7,562,280 of record NC_141813.1, read on the forward strand.
AGCAAAGTTCAAGAAACTTAATGAGAAGTTCATTGGAAAGATGAAGCTTTGCGACGGATCAATTGTATCAATCCAAGGTAAAGGATCCATCTTGTTCCAATATAAAAACAGTGATCAATGTCTATTTACTAAGGTGTATTACATCTCGAGTTTGAAGAATAATATTATCAGCCTTAGTTAAATGACAGAAGAAGGTAGCCGAGTGGAGATAGTCGGCTCGCTTCTCAGAATATACGACCAAAATGGAGCCCTGTTGATGAAGGCAAGATGGTCGAGAAACCGCCTATATAAGATACTATTGAAAGACTATCAACATCTTCCAAAAATATCTATTGGCGTTGACAGCAAGAAAGTGAAGAAGAAACCAACGGGCCAGGAGAAAAAGGAATCGAAAAATAAATTAAGAAGCTACCAGAGGCTGCTTCAATTAGCGAAGTGCAACCTACAAGTCGATGTGTTTCATCAGACTTATCATCTCAACCAAGGACGCCCAGAGGAAGACCACCGAGGCGTAAGAAAACTGAGATTTCAAACTTGCCCTCCCAACCAAAGAAACCTAAAGGTAGGCCTAAAAAGAAGGTTGAAAAACAGAGGAGTATGTCACAATAATTTTCTAGATGTAAGCCTAACGATAAATTTTGTGCACAGAAGAGAGGAGTGGAAGAAGATGCATGTTGTAAAATTAAAATTTCTTCGGAAGGAGACAGAGTTCACCAGGGACCAAGCAAAGTTGAAACTAGAGAGCAGCATGCAGACATTCTCACCAATACCCCAGCAACGGTTAAAGTTGCAGACATGCGGGAGTTTCTCAAAGTTAAGAATCTCGAGCAAAGTCAAGAATTTTCTAGATGTAAGCCTAACGATAAATTCTCTTCATAGAAGAGAGGAGCGGAAGAAAATGCATGTTGTAAAATTACAGTTTCTTCCGAAGGAGACTGAATTGACCAGGGACCAAGCAAAGTTGAAACTAGAGAGTAACGTGCAAACATTCTCAACAATCCCCTAGCAAGGGTTAAAGTTGTAGACATGCGAGAGTTTCTCAAAGTTAAGAATCTCGAGCAAAGTCAAGCTTACGAGGAGAATGTGACTTAACAAGCTTGACTTAGCAAAATAAGTTATTAACCTAGAGCGATTTTCGGATAAATGTTTAGTAGTTATTAATTTGGAAGATAAAAGATAGTTATTGATTTGGAAGTTTAGGAGGTCAATTAGAAAAGATAAAAGATAGTTATTGATTTGGAAGTTTAGGAGGTCAATTAAAAAGATTTAGTAGTTATTGATTTGAAAATTCAAGAGATGATTAGGATTAGAAGATTCAGTAGTTATTGATTTGAAAGTTTAGGAAATTGATTATGCAATCTCCACCCTAAATACTCATGATAGGTATGTTTCAAAAAAAAATAATAATAATAAATAAAATAAAATAATAATCAAGCATCCGTGCTTAAGGTTACTCTATTAAAAAAACTCTCTCCCCTCAAGTTGTTCTTCAGCTTCCATTATTTGTTTTGGCATATTTTGATTGTGAGAAATATCCAACTTCCCTTACTTATTATATTTTGTAACTAATAATTATTCATTTACCCTGTGTCAACATATACTCAAGGTTAGTTTGTAAAAGTAATAATAACAAGAGAGAAAATTTTATTATATAAGGCTTTCTCTTCGACAAATGAAAATATTTTCATAACAAACTACCTTCGAGTATAGGTTCTCAAGGCTTAGTCTTATTGGTGAAAAGTTTCTACATCATCCTAGAGTAGTGGATGATTTCAAGGCTCCCCTCTTCAGGTGATTTCAAGACATTTTATTAGAATCAAACACTTCAGCATTTCAATTATAGGTTTAAAAGCTAAGACAACTTTTAATGAGCTTTGAGCTATTTGAGCTAAGGGAATGAAAAGTATGATAAACGTGCTATTTGAGCTATCACTTGTAACAACCCATCAAAGAATGAGAAATAAAAGATTCTTGTTGTATTTTATATCCTCTTTGTAAGCTTCTTGCTCCATATTAATAAAGTTGACACTTTCATGCTCTTAAGATTATGCTTTTTCGTTTTCTTTATTCGTTTGAAGCACTATTCTAGAACTTATTAGATCAAAGAGAAAAAATTCTAAACAAAGGCAACTTTTGATGAGCTTGACGTACTCAAAAGAAAAAACAAAATTGATTAACAAAAAAACAAAATATGAATACATAAATTAGGGTAAAAATCGGTTGTCAACGTTTGATGACCGTGTCCTTCAGTGTTCTTTTTTTGTTCTATCATATTCCAAATACAAACGCATGCCAAGGGAAAAGATTCAACTTCTCTTAAGGTCAGCTTCACTTCTAGTTTCTGTTTGTTTCTCGAAAAATACAAGATTTTCATTTTCAATATTATTTCTGTTAAAAGATTGCAAGGGTAGCGGTCAAACTATCTTCAATTGATTGCTTCTTGATATCTAATTGTCTTCCATTGGCAACATATTCACGAAGGAGGAGAAATCAAGGTCAGTTTTTCTCTTATCATTCCTTTTCATACATTGGCATTACAAGCTCATGCAATCTTTCTTTACGATGCCATCTAATTGCTTTCGTGTTGAAATAAAATAATAATAACTGCAGCATTTTGATTTTGTCAGTCATAAAGTTAAACGAGTTCATAGTGAATTATTTAATCCATACTGCATCATTCTCCATTTGTTTTTATGTATAATAGTTTACTAAATTTCCAATTGAAATAGTCAATTTTACATTGGACCAGTTAATATATTCTTACATAGAGAGGCAAGGTCACGATACCAGTAACAGGGATATAGACGAGTCAGGCTTTGAGAAGATTGCCAGTACAACTACTTCAAAAGAAGCGTCGGACACTTTAGGAAAAGTGTTAAAAGGAACGGACCGAGTCAAGCAAGTGCGTCTCCAAACTCTTCATGGCAATTTTCTTTCATGAATGGTGATTCCATAATTATATTTTAAATTAATGCAATTTTCTTTCCCGTGAAATTATTGTGATTATCTTTTTTTTTTTTTTTTTTTTTTTTTAACTTAAACTTGTTGCTGAATCTTAGAAGATTGGGAGATCATTAACGATCTGAGGATTGACACGTCGAGGCTGCAACAGAGGATGAGCAACCTACAGAGAATGTTGGAGAAATGCATGGATATGCAACTCGAGTTGCAGCGCTCAATAAAGCAAGAAGTTTCTTCTGCGTTGAACTGAGAGCTAGTTCCGAAAGTTTGTCTTCATTATTAATGCCACTGGATTCTTTAGCTTATAAAATTTAGATGCTTTGTTGTACAGATAATTCTACCAATCAGTCTGTTTTTTTTGTGTTTTTCTTTGGTCCCAACTTTCACTTAACTTTATATTTTCTCTCATTTACAACTTGTAGATGTGGACACATGTGCACGTGTTCAAAATGTGCTAACGAGTTGGTCAAGGCTCGAGAAAAGTGTGATGTATTGTGTGCCCATTCTAGAAGTGATTCGTGCTTACTCCCTATGATGACTTAGACAACAATAAAGAAAAATGAGATTACTACTGATTCATTCATCTTCATCCTCTTGTTCCGTCCAAGTGCCCTACTAATTTTTATCGTCCTGATTTCGATACATATAAAGCTGATTTGTACGATAACAGACGAATGAAATAATGAATGTAATCTCTGTTATTGATTAATCTAGACAGAATAATTATTTTTTAGTAGATTTAGAAAACATTATCCAGGGTGATTATGAGGATTTAGTGTAAATAGAAGAATGATGAAGCAGAAACATAAACAATTGGAGTTTTCAACTGATAATACAAGTACTCAACTTTACTTTTGAGTACTGAACTTTTCTTTTACAAATAACAATAGAAATAGAAACTAACCCAAATATGACAAATTAGTTAAACTAAATAGCTAAAAATACTCTAACAATGAGAAGAGACCATAACAGTATTTGACATAATCAAATTCTTCTAACAATCCCTCCCTTAAACTTATTATTGTTTGTCAAGAATTATTTCAAGTCAGAAAAGCTCTGCACACCAAGTTGTTCACACAACTTCTGAAATACTTCTAATTTAAGATGCTTTATTAACAAATCAGCAAGTTGATTTCGGGTACCACAAAATAATAAAGTAACGGTTCCTTTTGAAAGATCTCTAAGAAAGTGAAATCTTACTCTTATCTGTTTGGAACGTCCATGTAAAACTGGATTTTTGGATAGCTTAATAATTGAAGTATTATCACACATTAGCTTTGTTCCTTCAATTTGACAGTGACCAATCTCTTTGAGTATGCTCATCCAAACAGCTTGACATGCACAGGCACTAGCAGCAACAAACTCAGCTTCTGTGGTTGATAAGGTGACTATAGGCTGTTTACGAGAAGACCAAGCTACTTCTCCTCTGCTTATCATAAACACATAGCCTGGAGTACTCTTAACATCTTCCATGTCTCCGGCATAGTCACTATCAGTAAATCCAATTAAATCACTAACTCCTCCCTTTCTATAAAATACACCATAATCTATCGTACCTTTCAAGTACCTTAAAACCCTTTTAGCTGCTGCAACATGTTGTTTTGTTGGACATGCAATAAGACGACTAATCAAACTTACAACAAACATGAGAGCAGGATGAGTAGCTGTGAGATACATCAGACTTCCCACTATTTGTTTATACAAAGTTACATCTACTTTTGCACCATTTTCATCTTTGCCAATTTTCTGTCCTCCCTCCCTCTTGATGTAGAGTGTCTGCTCACTGGAGCTGCTTTCGAATCCTTCCTTGATGAAGTAGGATTCTATTGGACTAAACCAGGTTCTAGGTGCTTGTTTTAATCCATCAAGAGCCTTATGAAATTTGTACGCCCTCTCCTCACTTCCCTTTTTCTCATAGTCTTTTGGTTGTTCAACAAAAATATCTTCTTTTAACTCGCCATATAGAAAAGTTGATTTGACATCTAGCTAATAGAGTTTCCAACCTTTCTTGGTGGCAAAAGCAATGACAATTCTCACCGTATCCATTCTGGCCACAGATGCATACACTTTTGTATAATCAATTTCATGCTCTTGTATGTAGCCTTTTACAACCAATCTTGCTTTGTATTTATCAACTTCTCAAAACTCATTTAGCTCGGTCTTGTAAATCCATTTTCACTCCTATTTTCTTTGCTCCAGCCGGCAGAACCACCAAGTTCCATGTTTGATTTTTTTCAATGGATTTGATTTCTTCATCCATAGCCAATCTCCATTTTGGGCTTTTGACAGCTTTTCTTCCGTGATTTTCCCTTCTTTGTTTTCAGCAACGGGTTCAATTGTTTCAGCAACCAGTTTAGTCATTTCCACCGTGACTTTTCCTTCTTCGGCTGTATTCTCAATCCACCAGTCCAATTTTCTTTCACCTTCAAAAAATTTCCAATGCCATTCACGATCTGCCTCGAAAGCTATATTACAACTTACTATAATTTTATTTGTAGTTGGATCAAACATTTTATAGCCTTTGAATTCGCTGCTGACTCCAAGTAAAACACATGTTACACTTTTATCTTCAAGTTTGCTTCTCTTGGCATATAGAATATGAACATGTTTCGCACATCCAAAAACTCTGAAATAATCTACTAATGGTTTCTCTCCAGTCCAAGCCTCTTCTGGTGTCATCTATTTTATTGCAAGAGTGGGTGATCAATTCAAAATGTGAATCGTCCACCTGACAGCTTCAGGCTAGAAATTGTTAGGCACTTTCTTCTATGTCAGCATAACTCTTACCAAGTTCATCATGGTGCAATTTTTTTTTTCGGCCACTCTATTTTATTGTGGGCTATAGGCTGTGGTCAATTGTGTCTTCACTCTATGCTGTTTGCAAAAATCGTTGAATTCTGCCGAGTTGAACTCTCCTTCTCTATCTGTCCTTAAACATTACAGACATTCCAATTTCCTTTTCCACAATTATTTTGAAACATTTGAAATGATAAAATGTTTCTGATTTTTCTACAAAAGAAAATAACTCCATGCATTTACTAATTATGGCTATTTGAAGTGGGTGAAATTCGACCACATAGATATGCATTTACAAGGCCCAATTTTTCACTTGCTCTCCATTTACTCATGTTTTTAAATGGAGTTTGATGTGCTTTCCTTTCGTACATGCCTCACAGGTGGTGTTTGGAGCTACAATTTGTGGCAGGCCTTTCACCACGTTTTTGTGTTTCAAGGTGCACAAGCCTTTGTAGCCGAGATGACCATAACGATGGTGGCAAAGTGTTAACTGGTCCATATTTGAAACTTGGAGGCATCTTCCTTCCTTCATTTGTTGTGGGAGATGGTTTAACAAACAAAGTGACCAACTAATTTGCACTCATAATTGACTCTGCCATTATTTCTTTTTGTGGATGATAAATGCTACGTACACTATCTTTGAAGAGCACTGCAACTCATTTTTCTTGTATTTGTCCAACGCTCAAGAGATTATTTTTTAGTTCAGGTACCCAATACACATTACTGATAGTGTAACGAACCCCATGCAAAGTTAATTTCACTGCACCCTTTGCAGCAACTTTCATACTTATATTATTTTCAAGCTTTTGCCGGAGTGGGAAAAAGTCTCGTCCAAGCTTTTCAAGCTTTTGCCGGAGTGGGAAAAGGTCTTGTCTAAGCTCGAAAACATACCTTCATATACACACATATGGTTTAAGCAACCAGAATCTAAGAACCAAGTATAACTCCTTTTTGCTTCATGTCTTTCCATATGAGCCATTAACAACATTTCATCCTCTTCTCCCAGCTTTGCATAATTCAATTCCTTATTTATCTTTGGACATTCATATTTATGACCTAAGTCATGACACCTATAACATTCGACAGTTATTTTGTTGAAAGTTGATTTTCCTCTTTCGCGTCCTCTGCTGCTGTAAGTTCCTCTTCCTCTGTTACTTATTTTCGTTCGACCTTCGACTTTTAGAACTTGCTCCTCTCCTACTACTTGATTTTTGAAATTTTTGTTCATGCACCACTAATGAACTTTGTAATTCATCAATGGACATGTTATCGGTATCTTTGGATTCCTCAATGGATTACAACATAAGTAAATTTTTCAGTGATGGTACGTAGATTTTTTTCTACAGTTTTCTTGTCTGGCATATCTTCTCATCTTGTTGGAGATTATCATCACTCTTGCAAAATAATATGATACTTTCATCCTTCTTCGATCTCTAGGATCTCAAATTCTCTCCTTAATGCATTAAGAAGAGATTTCTTCACTTTTTGGTTTCCACCAAACTTTCGCTTCAATGAGTCCCAAACAATATTGGTTGTGCGACGATCAAAGATTTGTTCAAAGACAGTACGATCAATTGCCTGGAAGAGGTAATGCTTTACTTGGTGATCTTTGAGTCTAGCATCATCAAGGTGACCCTTTTGTGCCTTAGTCAACATTGTTTCTTCCGCTAGTTCTGAGAAACCAATCTCTACCACACTCCATAAACTCTTTGCTTTGAGCAAGTTTTCCATCAGCTCACTCTAGTGATCATGGTGACCATCGATGTGAGGGATCTTCGTTAAAGTTTTGGCTTTACTTATTCTCTCTGTATTTGATCACTAAAAAATTGCTACGCTACAAAGCCTAGTGGTGACTCTGATACCAATTATAAGTTTTTGACAGAAGAATGATTAACCCAGAAACACAAACCATTGGAGTTTCAAGGGATAATATTATTGGCTTTTATAACCTTACAAATAACAACATAAATAAATAGAAACTAACCACAAATATGGTAAATTAGTTGAACTAAATAGCTAAAAATACTCCGACTATCAAAAGAGAAGATAACCATATTTGATCAAATTCTTATAACATTTAGGTACTTACTACCACTCTCCCACCAAAAGGACCTTCCAATTTTCCTACTCCCAGTATTGAATCTCCATGAAGTTTACTTTTCTAACTCAACTTCCTTCACAAAGGTTGAGCCAACTCTGGTTGGCTTCCAATTTTTTTTTTTTTTCTCAAAAAAAAAAAAAATAAATAAAAAAAAAAAAAAAAAAAAAAAAAAACCACAACTTTTAAAACCAAGCGGTTACTAAATAAGACTTAAGATATTCATCAATTCCAATGTTCATAAAAATACAAATTATGTTTAATTAAGTGAAGTATAATCTTGAATATGTAGTGGTACGATCTTTATAATTTAGAAATACTACCTTAAAAAGAATCTCAATTATACGGAAGAAATTGTATTAATTTTTACAACTAAATATTTTATATTATAAAATTAGATCCCATACTTGTGAAAAATTTATTCTTAATATTCAATTTTCATTAATTCATTCATTAATTTTAACCAAACAAAACACAAACCTTCAAAAACATTTAATAAAATCAAATACAACACAGAATTAAGTTTAATCAATTAGTAACTAAATGACTCCACACATCCACAAATTTCTACATTAAAAAATTCTAAATACATACTTTTATTAAATAATTTCAATTTTCATACCAAAATGGGAATAAAATATGTTTGAAGATGGTAAAGAAAAAATAGAAAATATAAGTTAGGTTCCACTCCCACTCTGTTGTCACCTTGTTTATTGTCGTTGTATCTTGTGCTGTCCAATGGCGTCTGCCGTTGCTCATTTTGTACTGTCTAGCCCTAATCTTGTCTTTCTCCACGCCCATTCGTAACTTCCCAATTAATTCATCCATTCAATAAATGCCTAAAAGTCTCATCGTCTTCCAATATCACCATTTTTGAAGAACCTAAGCTTTTCATTCTCTCGAGACAATGGCTAAACTATTAGTTCTTCGTTTCTGTTTTGTTCTCATTGCTTCCACTTCTTTGTTAAATGTCGGAGCTTCCATAACTCACAAATCTCAAGACGGAACTGAAGAATGGGGTTACGTTCAAGTCAGACCCAGTAAGCCAAATTCATTAATTTTCTTTCTATTTTATTTTAGTCATTATTTTTTATATATTTGTTCTTGGATTGCGTTGTTTAGAAGCCCATATGTTTTGGTGGCTTTATAGAAGTCCTTCCAGAGTGGACGTCGGTTCCAAGCCATGGCCAACCATTCTCTGGTTACAAGGTGGACCGGTGAGCAACCGACCTTTTCCAACGATTTATTTATAAATTTTGTGTACTTTGTAAGAAAATGGCTCAAATATTGACAAACAGGGTGGCTCGGGAACTGGGTTTGGGAACTTCCTGGAAATCGGGCCATTGAACTCGAACTTGAAGCCGAGAAACTCAACATGGCTGCAAAAAGCAGACCTCTTGTTTGTGGTCAACTCCTTTTCCTTTTAATTTTCACCATTTTAACCTTAAATTCTAATATTTTACACTAAATTTATGATTTTAACATTAAAAAAAACAGGATAATCCAGTCGGGACCGGATATAGCTACGTTGAGAGTGGAGGTGAATTTGCGAAAGGCGATGTGGAGGCGGCGACCGACATGACGACTTTGCTGGCTGAGGTTTCGAACAACACTGTCGGTCTACGATACACTCCTTTGTACATCTTTGCGGAGTCTTACGGTGGCAAATTCGCCGTCACTCTGGCTTTGTCCCTTCTTCGGGCCATCCAAGCTGGCAATTTGACCCTTAATCTCGGAGGTACTTTTATTTTTACTTTTATTATTATTATTTTTTAATAAAAAGTTTCAAATATAAATTATGAATTATAACCTTTTTTTTCATATGTAAAAAAAAAAAAAAAAAAAAAAAAAAAAAAAAAAAAAAAAAATCATATTATAACTCTGATTTGTTTAAAATGATCACATTGTAATAATATAGAATCAATAATTTAAACACACAACTCTCGATTTTGTTTGCCAGGAGTTTCTCTAGGAAACAGTTGGATGTCTCCAGAAGATTACACGGTTCGTATTCTCATTCTCTCATTCTCATTTAAAATTTTTATCAATTTTTTTTCAATATTTTCGTTTTCAGAATGATAAACGAAAAAAATACTCCTAAACTACAAAGTTGATTTCAATTATATCCTGATCTAAGAGTTAAAATGAAATATCTCAAAGCTCGAGAGTATAACTGAAACCAACCTCATATTTCAAGAGTATTCTTTTATTATTTATCCTTAACACAATAATCTTTGTCTAAAATTTTACAGTCTTCTTGGGGTCCTCTTCTCAAAGATCTCTCACGAATCGACGACACGACGCTGCAAAAAACAAATAGGTTAATATTTTTAACTTTTTTTTTTTTTTAATATAAACATTAATAAAGAAGTGAAATATATTCTATAAATATAAAAATTATATGTAACAAAAGCAGTCTTTTGAAAATCAGTTTAGCGTTGAAGATCAAGCAGCAAATTAAAAACAGGTTGTACGAAAATGCAACTCTTTCATGGAATGATCTTGAGGGATTAATTTTCTCCAATAGCAACCACGTGGTACGTTTTGTTATTATTATTATTATTATTATTATTTTGAAAAAATCCTCCCAAACCAATGAAATTTAAATTTAAATTTATAGTAACTTAAATAGGTATATGGAGTCTTTATTTTTATTATTTTTTTATTAAGTTATCTTTGATGGATATATTAGACGTATAATTTAAAGTTTAGAACTTTTCTAAATTGGTAATTTAGGCTTCATTCATAACTATTTAATTTTTTAAGTTTATAAAAACTATTTTGACCTACAAATTCCTTTTATTTTATCATCCATTTAAAACATGTTCAGTTTTAAAAAAATATTATTTTTTTTTTTTCCGAGAGAACGAACATTAGTTTCAAAAAGACATAAAACGAAATGATTATCGATATGTTATAACGAGTCATTTTTGCAGGATTTCTACAACTTCATGTTGGATTTTGAAATGGACTCATTAGCCGCAACTACGACGACAAATGGTGTGGAATCGAATAGAATTGATTCACTTGAAGTAAGAAAGAACTCTCCATATCTTAGTTTGAATGTATACAAACCCGGAGCTAAAGGAGACTTGGAAGCTTTGATGAATGGTCCAATTAAGCAAAAACTCACTATTATCCCACCAAATGTCACGTACGTACCAATAAACCCTATTTTCTTTAAATAAAATAATAATCATTAAAACTGGTTTCCATTATAATTGAAAAATCTTAAGACATAAAAATTAAATTAATTATCTAAATATGGAGATTAAATCCTACCATTTTAGCCTTAAAAACTAAAATATAAATTTTGTATGTATAGATGGGGAGGTCAATCCGACCTAGTCTTCCAATTTTTTACCGGAGATTTTATGAAGCCAATGATCAACGAGGTGTTTTTTTTTTAACCAAACTATTTTTAATATTTTTATTTGTGGATTATTTTTTGCTTCATAATATAACATTCAATTATGTCTTAATATTTTTATTTTTTTTCCAAAAGGTTGATGAGTTATTGGCTAAAGGTATTAATGTGACCGTCTACAGCGGTCAAGTAAGTATTTTTTTTTTTCCTTTTTTCAAATTCATAATTTCAAACAAACAAACAATATTTTGAAGTGATAAAAATGGTAATATTCTCTTTGATTTATGGTTGACTTTTTTTCTCTTTTTTATATAGGTCGATCTTATTTGTTCAACCAAGGGAACAGAAGCGTGGATTAATAAGCTCAAGTAATTTGTTTCTAAGTAATTTATGTTATGGACATAAACACAAACACGTCTTCCTAAAAAAAAATATCCATGTTTAAATTCTTAATTTTTACTATTTTTTTTCTTTTGGAATTTAGGTGGGAAGGGCTAAAGGCATTTATAAGCAAAGAGAGAACTACTTTATTTTGTGGAAATGAGAAGCAGACCAAAGGTTTCGCTAAGTCACATAAGAACTTGCACTTCTATTGGATTCTTGGCGCTGGCCATTTTGTAAGCTCTCTATATATAAACTTTATTCTATTTATAATTTTTTTAAGATTTAATACTTTTTAATTATATGATTACAAATGTAGGTTCCCGTGGATCAACCGTGTGTGACATTAAATATGGTGGATGCAATCACGCAGTCACCAGCTTCTTGATGCAGATAAAAAAATATACATATTTACTTTTTTAAATATAAGAAAGTATGTTTAATTATAGATAAGAAGAAAGAACTGATAATACATTAATAAATCTAGTGTCGTTTGATGAGTGACATTTTACTTAGAGATATTTCATATTTACGTAAATATAATTTAATTACTTAAGGATTTAAAATAATTAATTTCTTTTAAGAAAATACATAAAATAATCAAAATCATATTTCCATATTCTAGGTCACAGTCAAACCATTTATAAATTAATAATAATAAAATATGTGTAGTACTAAATTATAATTTGTATTATTTAAAAAAAATTATTGCCAATTTTAAAATTTATTAACTAATAGATATTAAAATTTAGACTAAATTATTAATGGATTGATTAAAGTTTGAAGTAAATGAAAAATATAATAAATAAATAATTTCAAATACAAACAAACTAAAAAAGAAAAATTCAAATAACAAACGCAAGCGGAGGCTGAAGAAGATTTTAAGTCTCAATTTCAGTTTCAATTTTGGTTTTTATTTGTTTCTCAAGAAAACGCACAAGATTACATGTATATCATTTGAAATAGCTATAATGTTGTTTGTTCTAATCTATTGTCTTCTAGCATAGAATCATATTTGTTCTAATCTACTGTCTTCTAGCATAGAACCATATTCGCGGTGGAGGAGATATCAAGGTGAATTTTCTATATTCTTTTACGCAATTGATTTCGCTCTCAAACTAGCTTTCTTTACAATGCCGTCCAATTTGTTTTCCTATAGTATTTGGAAGAAATTTCAATGTAGAATTCAAGAATTCATCCCGTTTATCCAAAGAAAGATAAAAAAAAAAAAATCTATTCAATCCATATTACATCATTTTTCTGGTTGTTTATATGTATACTAGTTTGTGAAGCTTCTATTTGCTAGGGTTGATTTACATTGATTTGGTTATACATATCTTTCAAATTTCTCAAATGAAAAAAATTAGTCTGCGCAAGAATTCTAACCCAACTTCCACATGTTTCATTTCTACAATATTGACTGATTTATACTCGAATTATCAGAATACTATTACTTTTTGGCATAGTCTTATTAGTGAAAAGTTTCTACATCATTCTAGAGTTGTGGATTCACATCCGAACACTTGATCATTTCAATTATTGGCCTGAAAGCTATACAACATTCCCGCAAACATATATAGTCAACTTCACGTACTTGGGTGGCGCTAATTCGAGTGCTCCAATTTTTGCTTATTTGGGTACTGAAGCACCAATAGACGATGATTTAAATGTTATTGGGTTTAGGATGGATAATGCCATTACGTTTAATGCCGTTCTAGTTTATATTGAGGTAAAAGTCTAACACAAACCCATTTTTAATCTATATTTATTGTTTTGAAGTTTCTAAAGACCATTTGTCATTGTGGAAAATAAGTACTGTTTAGATCCACTTAATACTATTTAGATCCATTTAATACTATTTAGATCCATTTATATTTATTGTTTTAAAGTTTCTATAGTGTATGGGTATTATGAAAAATCAGTACTATTTAGATCCATTTAGATCAAGGGATGAAGCATTTGAGAAATGCAATTGCAGATTGTGCAAATATTCTTATGCATGTAAAAAAAGATCTTCATGCTAAATATTCCATTGTGATTGTTATTGGTAGTTAGACACATGTAAATGTTTTTTTGTTTATAGTGTTGGCTACGATGTTCCGTCTTAAAAATATCCTCATGTGGCACTAGGAGCTCTTGCATTTTGAGCGCCAATCCTTTATTTTGATGATATTACACCACAGACCGGATATTTGCTCGGTGCCAATCCTAAATTGTCAGGCCATTGGTGGCTATTTGCTCGCATTCAAGGGAAATTCTTCAAAGTTGCCTTCTCTTTTTGATATCTTAATATTCTTTTTGGAAGCAATGCTCGGACATGAATACCTAAGAAAGAGAGCTTACAACATTGTACATACGGGATTAAAATCGAAACTCTAATTTGGAAACCCTTGTTCGGCCATTTGAAAAAAAACTGAGTTGTAGTCGATAATTTTTTTACAATTTTTTTTAGGAATGTTGAAACTCGAAGATTTTGACGCTTACGATTGGCAGCCAGCACCAAAAAATGGTTCCGCTCTGGGCAAGTTTTTGTTCGGCCGACGTCGGGGTGCCATCGGCGACTATTTGCTCGCATTCTAGGGCACTTCCAAAAAATCTGCCTTCTCTTTCCAATATCATAATATTCCCCGATGAAGGAGTGCTCAAACTTGAATGTCGAAGAAAGAGAGCTTATAGCACTGTACGTACCATATTAAAATAGAAACGCTAATTTTGGAACCTTGATTGGGCCATTTGAAAAAAATTGAGTTGCATTCGATCACTTTTCGACAAATTTTTGAGGAACGATGAAACTTGACGATTTTGATGCTTACGATCGGCAGCCAACATCTAATTGTTTCGCTCTGGACCAGTTTTCATTCGATTGACATCGGGAGGCAATCAGCGGCTATTTGCTCACGTTTTAGGGTAGTTCCAAAAAGTTGCATTCTCATTCAAGTATCTTAATATTCCGATGGGAAGCAATGCTTGGACATGAATGTCAAAGAAGGAGAGCCTATAACACTGTACATACGAGATTAAAAATGAAACCCTAATTTGAAAACCCTAGTTGGGCCATTTGAAAAACATTGAGTTGCAGATGGTAATTTTTCAACAATTTTGTGAGGAACATTGAAACTTGACGATTTTGACACTTATGATTGACAGACAGCACCAAAAAAAAAAAAAAATCGCTCTCGGCCAATTTCGTTCAACCAATGTCGAGGGGCCATTGGCGACTCATTCAAAGGCAATTCCAAAAAACTATCTTCTCTTTCCATTATTTTAATATTTCCGTGGGAAGCGGTACTTAAACTTGAATGTCGAAAAAATAGAGCCTATAGCACTGTGCGTACAGGAATAAAACCGAAACCCTAATTTGGATTGAAAAAACTGAAACCCTAATTGTTGGGCCGTTTGAAAAAACTGATTTGCAGTCGTTAATTTTTCAACAATTTTGTGAGGAACGTTAAAATCGACGATTTCAATGCTAACGATTGGCAGCCAGCACCCAAAAATTGTTTTGCTTCCAGCAAGCATTCATTCGACCGACGTTGGGGTGCCTTGGCGTCTATTTGCTCGCGTTCAAGGGAAGTTTCGAAAAGCTACCTTCTCTTTTCGATTTCTTAATATTCTCCTGAATAGTAGTGCTCAAGTTTGAATGTCGAAGAATTTAGGTGGAAAGGGGTAAAAGAATTTAGAAGCAAAGAGAGAACTGATTTATTATGTGGAAATGAGAAGCACACCAAAGCCTTCACTAAGTCGCATGAGAACTTGCACTTCTATTGGATCCTTGACGCTGGGCATTTTGTAAGTTATATATAAACTTTATTCTATTTATACTTTGGTTTGATTTAATACATTTTAATTATATGATTACAAATGTAGGTTCCTGTTGATCAACCTTGTGTGACATTAAATATGGTGGATGCAATCACAGAGTCACTAACTTCTTGATGTAGTTGTTTTTTTTATAGAGAGGAAAAAAAATTACCTCGTTACTTTTTTAAATATAAGAAAATATGTTTAATTATAGATAAGAAGAAAGAAAAAATGGATGTATTATATATATATATATTAATAAATCTAGTGTCTCACTGATCGTCGTATTTCATATTTACAATTATATCAATATCAATATAATTTAATTGATTAAGGATTCAAAATAATTAATGTCTTTTTAAAAAAATAATCAATATAATATTTTCATTGAAAGTTTCATTTGGTTGAATCATTTCATTTCAAACTATTCATAAACTAATAAAATAATATATGTATCATACTATTGTATATTAGTATAATTAGAAGCTTTTTCGGACTATGAAAATTATTCAATAATTTTATTTAAAAATTTAAATTAATTGGGATTTTGGGACAGTTCTTGTTTCGGTTTCTTTCTCCGGAAAACACACGAGATTTTTTTTACTTCATTTGAAATAGCCACAACGTTGCTTGTTCTAATGTAACATCTTCTAGCATAGCACCATATTTACCGAAGAGGAGATATCAAGGTGAAGTTTTTGTCTCTCTTACACAACTAATTTCGCTCTCAAACTCATTTTCTTTATAATGTCGTCCACAATTTGTTTTCTATAGTATTTGGAAGAAATAAATTTCAATGTGGAATTCATCCTGTTTATTAAAGAAAGAAAGAAAAGAACTATTCAAAACATATTACTTCATTTCTTTGGTTGTTTATATGTATATTAGTCTGTGAATCTTCTATTCGCTATGGTTGATTTTTTCTTGATTTACAGTTATTGGATTATACATATCTTTGAAAATTTTCAAATGATAAAAGTTAGTCTCTATAAGCGTGCTAACACAATTTCTACATGCGTCATTTCTACAATATTGGCTAATTGATACTCGAATAATTGGAATGCTATTACTTTTAATGCATTTCGCTTACTCCGGAAAACGTCTGTACAAACGTCTTTACAAAGACTGTTTCAATGACACAAACGTGATCTCCATTGCCAGTTAATAAGCTTCACTTCGCCAAAGAAGTTATTAACCCAAAGCAATTTTAGGATAAATATTTAGTAGTTATTAATTTTAAAGTTTAGTGGATCAATTAGAAAGATTTAGTAGTTCCTCATTTGAAAGTTTAGGAGATGGGTTAGAAAGGTTCAGCATTTGAAAGTTTAGGAGATTGGTTAGAAAGGTTTAGTAGTTATTGATTTTAAAGTTTAAAGACCCATTAGTAAGATTTAGTAGTTATTGATTTGAAACTATGGGAGATTGATTATGCAATCTCCACTCCAAATACTATATGTTATTTACCAAAAAAAAAAAAAAAAAAATTAATAAAGCATAGGTGCCTAAGGTTCCTCTGTTAAAAAACTCTCTCCCTCAAGTTGTTCTTCCGCTTCAAGTATTTGTTTCGAAATATTTCCATGGTGGAAAATTCCCAACATAGGGTATTAGAGCTAGGATGTCGAAACAAATGTATGTATTAGAGCTAGGATGTCGAAACAAATGTTGTCATCACACGAAGTTGCCGGAGGAGATGTGACAACGACAAGGAGTGGTTGGGAGGGGGGGTGTAATGCTCCAATACCCATTACTCAAGAAGTGTAACTATGCAGCATGGTCGATAAGGATGTGTGTTAACTTAAAGGCAAAGGGCGTGTGGGACGCCATCAAGCATGGTGATGAAGTTGAGGAGCATAAGGACAGGATGACTCTTGCCGCCATCTACGAAACAGTCTCGGAGGACGTCCTTCTAATGTTGGCAGAGAAGGACTCGGCAAAGGTAGCGTGGGAGACGCTGTAAACAATGCATGTGGGTGTGGAACGTGTCAACGAAGCAAAGGTGCAGACGAGTTTGAGGCTATCCGCATGAAGGACGATGAGTTAGTAGACAACTTTGCATGAAGTTGACGACGATCGTCAGTGGCATCCGTTCACTAGGCGACGTTGTGGAGGAGATCTCCATCGTCAAGAAGTTCCTTCGAGTTGTTCTCCCAAGATTCATGCATATTGCTACCTCCATCGAGCATTTTGGTGAACTCCAGAACATGTCTGTTAAGGAGATCGTTGGTCGTCTTAAGGTTCATAAGGAGAGACAAAGAGGTGAAGAAATACCTCTTACTCACACATGAGGAGTGGCTTGCACGGACGAAAAAGAAGGATGCAGATGACTCTTCTTTCTTAGGTTCGAGTGGACTTTGAAGCCATAACAAAGAAAAAAGAGGTCGTGGACGTGGCTGCGGACGTGGGGCAGAGGAGGTTGTGACAATACCTCACAAACTCATGAAAATGCCAACCCTCAGAAGGACAAGAGTATGATAACTGTTACTCTTGTGGAAAATACAGGTATTATGCGACAGAGTGCCACAACAACGAGTGCGGTGAAGAGGCAAACCTCATGTTCTCAGTGGATGAAGAGCCCAGATTGATGTTGGCCGAGACAATGCCCAACTTGTTGATGCTCAATGAAGAGAAGGTTATGGCGAACCCCTCCATAGATGGAGAAGACCAAATGGAGACTAGCATGTGGTACCTAGACAACGAAGCAAGCAACTACATGACTGGAGATCGAGCAAAGTTCAAGAAACTTAATGAGAAGTTCATTGGAAATATGAAGCTTTGCGACGGATCAATTGTATCAATCCAAGGTAAAGGATTCATCTTGTTCCAATATAAAAACAGTGATCAATGTCTATTTACTAAGGTGTATTACATCTCGAGTTTGAAGAATAATATTATCAGCCTTAGTTAAATGACAGAAGAAGGTAGCCGAGTGGAGATAGTCGGCTCGCTCCTCAGAATATACGACCAAAATGGAGCCCTGTTGATGAAGGCAAGATGGTCGAGAAACCGCCTATATAAGATACTATTGAAAGACTATCAACATCTTCCAAAAATATCTATTGGCGTTGACAGCAAGAAAGTGAAGAAGAAACCAACGGGCCAGGAGAAAAAGGAATCGAAAAATAAATTAAGAAGCTACCAGAGGCTGCTTCAATTAGCGAAGTGCAACCTACAAGTCGATGTGTTTCATCAGACTTATCATCTCAACCAAGGACGTCCAGAGGAAGACCACCGAGGCGTAAGAAAACTGAGATTTCAAACTTGCCCTCCCAACCAAAGAAACCTAAAGGTAGGCCTAAAAAGAAGGTTGAAAAACAGAGGAGTATGTCACAATAATTTTCTAGATGTAAGCCTAACGATAAATTTTGTGCACAGAAGAGAGGAGTGGAAGAAGATGCATGTTGTAGAATTAAAATTTCTTCGGAAGGAGACAGAGTTCACCAGGGACCAAGCAAAGTTGAAACTAGAGAGCAACATGCAGACATTCTCACCAATACCCTAGCAACGGTTAAAGTTGCAGGCATGCGGGAGTTTCTCAAAGTTAAGAATCTCGAGCAAAGTCAAGAATTTTCTAGATGTAAGCCTAACGATAAATTCTCTTCATAGAAGAGAGGAGCGGAAGAAAATGCATGTTGTAAAATTACAGTTTCTTCCGAAGGAGACTGAATTGACCAGGGACCAAGCAAAGTTGAAACTAGAGAGTAACGTGCAAACATTCTCAACAATCCCCTAGCAAGGGTTGAAGTTGTAGACATGCGAGAGTTTCTCAAAGTTAAGAATCTCGAGCAAAGTCAAGCTTACGAGGAGAATGTGACTTAACAAGCTTGACTTAGCAAAATAAGTTATTAACCTAGAGCGATTTTCGGATAAATGTTTAGTAGTTATTAATTTAGAAGATAAAAGATAGTTATTGATTTGGAAGTTTAGGAGGTCAATTAGAAAAGATAAAAGATAGTTATTGATTTGGAAGTTTAGGAGGTCAATTAAAAAGATTTAGTAGTTATTGATTTGAAAATTCAAGAGATGATTAGGATTAGAAGATTCAGTAGTTATTGATTTGAAAGTTTAGGAAATTGATTATGCAATCTCCACCCTAAATATTCATGATAGGTAAGTTTCAAAAAAATAATAATAATAATAAATAAATAAAATAATAATCAAGCATCCGTGCTTAAGGTTACTCTATTAAAAAACTCTCTCCCCTCAAGTTGTTCTTGAGCTTCCATTATTTGTTTTGGCATATTTTGATTGTGAGAAATATCCAACTTCCCTTACTCATTATATTTTGTAACTAATAATTATCCATTTACCCTGTGTCAACATATACTCAAGGTTAGTTTGTAAAAGTAATAATAACAAGAGAGAAAATTTTATTATATAAGGCTTTCTCTTCGACAAATGAAAATATTTTCATAACAAACTACCTTCGAGTATAGGTTCTCAAGGCTTAGTCTTATTGGTGAAAAGTTTCTACATCATCCTAGAGTAGTGGATGATTTCAAGGCTCCCCGCTTCAGATGATTTCAAAACATTTTATTAGAATCAAACACTTTAGCATTTCAATTATAGGTTTAAAAGCTAAGACAACTTTTAATGAGCTTTGAGCTATTTGAGCTAAGGGAATGAAAAGTATGATAAACGTGCTATTTGAGCTATCACTTGTAACAACCCATCAAAGAATGAGAAATAAAAGATTCTTATTGTATTTTATATCCTCTTTGTACGCTTCTTGCTCCATATTAATAAAGTTGACACTTTCATGCTCTTAAGATTATGCTTTTTCGTTTTCTTTATTCGTTTGAAGCACTATTCTAGAACTTATTAGATCAAAGAGAAAAAATTCTAAACAAAGGCAACTTTTGATGAGCTTGACGTACTCAAAAGAAAAAACAAAATTGATTAACAAAAAAACAAAATATGAATACATAAATTAGGGTAAAAATCGGTTGTCAACGTTTGATGACCGTGTCCTTCAGTGTTCTTTTTTTGTTCTATCATATTCCAAATACAAACGCATGCCAAGGGAAAAGATTCAACTTCTCTTAAGGTCAGCTTCACTTCTAGTTTCTGTTTGTTTCTCGAAAAATACAAGATTTTCATTTTCAATATTATTTCTGTTAAAAGATTGCAAGGGTAGCGGTCAAACTATCTTCAATTGATTGCTTCTTGATATCTAATTGTCTTCCATTGGCAACATATTCATGAAGGAGGAGAACTCAAGGTTAGTTTTTCTCTTATCATTCCTTTTCATACATTGGCATTACGAGCTCATGCAATCTTTCTTTACGATGCCATCTAATTGCTTTCGTGTTGAAATAAAATAATAATAACTGCAGCATTTTGATTTTGTCTGTCATAAAGTTAAACTAGTTCATAGTGAATTATTTAATCCATACTGCATCATTCTCCATTTGTTTTTATGTATAATAGTTTACTAAATTTCCAATTGAAATAGTCAATTTTACATTGGACCAGTTAATATATTCTTACATAGAGAGGCAAGGTCAGGATACCAGTAACAGGGATATAGACGAGTCAGGCTTTGAGAAGATTGCCAGTACAACTACTTCAAAAGAAGCGTCGGACACTTTAGGAAAAGTGTTAAAAGGAACGGACCGAGTCAAGCAAGTGCGTCTCCAAACTCTTCATGACAATTTTCTTTCATGAATGGTGATTCCATAATTATATTTTGAATTAATGCAATTTTCTTTCCCGTGAAATTATTGTGATTATCTTTTTTTTTTTTTTTAACTTAAACTTGTTGCTGAATCTTAGAAGATTGGGAGATCATTAACGATCTGAGGATTGACACGTTGAGGCTGCAACAGAGGATGAGCAACCTACAGAGAATGTTGGAGAAATGCATGGATATGCAACTCGAGTTGCAGCGCTCAATAAAGCAAGAAGTTTCTTCTGCGTTGAACTGAGAGCTAGTTCAGAAGGTTTGTCTTCATTATTAATGCTACTGGATTCTTTAGCTTATAAAATTTAGATGCTTTGTTGTACACATAATTCTACCAATCAGTCTGTTTTTTTTTTTTTTTTTTGTGTTTTTCTTTGGAACCAACTTTCACTTAACTTTATATTTTCTCTCATTTACAACTTGTAGATGTGGACACATGTGCACGTGTTCAAAATGTTCTAACAGTTGGTCAAGGCTTGAGAAAAGTGTGATGTATTGTGTGCCCATTCTAGAAGTGATTCGTGCTTACTCCCTATGATGACTTAGACAACAATAAAGAAAAATGAGATTACTACTGATTCATTCATCTTCATCCTCTTGTTCCGTCCAAGTGCCCTACTAATTTTTATCGTCCTGATTTCGATACATATAAAGCTGATTTGTACGATGACAGACGAATGAAATAATGAATGTAATCTCTATTATTGATTAATCTAGACAGAATAATTATTTTTTAGTGGATTTAGAAAACTTTATCCAGGGTGATTATGAGGATTTAGTGTAAATAGAAGAATGATGAAGCAGAAACATAAACAATTGGAGTTTTCAACTGATAATATTATTGAGTACAATAGAAATAGAAACTAACCCAAATATGACAAATTAGTTAAACTAAATAGCTAAAAATACTCTAACTATGAGGAGAGACCATAACGGTATGACATAATCAAATTCTTCTAACAATCCCTCCCTTAAACTTATTATTGTTTGTCAAGAATTATTTCAAGTCAGAAAAGCTATGCACACAACTTGTGAAATATTTCTAATTTAAGATGCTTTATTAACAAATCAGCAAGTTGATTTCGGGTACCACAAAATAATAAAGTAACGGTTCCTTCTTTTGAAAGATCTCTAAGAAAGTGAAATCTTACTCTTATCTGTTTGGAACGTCCATGTAAAACTGGATTTTTGGATAGCTTAATAATTGAAGTATTATCACACATTAGCTTTGTTCATTCAATTTGACAGTGACCAATCTCTTTGAGTATGCTCATCCAAACAGCTTGACATGCACAGGCACTAGCAACAACAAACTCAGCTTCTGTGGTTGATAAGGTGACTATAGGCTGTTTACGAGAAGACGAAGCTACTGCTCCTCTGCTTATCATAAACACATAGCCTGGAGTACTCTTAACATCTTCCATGTCTCCGGCATAGTCACTATCAGTAAATCCAATTAAATCACTAACTCCTCCCTTTCTATAAAATACACCATAATCTATCGTACCTTTCAAGTACTTTAAAACCCTTTTAGCTGCTGCAACATGTTGTTTTGTTGGACATGCAATAAGACGACTAATCAAACTTACAACAAACATGAGAGCAGGATGAGTAGCTATGAGATACATCAGACTTCCCACTATTTGTTTATACAAAGTTACATCTACTTTTGCACCATTTTCATCTTTGCCAATTTTCTGTCCTCCCTCCCTCTTGATGTAGAGTGTCTGCTCACTAGAGCTGCTTTCGAATCCTTCCTTGATGAAGTAGGATTCTATTGGACTAAACCAGGTTCTAGGTGCTTGTTTTAATCCATCAAGAGCCTTATGAAATTTGTGCGCCCTCTCCTCACTTCCCTTTTTCTCATAGTCTTTTGGTTGTTCAACAAAAATATCTTCTTTTAACTCGCCATATAGAAAAGTTGATTTGACATCTAGCTAATAGAGTTTCCAACCTTTCTTGGTGGCAAAAGCAATGACAATTCTCACCGTATCCATTCTGGCCACAGATGCATACACTTTTGTATAACCAATTTCATGCTCTTGTATGTAGCCTTTTACAACCAATCTTGCTTTGTATTTATCAACTTCTCAAAACTCATTTAGCTCGGTCTTGTAAATCCATTTTCACTCCTATTTTCTTTGCTCCAGCCGGCAGAACCACCAAGTTCCATGTTTGATTTTTTTCAATGGATTTGATTTCTTCATCCATAGCCAATCTCCATTTTGGGCTTTTGACAGCTTTTCTTCCGTGATTTCCCCTTCTTTGTTTTCAGCAACGGGTTCAATTGTTTCAGCAACCAGTTTAGTCATTTCCACCGTGACTTTTCCTTCTTCGGCTGTATTCTCAATCCACCAGTCCAATTTTCTTTCACCTTCAAAAAATTTCCAATGCCATTCACGATCTGCCTCGAAAGCTATATTACAACTTACTATAATTTTATTTGTAGTTGGATCAAACATTTTATAGCCTTTGGATTCGCGGCTGACTCCAAGTAAAACACATGTTACACTTTTATCTTCAAGTTTGCTTCTCTTGGCATATAGAATATGAACATGTTTCGCACATCCAAAAACTCTGAAATAATCTACTAATGGTTTCTCTCCAGTCCAAGCCTCTTCTGGTGTCATCTATTTTATTGCAAGAGTGGGTGATCAATTCAAAATGTGAATCGTCCACCTGACAGCTTCAGGCTAGAAATTGTTAGGCACTTTCTTCTATGTCAGCATAACTCTTACCAAGTTCATCATGGTGCAATTTTTTTTTCGGCCACTCTATTTTATTGTGGGCTATAGGCTGTGGTCAATTGTGTCTTCACTCTATGCTGTTTGCAAAAATCGTTGAATTCTGCCGAGTTGAACTCTCCTTCTCTATCTGTCCTTAAACATTACAGACATTCCAATTTCCTTTTCCACAATTATTTTGAAACATTTGAAATGATAAAATGTTTCTGATTTTTCTACAAAAAAAAAAAAAATAACTCCATGCATTTACTTTTTATGGCTATTTGAAGCGGGTGAAATTCGACCACATAGATATGCATTTACAAGGCCCAATTTTTCACTTGCTCTCCATTTACTCATGTTTTGAAATGGAGTTTGATGTGCTTTCCTTTCATACATGCCTCACATGTGGTGTTTGGAGCTACAATTTGTGGCAGGCCTTTTACCACGTTTTTGTGTTTCAAGGTGCACAAGCCTTTTTAGCCGAGATGACCATAACGATGGTGGCAAAGTGTTAACTGGTCCATATTTGAAACTTGGAGGCATCTTCCTTCCTTCATTTGTTGTGGGAGATGGTTTAACAAACAAAGTGACCAACTAATTTGCACTCATAATTGACTCTGCCATTATTTCTTTTTGTGGATGATAAATGCTACGTACACTATCTTTGAAGAGCACTGCAACTCATTTTTCTTGTATTTGTCCAACGCTCAAGAGATTATTTTTTAGTTCAGGTACCCAATACACATTACTGATAGTGTAACGAACCCCATGCAAAGTTAATTTCACTGCACCCTTTCCAGCAACTTTCATACTTATATTATTTTCAAGCTTTTGCCGGAGTGGGGAAAAAGTCTCGTCTAAGCTTTTCAAGCTTTTGCCGGAGTGGGAAAAGATCTTGTCTAAGCTCGAAAACATACCTTCATATATACACATATGGTTTAAGCAACCAGAATCTAAGAACCAAGTATAACTCCTTTTTGCTTCATGTCTTTCCATATGAGCCATTAACAACATTTTATCCTCTTCTCCCAGCTTTGCATAATTCAATTCCTTATTTATCTTTGGACATTCATATTTATGACCTAAGTCATGATACCTATAACATTCGACAGTTATTTTGTTGAAAGTTGATTTTCCTCTTTCGCGTCCTCTGCTGCTGTAAGTTCCTCTTCCTCTATTACTTATTTTCGTTCGACCTTCGACTTTTAGAACTTGCTCCTCTCCTACTACTTGATTTTTGAAATTTTTGTTCATGCACCACTAATGAACTTTGTAATAAATCAATGGACATGTTATCGGTATCTTTGGATTCCTCAATGGATTACAACATAAGTAAATTTTTCAGTGATGGTACGTAGATTTTTTTCTACAGTTTTCTTGTCTGGCATATCTTCTCATCTTATTTTTTTCTACAGTTTTCTTATCTGGCATATCTTCTCATCTTGTTGGAGATTATCATCACTCTTGCAAAATAATATGATACTTTCATCCTTCTTCGATCTCTAGGATCTCAAATTCTCTCCTTAATGCATTAAGAAGAGATTTCTTCACTTTTTGGTTTCCACCAAACTTTCGCTTCAATGAGTCCCAAATAATATTGGTTGTGCGACGATCAAAGATTTGTTCAAAGACAGTACGATCAATTGCCTGGAAGATGTAATGCTTTACTTGGTGATCTTTGAGTCTAGCATCATCAAGGTGACCCTTTTGTGCCTTAGTCAACATTGTTTCTTCCGCTAGTTCTGAGAAACCAATCTCTACCACACTCCATAAACTCTTTGCTTTGAACAAGTTTTCCATCAGCTCACTCCAGTGATCATGGTGACCATCGATGTGAGGGATCTTCGTTAAAGTTTTGGCTTTACTTATTCTCTCTGTATTTGATCACTAAAAAATTGCTACGCTACAAAGCCTAGTGGTGACTCTGATACCAATTATAAGTTTTTGACAGAAGAATGATTAACCCAGAAACACAAACCATTGGAGTTTCAAGGGATAATATTATTGGCTTTTATAACCTTACAAATAACAACATAAATAAATAGAAACTAACCATATGGTAAATTAGTTGAACTAAATAGCTAAAAATACTCCGACTATCAAAAGAGAAGATAACCATATTTGATCAAATTCTTATAACATTTAGGTACTTACTACCGCTCTCCCACCAAAAGGACCTTCCAATTTTCCTACTCCTAGTATTGAATCTCCATGGAGTTTACTTTTCTAACTCAACTTCCTTCACAAAGGTTGAGCCAACTCTGGTTGGCTTCCAATTTTTTCCTTTCACCTCGTAAAGGTAGTTGTTTATATGAATAAAATGTTGATGTTATAATTATAGTTTGGCTAGATTTTTTTTTTTTTTTTTTCTCAAACTCTAGATTGTTGTATTAAAAGAAAAGTTATATATTCTTTAAAAGAATCCAATATTAATGGGAATATGAATCATGTTATGTGTGTATGGGAAATCTTCCATCATTCCTCCTATTTTGCTCATTACCATTTATACCCACCATTCTCAAATAAAAATGTTTCTTTCATAATGATTAAGGTATTTAGTCTTTTCTTTTAATGTTCAAGGTTCAATTCCCTATCATATTTGTTATTATAAAGAATATATTATTCCTTTGTACGTTTCTTTTCCCATTTAAAAAATTGAGTGAAAGTGTATATATGAGAAGTTGGGACAAAGACCACAAACCTGGACCCTATTCATGACATTAAATAGCCCCCGAGCTCCTCCACAACATGTTCAAAATATGAATCCTCTTATTGACATCCTTTAATAATCTCTAAATTTGAGGGGTTGTATTTTGTCCTCCTATTTTGTTTAGGCTTCTTTTAATAACCATTTGATTTTTTATTTCAAAAAATTAAATTCAAAAATACTACTTCCAAATTAAAAAAAAATAATAATAATAAATAAATAAATAAATAAATAAAAAAAAAAAAAAAAACACTAACTTTTAAAACCAAGCAGTTACTAAATAAGACTTGAGATATTCATCAATTCCAATGTTCATAAAAATACAAATTATGTTTAATTAAGTGAAGTATAATCTTGAATATGTAGTGGTACGATCTTTATAATTTAGAAATACTACCTTAAAAAGAATCTCAATTATACGGAAGAAATTGTATTAATTTTTACAACTAAATATTTTATATTATAAAATTAGATCCCATACTTGTGAAAAATTTATTCTTAATATTCAATTTTCATTAATTCATTCATTAATTTTAACCAAACAAAACACAAACCTTCAAAAACATTTAATAAAATCAAATACAACACAGAATTAAGTTTAATCAATTAGTAACTAAATGACTCCACACATCCACAAATTTCTACATTAAAAAATTCTAAATACATACTTTTATTAAATAATTT
Organism: Cucurbita pepo subsp. pepo; assembly: GCF_057944985.1. NCBI lineage: Eukaryota > Viridiplantae > Streptophyta > Magnoliopsida > Cucurbitales > Cucurbitaceae > Cucurbita > Cucurbita pepo. The sequence goes on from NC_141813.1 coordinate 7,589,481, forward strand.
CAATTTTCATACCAAAATGGGAATAAAATATGTTTGAAGATGGTAAAGAAAAAATAGAAAATATAAGTTAGGTTCCACTCCCACTCTGTTGTCACCTTGTTTATTGTCGTTGTATCTTGTGCTGTCCAATGGCGTCTGCCGTTGCTCATTTTGTACTGTCTAGCTCTAATCTTGTCTTTCTCCACGCCCATTCGTAACTTCCCAATTAATTTATCCATTCAATAAATGCCTAAAAGTCTCATCGTCTTCCAATATCACCATTTTTGAAGAACCTAAGCTTTTCATTCTCTCGAGACAATGGCTAAACTATTAGTTCTTCGTTTCTGTTTTGTTCTCATTGCTTCCACTTCTCTGTTAAATGTCGGAGCTTCCATAACTCACAAATCTCAAGACGGAACTGAAGAATGGGGTTACGTTCAAGTCAGACCCAGTAAGCCAAATTCATTAATTTTCCTTCTATTTTATTTTAGTCATTATTTTTTATATATTTGTTCTTGGATTGCGTTGTTTAGAAGCCCATATGTTTTGGTGGCTTTATAGAAGTCCTTCCAGAGTGGACGTCGGTTCCAAGCCATGGCCAACCATTCTCTGGTTACAAGGTGGACCGGTGAGCAACCGACCTTTTCCAACGATTTATTTATAAATTTTGTGTACTTTGTAAGAAAATGGCTCAAATATTGACAAACAGGGTGGCTCAGGAACTGGGTTTGGGAACTTCCTGGAAATCGGACCATTGAACTCGAACTTGAAGCCGAGAAACTCAACATGGCTGCAAAAAGCAGACCTCTTGTTTGTGGTCAACTCCTTTTCCTTTTAATTTTCACCATTTTAACCTTAAATTCTAATATTTTACACTAAATTTATGATTTTAACATTAAAAAAAACAGGATAATCCAGTCGGGACCGGATATAGCTACGTTGAGAGTGGAGGTGAATTTGCGAAAGGCGATGTGGAGGCGGCGACCGACATGACGACTTTGCTGGCTGAGGTTTCGAACAACACTGTCGGTCTACGATACACTCCTTTGTACATCTTTGCGGAGTCTTACGGTGGCAAATTCGCCGTCACTCTGGCTTTGTCCCTTCTTCGGGCCATCCAAGCTGGCAATTTGACCCTTAATCTCGGAGGTACTTTTATTTTTACTTTTATTATTATTATTTTTTAATAAAAAATTTCAAATATAAATTATGAATTATAACCTTTTTTTTCATATGTAAAAAAAAAAAAAAAAAATCATATTATAACTCTGATTTGTTTAAAATGATCACATTGTAATAATATAGAATCAATAATTTAAATACACAACTCTCGATTTTGTTTGCCTGGAGTTTCTCTAGGAAACAGTTGGATGTCTCCAGAAGATTACACGGTTCGTATTCTCATTCTCTCATTCTCATTTAAAATTTTTATCAATTTTTTTTCAATATTTTCGTTTTCAGAATGATAAACGAAAAAAATACTCCTAAACTACAAAGTTGATTTCAATTATATCCTGATCTAAGAGTTAAAATGAAATATCTCAAAGCTCAAGAGTATAACGGAAACCAACCTCATATTTCAAGAGTATTCTTTTATTATTTATCCTTAACACAATAATCTTTGTCTAAAATTTTACAGTCTTCTTGGGGTCCTCTTCTCAAAGATCTCTCACGAATCGACGACACGACGCTGCAAAAAACAAATAGGTTAATATTTTTAACTTTTTTTTTTTTAATATAAACATTAATAAAGAAGTGAAATATATTCTATAAATATAAAAATTATATGTAACAAAAGCAGTCTTTTGAAAATCAGTTTAGCGTTGAAGATCAAGCAGCAAATTAAAAACAGGTTGTACGAAAATGCAACTCTTTCATGGAATGATCTTGAGGGATTAATTTTCTCCAATAGCAACCACGTGGTACGTTTTGTTATTATTATTATTATTATTATTATTTTGAAAAAATCCTCCCAAACCAATGAAATTTAAATTTAAATTTATAGTAACTTAAATAGGTCTATGGAGTCTTTATTTTTATTATTTTTTTATTAAGTTATCTTTGATGGATATATTAGACGTATAATTTAAAGTTTAGAACTTTTCTAAATTGGTAATTTAGGCTTCATTCATAACTATTTAATTTTTTAAGTTTATAAAAACTATTTTGACCTACAAATTCCTTTTATTTTATCATCCATTTAAAACATGTTCAGTTTTAAAATTTTTTTTTTTTTTTCCGAGAGAACGAACATTAGTTTCAAAAAGACATAAAACGAAATGATTATCGATATGTTATAACGAGTCATTTTTGCAGGATTTCTATAACTTCATGTTGGATTTTGAAATGGACTCATTAGCCGCAACTACGACGACAAATGGTGTGGAATCGAATAGAATTGATTCACTTGAAGTAAGAAAGAACTCTCCATATCTTAGTTTGAATGTATACAAACCCGGAGCTAAAGGAGACTTGGAAGCTTTGATGAATGGTCCAATTAAGCAAAAACTCACTATTATCCCACCAAATGTCACGTACGTACCAATAAACCCTATTTTCTTTAAATAAAATAATAATCATTAAAACTGGTTCCCATTATAATTGAAAAATCTTAAGACATAAAAATTAAATTAATTATCTAAATATGGAGATTAAATCCTACCATTTTAGCCTTAAAAACTAAAATATAAATTTTGTATGTATAGATGGGGAGGTCAATCCGACCTAGTCTTCCAATTTTTTACCGGAGATTTTATGAAGCCAATGATCAACGAGGTGTTTTTTTTTAACCAAACTATTTTTAATATTTTTATTTGTGGATTATTTTTTGCTTCATAATATAACATTCAATTATGTCTTAATATTTTTATTTTTTTCCAAAAGGTTGATGAGTTACTGGCTAAAGGTATTAATGTGACCGTCTACAGCGGTCAAGTAAGTATTTTTTTTTTTTTCCTTTTTTCAAATTCATAATTTCAAACAAACAAACAATATTTTGAAGTGATAAAAATGGTAATATTCTCTTTGATTTATGGTTGACTTTTTTTCTCTTTTTTATATAGGTCGATCTTATTTGTTCAACCAAGGGAACAGAAGCGTGGATTAATAAGCTCAAGTAATTTGTTTCTAAGTAATTTATGTTATGGACATAAACACAAACACGTCTTCCTAAAAAAAAAAAATATCCATGTTTAAATTCTTAATTTTTACTATTTTTTTTTCTTTTGGAATTTAGGTGGGAAGGGCTAAAGGCATTTATAAGCAGAGAGAGAACTACTTTATTTTGTGGAAATGAGAAGCAGACCAAAGGTTTCGCTAAGTCACATAAGAACTTGCACTTCTATTGGATTCTTGGCGCTGGCCATTTTGTAAGCTCTCTATATATAAACTTTATTCTATTTATAATTTTTTTAAGATTTAATACTTTTTAATTATATGATTACAAATGTAGGTTCCCGTGGATCAATCGTGTGTGACATTAAATATAATTTAATTACTTAAGGATTTAAAATAATGAATTTCTTTTAAGAAAATACATAAAATAATCAAAATCATATTTCCATATTCAATAGGTAATAAATATGTAATAAAGGTCACAGTCAAACCATTTGTAAATTAATAATAATAAAATATGTATAGTACTAAATTATAATTTGTATTATTTAAAAAAAATTATTGCCAATTTTAAAATTTATTAACTAATAGATATTAAAATTTAGACTAAATTATTAATGGATTGATTAAAGTTTGAAGTAAATAAAAAATATAATAAATAAATAATTTCAAATACAAACAAACTAAAAAAGAAAAATTCAAATAACAAACACAAGCGGAGGCTGAAGAAGATTTTAAGCCTCAATTTCAGTTTCAATTTTGGTTTTTATTTGTTTCTCAAGAAAACGCACAAGATTACATGTATATCATTTGAAATAGCTATAATGTTGTTTGTTCTAATCTATTGTCTTCTAGTATAGAATCATATTTGTTCTAATCTACTGTCTTCTAGCATAGAACCATATTCGCGGTGGAGGAGATATCAAGGTGAATTTTCTATATTCTTTTACGCAATTGATTTCGCTCTCAAACTAGCTTTCTTTACAATGCCGTCGAATTTGTTTTCCTATAGTATTTGGAAGAAATTTCAATGTAGAATTCATCCCGTTTATCCAAAGAAAGATTAAAAAAAAAAAAAATCTATTCAATCCATATTACATCATTTTTCTGGTTGTTTATATGTATACTAGTTTGTGAAGCTTCTATTTGGTAGGGTTGATTTACATTGATTTGGTTATACATATCTTTCAAATTTCTCAAATGAAAAAAATTAGTCTGCGCAAGAATTCTAACCCAACTTCCACATGTTTCATTTCTACAATATTGACTGATTTATACTCGAATTATCGGAATGCTATTACTTTTTGGCATAGTCTTATTAGTGAAAAGTTTCTACATCATTCTAGAGTTGTGGATTCACATCCGAACACTTGATCATTTCAATTATTGGCCTGAAAGCTATACGACATTCCCGCAAACATATATAGTCAACTTCACGTACTTGGGTGGCGCTAATTCGAGTGCTCCAATTTTTTCTAATTTGGGTACTGAAGCACAAATAGACGATGATTTAAATGTTATTGGGTTTAGGATGGGTTTAGGAGAATGCCATTAAGTTTAATGCCGTTGTAGTTTATATTGAGGTTAAAGTCTAACACAAACCCATTTTTAATCTATATTTATTGTTTTGAAGTTTCTAAAGACCATTTGTCATTGTGGAAAATCAGTACTATTTAGATCCATTTATATTTATTGTTTTAAAGTTTCTATAGTGTATGGGTATTATGAAAAATCAGTACTATTTAGATTCATTTAGATCAAGGGATGAAGCATTTGAGAAATGGGATTGCAGATTGTGCAAATATTCTTATGCATGTAAAAAAAGATCTTCATGCTAAATATTCCATTGTGATTGTTATTGGTAGTTAGACACATGTAAATGTTTTTTTGTTTATAGTGTTGGCTACGATGTTCCGTCTTAAAAATATCCTCATGTGGCACTAGGAGCTCTTGCATTTTAAGCGCCAATCCTTTATTTTGATGATATTACACCACAGACTGGATATTTGCTCGGTGCCAATCCTAAATTGTCAGGCCATTGGTGGCTATTTGCTCGCATTCAAGGGAAATTCTTCAAAGTTGCCTTCTCTTTTTGATATCTTAATATTCTTTTTGGAAGCAATGCTCGGACATGAATACCTAAGAAAGAGAGCTTACAACATTGTACATACGGGATTAAAATCGAAACTCTAATTTGGAAACCCTGGTTCGGCCATTTGAAAAAAAACTGAGTTGTAGTCGATAATTTTTTTACAATTTTTTTTAGGAATGTTGAAACTCGAAGATTTTGACGCTTACGATTGGCAGCCAGCACCAAAAAATGGTTCCGCTTTGGGCAAGTTTTTGTTCGGCCGACGTCGGGGTGCCATCGGCGACTATTTGCTCGCATTCTAGGGCACTTCCAAAAAATCTGCCTTCTCTTTCCAATATCATAATATTCCCCTATGAAGGAGTGCTCAAACTTGAATGTCGAAGAAAGAGAGCTTATAGCACTGCACGTACCATATTAAAATAGAAACGCTAATTTTGGAACCTTGGTTGGGCCATTTGAAAAAAATTGAGTTGCATTCGATCACTTTTCGACAATTTTTTGAGGAACGATGAAACTTGACAATTTTGATGCTTACGATCGGCAGCCAACATCTAATTGTTTCGCTCTGGACAAGTTTTCATTCGATTGACATCAGGAGGCAATCAGCGGCTATTTGCTCACATTTTAGGGTAGTTCCAAAAAGTTGCATTCTCATTCAAGTATCTTAATAATCCGATGGGAAGCAATGCTTGGACTTGAATGTCGAAGAAGGAGAGCCTATAACACTGTACATACGAGATTAAAAATGAAACCCTAATTTGAAAACCCTAGTTGGGCCGTTTGAAAAACTTTGAGTTGCAGATGATAATTTTTCAACAATTTTGTGAGGAACATTGAAACTTGACGATTTTGACACTTATGATTGACAGACAGCACCAAAAAAAAAAAAAAAAAAAATCGCTCTCGGCCAATTTTCGTTCAACCAATGTCGGGTGGCCATTGGCGACTATTTGCTCGCATTCAAAGGCAATTCCAAAAAACTATCTTCTCTTTCCATTATTTTAATATTTCTGTGGGAAGCTGTACTTAAACTTGAATGTCGAATAGCACTGTGCGTACAGGAATAAAATCGAAACCCTAATTTGGTTTGAAAAAACTGAAACCCTAATTGTTGGGCCGTTTGAAAAAACTGATTTGCAGTCGTTAATTTTTCAACAATTTTGTGAGGAACGTTAAAATCGACGATTTCAATGCTAACGATTGGCAGCCAGCACCCAAAAATTGTTTCGCTTCCGGCAAGCATTCATTCGACCGACGTCGGGGTGCCTTGGCGTCTATTTGCTCGCGTTCTAGGGAAGTTTCGAAAAACTACCTTTTCTTTTTAATTTCTTAATATTCTCCTCAATAGTAGTGCTCAGGTTTGAATGTCGAAGAATTTAGGTGGAAAGGGGTAAAAGAATTTAGAAGCAAAGAGAGAACTGTTTTATTATGTGGAAATGAGAAGCACACCAGGCTTCACTAAGTCGCATGAGAACTTGCACTTCTATTGGATCCTTGACGCTGGGCATTTTGTACTATATATATAAACTTTATTCTATTTATACTTTGGTTTGATTTAATACATTTTAATTATATGATTACAAATGTAGGTTCCTGTGGATCAACCTTGTGTGACATTAAATATGGTGGATGCAATCACAGAGTCACCAACTTCTTGATGCAGTTGTTTTTTTATAGAGAGGGAAAAAAAATTACTTCGTTACTTTTTTAAATATAAGAAAATATGTTTAATTATAGATAAATCTAGTGTGTCACTGATCGTCATATTTTATATTTACAATTATATCAATATCAATATAATTTAATTGATTAAGGATTCAAAATAATTAATGTCTTTTTAAAAAATATACAAAATAATCAATATCATATTTTCATTCAAGTATCTTAATATTCCGATGGGAAGCAATGCTTGGACTTGAATGTCGAAGAAGGAGAGCCTATAACACTGTACATACGGGATTAAAAATGAAACCCTAATTTGAAAACCCTAGTTGGGCCGTTTGAAAAACATTGAGTTGCAGATGATAATTTTTCAACAATTTTGTGAGGAACATTGAAACTTGACGATTTTGACACTAATGATTGACAGACAGCACCAAAAAAAAAAAAAAAAAAAAAAAAATCGCTCTCGGCCAATTTTCGTTCAACCAATGTCGGGGGGCCATTGGCGACTATTTGCTCGCGTTCTAGGGCACTTCCAAAAAATCTGCCTTCTCTTAACAATATCATAATATTCCCCTATGAAGGAGTGCTCAAACTTGAATGTCGAAGAAAGAGAGCTTATAGCACTGCACGTACCATATTAAAATAGAAACGCTAATTTTGGAACCTTGGTTGGGCCATTTGAAAAAAATTGAGTTGCATTCGATCACTTTTCGACAATTTTTTGAGGAACGATGAAACTTGACGATTTTGATGCTTACGATCGGCAGCCAACATCTAATTGTTTCGCTCTGGACAAGTTTTCATTCGATTGACATCAGGAGGCAATCAGCGGCTATTTGCTCACATTTTAGGGTAGTTCCAAAAAGTTGCATTCTCATTCAAGTATCTTAATATTCCGATGGGAAGCAATGCTTGGACTTGAATGTCGAAGAAGGAGAGCCTATAACACTGTACATACGGGATTAAAAATGAAACCCTAATTTGAAAACCCTAGTTGGGCCGTTTGAAAAACTTTGAGTTGCAGATGATAATTTTTCAACAATTTTTTGAGGAACATTGAAACTTGACGATTTTGACACTTATGATTGACAGACAGCACCAAAAAAAAAAAAAAAAAAAAATCGCTCTCGGCCAATTTTCGTTCAACCAATGTCGGGTGGCCATTGGCGACTATTTGCTCGCATTCAAAGGCAATTCCAAAAAACTATCTTCTCTTTCCATTATTTTAATATTTCTGTGGGAAGCTGTACTTAAACTTGAATGTCGAATAGCACTGTGCGTACAGGAATAAAATCGAAACCCTAATTTGGTTTGAAAAAACTGAAACCCTAATTGTTGGGCCGTTTGAAAAAACTGATTTGCAGTCGTTAATTTTTCAACAATTTTGTGAGGAACGTTAAAATCGACGATTTCAATGCTAACGTTTGGCAGCCAGCACCCAAAAATTGTTTCGCTTCCGGCAAGCATTCATTCGACCGACGTCGGGGTGACTTGGCGTCTATTTGCTCGCGTTCTAGGGAAGTTTCGAAAAACTACCTTTTCTTTTCAATTTCTTAATATTCTCCTCAATAGTAGTGCTCAGATTTGAATGTCGAAGAATTTAGGTGGAAAGGGGTAAAAGAATTTAGAAGCAAAGAGAGAACTGTTTTATTATGTGGAAATGAGAAGCACACCAGGCTTCACTAAGTCGCATGAGAACTTGCACTTCTATTAGATCCTTGACGCTGGGCATTTTGTACTATATATATAAACTTTATTCTATTTATACTTTGGTTTGATTTAATACATTTTAATTATATGATTACAAATGTAGGTTCCTGTGGATCAACCTTGTGTGACATTAAATATGGTGGATGCAATCACAGAGTCACCAACTTCTTGATGCAGTTGTTTTTTTATAGAGAGGGAAAAAAAATTACTTCGTTACTTTTTTAAATATAAGAAAATATGTTTAATTATAGATAAATCTAGTGTCTCACTGATCGTCATATTTTATATTTACAATTATATCAATATCAATATAATTTAATTGATTAAGGATTCAAAATAATTAATGTCTTTTTAAAAAATATACAAAATAATCAATATCATATTTTCATTCAAGTATCTTAATATTCCGATGGGAAGCATTGGACTTGAATGTCGAAGAAGGAGAGCCTATAACACTGTACATACGGGATTAAAAATGAAACCCTAATTTGAAAACCCTAGTTGGGCCGTTTGAAAAACATTGAGTTGCAGATGATAATTTTTCAACAATATTGTGAGGAACATTGAAACTTGACGATTTTGACACTAATGATTGACAGACAGCACCAAAAAAAAAAAAAAAAAAAAAAATCGCTCTCGGCCAATTTTCGTTCAACCAATGTCGGGGGGCCATTGGCGACTATTTGCTCGCGTTCTAGGGCACTTCCAAAAAATCTGCCTTCTCTTTCCAATATCATAATATTCCCCTATGAAGGAGTGCTCAAACTTGAATGTCGAAGAAAGAGAGCTTATAGCACTGCACGTACCATATTAAAATAGAAACGCTAATTTTGGAACCTTGGTTGGGCCATTTGAAAAAAATTGAGTTGCATTCGATCACTTTTCGACAATTTTTTGAGGAACGATGAAACTTGACGATTTTGATGCTTACGATCGGCAGCCAACATCTAATTGTTTCGCTCTGGACAAGTTTTCATTCGATTGACATCAGGAGGCAATCAGCGGCTATTTGCTCACATTTTAGGGTAGTTCCAAAAAGTTGCATTCTCATTCAAGTATCTTAATATTCCGATGGGAAGCAATGCTTGGACTTGAATGTCGAAGAAGGAGAGCCTATAACACTGTACATACGAGATTAAAAATGAAACCCTAATTTGAAAACCCTAGTTGGGCCGTTGGAAAAACTTTGAGTTGCAGATGATAATTTTTCAACAATTTTGTGAGGAACATTGAAACTTGACGATTTTGACACTTATGATTGACAGACAGCACCAAAAAAAAAAAAAAAAAAAAATCGCTCTCGGCCAATTTTCGTTCAACCAATGTCGGGTGGCCATTGGCGACTATTTGCTCGCATTCAAAGGCAATTCCAAAAAACTATCTTCTCTTTCCATTATTTTAATATTTCTGTGGGAAGCTGTACTTAAACTTGAATGTCGAATAGCACTGTGCGTACAGGAATAAAATCGAAACCCTAATTTGGTTTGAAAAAACTGAAACCCTAATTGTTGGGCCGTTTGAAAAAACTGATTTGCAGTCGTTAATTTTTCAACAATTTTGTGAGGAACGTTAAAATCGACGATTTCAATGCTAACGTTTGGCAGCCAGCACCCAAAAATTGTTTCGCTTCCGGCAAGCATTCATTCGACCGACGTCGGGGTGCCTTGGCGTCTATTTGCTCGCGTTCTAGGGAAGTTTCGAAAAACTACCTTTTCTTTTCAATTTCTTAATATTCTCCTCAATAGTAGTGCTCAGATTTGAATGTCGAAGAATTTAGGTGGAAAGGGGTAAAAGAATTTAGAAGCAAAGAGAGAACTGTTTTATTATGTGGAAATGAGAAGCACACCAGGCTTCACTAAGTCGCATGAGAACTTGCACTTCTATTGGATCCTTGACGCTGGGCATTTTGTACTATATATATAAACTTTATTCTATTTATACTTTGGTTTGATTTAATACATTTTAATTATATGATTACAAATGTAGGTTCCTGTGGATCAACCTTGTGTGACATTAAATATGGTGGATGCAATCACAGAGTCACCAACTTCTTGATGCAGTTGTTTTTTTATAGAGAGGGAAAAAAAATTACTTCGTTACTTTTTTAAATATAAGAAAATATGTTTAATTATAGATAAATCTAGTGTCTCACTGATCGTCATATTTTATATTTACAATTATATCAATATCAATATAATTTAATTGATTAAGGATTCAAAATAATTAATGTCTTTTTAAAAAATATACAAAATAATCAATATCATATTTTCATTCAAGTATCTTAATATTCCGATGGGAAGCATTGGACTTGAATGTCGAAGAAGGAGAGCCTATAACACTGTACATACGGGATTAAAAATGAAACCCTAATTTGAAAACCCTAGTTGGGCCGTTTGAAAAACATTGAGTTGCAGATGATAATTTTTCAACAATATTGTGAGGAACATTGAAACTTGACGATTTTGACACTAATGATTGACAGACAGCACCAAAAAAAAAAAAAAAAAAAAAAATCGCTCTCGGCCAATTTTCGTTCAACCAATGTCGGGGGGCCATTGGCGACTATTTGCTCGCGTTCTAGGGCACTTCCAAAAAATCTGCCTTCTCTTTCCAATATCATAATATTCCCCTATGAAGGAGTGCTCAAACTTGAATGTCGAAGAAAGAGAGCTTATAGCACTGCACGTACCATATTAAAATAGAAACGCTAATTTTGGAACCTTGGTTGGGCCATTTGAAAAAAATTGAGTTGCATTCGATCACTTTTCGACAATTTTTTGAGGAACGATGAAACTTGACGATTTTGATGCTTACGATCGGCAGCCAACATCTAATTGTTTCGCTCTGGACAAGTTTTCATTCGATTGACATCAGGAGGCAATCAGCGGCTATTTGCTCACATTTTAGGGTAGTTCCAAAAAGTTGCATTCTCATTCAAGTATCTTAATATTCCGATGGGAAGCAATGCTTGGACTTGAATGTCGAAGAAGGAGAGCCTATAACACTGTACATACGAGATTAAAAATGAAACCCTAATTTGAAAACCCTAGTTGGGCCGTTGGAAAAACTTTGAGTTGCAGATGATAATTTTTCAACAATTTTGTGAGGAACATTGAAACTTGACGATTTTGACACTTATGATTGACAGACAGCACCAAAAAAAAAAAAAAAAAAAAATCGCTCTCGGCCAATTTTCGTTCAACCAATGTCGGGTGGCCATTGGCGACTATTTGCTCGCATTCAAAGGCAATTCCAAAAAACTATCTTCTCTTTCCATTATTTTAATATTTCTGTGGGAAGCTGTACTTAAACTTGAATGTCGAATAGCACTGTGCGTACAGGAATAAAATCGAAACCCTAATTTGGTTTGAAAAAACTGAAACCCTAATTGTTGGGCCGTTTGAAAAAACTGATTTGCAGTCGTTAATTTTTCAACAATTTTGTGAGGAACGTTAAAATCGACGATTTCAATGCTAACGTTTGGCAGCCAGCACCCAAAAATTGTTTCGCTTCCGGCAAGCATTCATTCGACCGACGTCGGGGTGCCTTGGCGTCTATTTGCTCGCGTTCTAGGGAAGTTTCGAAAAACTACCTTTTCTTTTCAATTTCTTAATATTCTCCTCAATAGTAGTGCTCAGGTTTGAATGTCGAAGAATTTAGGTGGAAAGGGGTAAAAGAATTTAGAAGCAAAGAGAGAACTGTTTTATTATGTGGAAATGAGAAGCACACCAGGCTTCACTAAGTCGCATGAGAACTTGCACTTCTATTGGATCCTTGACGCTGGGCATTTTGTACTATATATATAAACTTTATTGTATTTATACTTTGGTTTGATTTAATACATTTTAATTATATGATTACAAATGTAGGTTCCTGTGGATCAACCTTGTGTGACATTAAATATGGTGGATGCAATCACAGAGTCACCAACTTCTTGATGCAGTTGTTTTTTTATAGAGAGGGAAAAAAAATTACTTCGTTACTTTTTTAAATATAAGAAAATATGTTTAATTATAGATAAATCTAGTGTCTCACTGATCGTCATATTTTATATTTACAATTGTATCAATATCAATATAATTTAATTGATTAAGGATTCAAAATAATTAATGTCTTTTTAAAAAATATACAAAATAATCAATATCATATTTTCATTCAAGTATCTTAATATTCCGATGGGAAGCAATGCTTGGACTTGAATGTCGAAGAAGGAGAGCCTATAACACTGTACATACGGGATTAAAAATGAAACCCTAATTTGAAAACCCTAGTTGGGCCGTTTGAAAAACATTGAGTTGCAGATGATAATTTTTCAACAATTTTGTGAGGAACATTGAAACTTGACGATTTTGACACTAATAATTGACAGACAGCACCAAAAAAAAAAAAAAAAAAAAAATCGCTCTCGGCCAATTTTCGTTCAACCAATGTCGGGGGGCCATTGGCGACTATTTGCTCGCGTTCTAGGGCACTTCCAAAAAATCTGCCTTCTCTTTCCATTATTTTAATATTTCCGTGGGAAGCGGTACTTAAACTTGAATGTCGAAAAAATAGAGCCTATAGCACTGTGCGTACAGGAATAAAACCGAAACCCTAATTTGGATTGAAGAAACTGAAACCCTAATTGTTGGGCCGTTTGAAAAAACTGATTTGCAGTCGTTAATTTTTCAACAATTTTGTGAGGAACGTTAAAATCGACGATTTCAATGCTAACGATTGGCAGCCAGCACCCAAAAATTGTTTTGCTTCCGGCAAGCATTCATTCGACCGACGTTGGGGTGCCTTGGTGTCTATTTGCTCGCGTTCAAGGGACGTGTCGAAAAGCTACCTTCTCTTTTCGATTTCTTAATATTCTCCTGAATAGTAGTGCTCAAGTTTGAATGTCGAAGAATTTAGGTGGAAAGGGGTAAAAGAATTCAGAAGCAAAGAGGGAACTGTTTTATTATGTGGAAATGAGAAGCACACCAAAGGCTTCACTGAGTCGCATGAGAACTTGCACTTCTATTGGATCCTTGATGCTCGGCATTTTGTAAGTTATATATATAAACTTTATTCTATTTATACTTTGGTTTGATTTAATACATTTTAATTATATGATTACAAATGTAGGTTCCTGTTGATCAACCTCGTGTGACATTAAATATGATGGATGCAATCACAATGTCACTAACTTCTAGATGCAGTTGTTTTTTTTATAGAGAGGGAAAAAAAATTACCTCGTTACTTTTTTAAATATAAGAAAATATATTTAATTATAGATAAGAAGAAAGAAAAAATGGATGTATTATATATATATATATTAATAAATCTAGTGTCTCACTGATCGTCATATTTCATATTTACAATTATACCAATATCAATATAATTTAATTGATTAAGGATTCAAAATAATTAATGTCTTTTTAAAAAATATACAAAATAATCAATATAATATTTCAAAGTTTCCTTTGGTTGAATCATTTCATTTCAAACTACTTATAAACTAATAAAATAATATATGTATCATACTATTGTATATTAGTATAATTAGAAGCTTTTTCGGACTATGAAAATTATTCAATAATTTTATTTAAAAATTTAAATTAATTGGGATTTTGGGACAGTTCTTGTTTCGGTTTCTTTCTCCGGAAAACACACGAGATTTTTTTTACTTCATTTGAAATAGCCACAACGTTGCTTGTTCTAATGTAACATCTTCTAGCATAGCACCATATTTACCGAAGAGGAGATATCAAGGTGAAGTTTTTGTCTCTCTTACACAACTGATTTCGCTCTCAAACTCATTTTCTTTATAATGTCGTCCACAATTTGTTTTCTATAGTATTTGGAAGAAATAAATTTCAATGTGGAATTCATCCTGTTTATTAAAGAAAGAAAGAAAAGAAACTATTCAAAACATATTACTTCATTTCTTTGGTTGTTTATATGTATACTAGTCTGTGAATCTTCTATTCGCTATGGTTGATTTTTTCTTGATTTACATTTATTGGATTATACATATCTTTGAAAATTTTCAAATGATAAAAGTTAGTCTCTTTAAGCCTGCTAACACAATTTCTACATGCGTCATTTCTACAATATTGGCTAATTGATACTCGAATAATTGGAATGCTATTACTTTTAATGCATTTCGCTTACTCCGGAAAACGTCTGTACAAACGTCTTTACAAAGACTGTTTCAATGACACAAACTTGATCTCCATTGCGAGTTAATAAGCTTCACTTCGCCAAAGAAGTTATTAACCCAAAGCAATTTTAGGATAAATATTTAGTAGTTATTAATTTTAAAGTTTAGTGGATCAATTAGAAAGATTTAGTAGTTCCTGATTTGAAAGTTTAGGAGATGGGTCAGAAAGGTTGAGCATTTGAAAGTTTAGGAGATTGGTTAGAAAGGTTTAGTAGTTATTGATTTTAAAGTTTAAAGACCCATTAGTAAGATTTAGTAGTTATTGATTTGAAAGTATGGGAGATTGATTATGCAATCTCCACTCCAAATACTATATGTTATTTACCAAAAAAAAAAAAAAAAAAAATTAATAAAGCATAGGTGCCTAAGGTCCCTCTGTTAAAAAACTCTCTCCCTCAAGTTGTTCTTCCGCTTCAAGTATTTGTTTCGAAATATTTCCATGGTGGAAAATTTCCAACATAGGGTATTAGAGCTAGGATGTCGAAACAAATGTATGTATTAGAGCTAGGATGTCGAAACAAATGTTGTCATCACACGAAGTTGCCGGAGGAGATGTGACAACGACAAGGAGTGGTTGGGAGGGGGGGTGTAATGCTCCAATACCCATTACTCAAGAAGTGTAACTATGCAGCATGGTCGATAAGGATGTGTGTTAACTTAAAGGCAAAGGGCGTGTGGGACGCCATCAAGCATGGTGATGAAGTTGAGGAGCATAAGGACAGGATGACTCTTGCCGCCATCTACGAAACAGTCTCGGAGGACGTCCTTCTAATGTTGGCAGAGAAGGACTCGGCAAAGGTAGCGTGGGAGACGATGCAAACAATGCATGTGGGTGTGGAACGTGTCAACGAAGCAAAGGTGCAGACGAGTTTGAGGCTATCCGCATGAAGGACGATGAGTTAGTAGACAACTTTGCATGAAGTTGACGACGATCGTCAGTGGCATCCGTTCACTAGGCGACGTTGTGGAGGAGATCTCCATCGTCAAGAAGTTCCTTTGAGTTGTTCTCCCAAGATTCATGCATATTGCTACCTCCATCGAGCATTTTGGTGAACTCCAGAACATGTCTGTTAAGGAGATCGTTGGTCGTCTTAAGGTTCATAAGGAGAGACAAAGAGGTGAAGAAATACCTCTTACTCACACATGAGGAGTGGCTTGCACGGACGAAAAAGAAGGATGCAGATGACTCTTCTTTCTTAGGTTCAGTGGACTTTGAAGCCATAACAAAGAAAAAAGAGGTCGTGGACGTGGCTGCGGACGTGAGGCAGAGGAGGTTGTGACAATACCTCACAAACTCATGAAAATTCCAACCCTCAGAAGGACAAGAGTATGATAACTGTTACTCTTGTGGAAAATACAGGTATTATGCGACAGAGTGCCACAACAACGAGTGCGGTGAAGAGGCAAACCTCATGTTCTCGGTGGATGAAGAGCCCAGATTGATGTTGGCCGAGACAATGCCCAACTTGTTGATGCTCAATGAAGAGAAGGTTATGGCGAACCCCTCCATAGATGGAGAAGACCAAGTGGAGACTAGCATGTGGTACCTAGACAACGGAGCAAGCAACTACATGACTGGAGATCGAGCAAAGTTCAAGAAACTTGATGAGAAGTTCATTGGAAACATGAAGCTTTGCGACGGATCAATTGTATCAATCCAAGGTAAAGGATCCATCTTGTTCCAATATAAAAACAGTGATCAATGTCTATTTACTAAGGTGTATTACATCTCGAGTTTGAAGAATAATATTATCAGCCTTAGTTAAATGACAGAAGAAGGTAGCCGAGTGGAGATAGTCGGCTCGCTCCTCAGAATATACGACCAAAATGGAGCCCTGTTGATGAAGGCAAGATGGTCGAGAAACCGCCTATATAAGATACTATTGAAAGACTATCAACATCTTCCAAAAATATCTATTGGCGTTGACAGCAAGAAAGTGAAGAAGAAACCAACGGGCAAGGAGAAAAAGGAATTGAAAAATAAATTAAGAAGCTACCAGAGGCTGCTTCAATTAGCGAAGTGCAACCTACAAGTTGATATGTTTCATCAGACTTATCATCTCAACCAAGGACGCCCAGAGGAAGACCACCGAGGCGTAAGAAAACTGAGA
Source organism: Cucurbita pepo subsp. pepo (assembly GCF_057944985.1). Classification (NCBI taxonomy): domain Eukaryota; kingdom Viridiplantae; phylum Streptophyta; class Magnoliopsida; order Cucurbitales; family Cucurbitaceae; genus Cucurbita; species Cucurbita pepo. The sequence goes on from NC_141813.1 coordinate 7,606,339, forward strand.
TTTCAAACTTGCCCTCCCAACCAAAGAAACCTAGAGGTAGGCCTAAAAAGAAGGTTGAAAAATAGAGGAGTATGTCACAATAATTTTCTAGATGTAAGCCTAACGATAAATTTTGTGCACAGAAGAGAGGAGTGGAAGAAGATGCATGTTGTAAAATTAAAATTTCTTCGGAAGGAGACAGAGTTCACCAGGGACCAAGCAAAGTTGAAACTAGAGAGCAGCATGCAGACATTCTCACCAATACCCTAGCAACGGTTAAAGTTGCAGACATGCGGGAGTTTCTCAAAGTTAAGAATCTCGAGCAAAGTCAAGAATTTTCTAGATGTAAGCCTAACGATAAATTCTCTTCATAGAAGAGAGGAGCGAAAGAAAATGCATGTTGTAAAATTACAGTTTCTTCCGAAGGAGACTGAATTGACCAGGGACCAAGCAAAGTTGAAACTAGAGAGTAACGTGCAAACATTCTCAACAATCCCCTAGCAAGGGTTAAAGTTGTAGACATGCGAGAGTTTCTCAAAGTTAAGAATCTCGAGCAAAGTCAAGCTTACGAGGAGAATGTGACTTAACAAGCTTGACTTAGCAAAATAAGTTATTAACATAGAGCGATTTTCGGATAAATGTTTAGTAGTTATTAATTTGGAAGATAAAAGATAGTTATTGATTTGGAAGTTTAGGAGGTCAATTAGAAAAGATAAAAGATAGTTATAGATTTGGAAGTTTAGGAGGTCAATTAAAAAGATTTAGTAGTTATTGATTTGAAAATTCAAGAGATAATTAGGATTAGAAGATTCAGTAGTTATTGATTTGAAAGTTTAGGAAATTGATTATGCAACCTCCACCCTAAATACTCATGATAGGTATGTTTCAAAATAATAATAATAATAATAAATAAATAAAATAATAATCAAGCATCCGTGCTTAAGGTTACTCTATTAAAAAACTCTCTCCCCTCAAGTTGTTCTTCAGCTTCCATTATTGGTTTTGGCATATTTTGATTGTGAGAAATATCCAACTTCCCTTACTTATTATATTTTGTAACTAATAATTATCCATTTACCCTGTGTCAACATATACTCAAGGTTAGTTTGTAAAAGTAATAATAACAAGAGAGAAAATTTTATTATATAAGGCTTTCTCTTCGACAAATGAAAATATTTTCATAACAAACTACCTTCGAGTATAGGTTCTCAAGGCTTAGTCTTATTGGTGAAAAGTTTCTACATCATCCTAGAGTAGTGGATGATTTCAAGGCTCCCCTCTTCAGATGATTTCAAGACATTTTATTAGAATCAAACACTTCAGCATTTCAATTATAGGTTTAAAAGCTAAGACAACTTTTAATGAGCTTTGAACTATTTGAGCTAAGGGAATGAAAAGTATGATAAACGTGCTATTTGAGCTATCACTTGTAACAACCCATCAAAGAATGAGAAATAAAAGATTCTTTTTGTATTTTATATCCTCTTTGTACGCTTCTTGCTCCATATTAATAAAGTTGACACTTTCATGCTCTTAAGATTATGCTTTTTCGTTTTCTTTATTCGTTTGAAGCACTATTCTAGAACTTATTAGATCAAAGAGAAAAAATTCTAAACAAAGGCAACTTTTGATGAGCTTGACGTACTCAAAAGAATAAACAAAATTGATTAACAAAAAAACAAAATATGAATACATAAATTAGGGTAAAAATCGGTTGTCAACGTTTGATGACCGTGTCCTTCAGTGTTCTTTTTTTGTTCTATCATATTCCAAATACAAACGCATGCCAAGGGAAAAGATTCAACTTCTCTTAAGGTCAGCTTCACTTCTAGTTTCTGTTTGTTTCTCGAAAAATACAAGATTTTCATTTTCAATATTATTTCTGTTAAAAGATTGCAAGGGTAGCGGTCAAACTATCTTCAATTGATTGCTTCTTGATATCTAATTGTCTTCCATTGGCAACATATTCATGAAGGAGGAGAAATCAAGGTTAGTTTTTCTCTTATCATTCCTTTTCATACATTGGCATTACGAGCTCATGCAATCTTTCTTTACGATGCCATCTAATTGCTTTCGTGTTGAAATAAAATAATAATAACTGCAGCATTTTGATTTTGTCAGTCATAAAGTTAAACGAGTTCATAGTGAATTATTTAATCCATACTGCATCATTCTCCATTTGTTTTTATGTATAATAGTTTACTAAATTTCCAATTGAAATAGTCAATTTTACATTGGACCAGTTAATATATTCTTACATAGAGAGGCAAGGTCAGGATACCAGTAACAGGGATATAGACGAGTCAGGCTTTGAGAAGATTGCCAGTACAACTACTTCAAAAGAAGCGTCGGACACTTTAGGAAAAGTGTTAAAAGGAACGGACCGAGTCAAGCAAGTGCGTCTCCAAACTCTTCATGACAATTTTCTTTCATGAATGGTGATTCCATAATTATATTTTGAATTAATGCAATTTTCTTTCCCTTGAAATTATTGTGATTATCTTTTTTTTTTTTTTTTTTTAACTTAAACTTGTTGCTGAATCTTAGAAGATTGGGAGATCATTAACGATCTGAGGATTGACACGTCGAGGCTGCAACAGAGGATGAGCAACCTACAGAGAATGTTGGAGAAATGCATGGATATGCAACTCGAGTTGCAGCGCTCAATAAAGCAAGAAGTTTCTTCTGCGTTGAACTGAGAGCTAGTTCAGAAGGTTTGTCTTCATTATTAATGCCACTGGATTCTTTAGCTTATAAAATTTAGATGCTTTGTTGTACACATAATTCTACCAATCAGTCTGTTTTTTTTGTGTTTTTCTTTGGTCCCAACTTTCACTTAACTTTATATTTTCTCTCATTTACAACTTGTAGATGTGGACACATGTGCACGTGTTCAAAATGTGCTAACGAGTTGGTCAAGGCTCGAGAAAAGTGTGATGTATTGTGTGCCCATTCTAGAAGTGATTCGTGCTTACTCCCTATGATGACTTAGACAACAATAAAGAAAAATGAGATTACTACTGATTCATTCATCTTCATCCTCTTGTTCCGTCCAAGTGCCCTACTAATTTTTATCGTCCTGATTTCGATACATATAAAGCTGATTTGTACGATGACAGACGAATGAAATAATGAATGTAATCTCTGTTATTGATTAATCTAGACAGAATAATTATTTTTTAGTGGATTTAGAAAACTTTATCGAGGGTGATTATGAGGATTTAGTGTAAATAGAAGAATGATGAAGCAGAAACATAAACAATTGGAGTTTTCAACTGATAATATTATTGAGTACGAGTACTGAACTTTACTTTTGAGTACTGAACTTTGCTTTTACAAATAACAATAGAAATAGAAACTAACCCAAATATGACAAATTAGTTAAACTAAATAGCTAAAAATACTCTAACTATGAGAAGAGACCATAACAGTATTTGACATAATCAAATTCTTCTAACAATCCCTCCCTTAAACTTATTATTGTTTGTCAAGAATTATTTCAAGTCAGAATAGCTCTGCACACCAAGTTGTTCACACAACTTCTGAAATACTTCTGATTTAAGATGCTTTATTAACAAATCAGCAAGTTGATTTCGGGTACCACAAAATAATAAAGTAACGGTTCCTTCTTTTGAAAGATCTCTAAGAAAGTGAAATCTTACTCTTATCTGTTTGGAACGTCCATGTAAAACTGAATTTTTGGATAGCTTAATAATTGAAGTATTATCACACATTAGCTTTGTTCCTTCAATTTGACAGTGACCAATCTCTTTGAGTATGCTCATCCAAACAGCTTGACATGCACAGGCACTAGCAGCAACAAACTCAGCTTCTGTGGTTGATAAGGTGACTATAGGCTGTTTACGAGAAGACCAAGCTACTGCTCCTCTGCTTATCATAAACACATAGCCTGGAGTACTCTTAACATCTTCCATGTCTCCGGCATAGTCACTATCAGTAAATCCAATTAAATCACTAACTCCTCCCTTTCTATAAAATACACCATAATCTATCGTACCTTTCAAGTACCTTAAAACCCTTTTAGCTGCTGCAACATGTTGTTTTGTTGGACATGCAATAAGACGACTAATCAAACTTACAACAAACATGAGAGCAGGATGAGTAGCTGTGAGATACATCAGACTTCCCACTATTTGTTTATACAAAGTTACATCTACTTTTGCACCATTTTCATCTTTGCCAATTTTCTGTCCTCCCTCCCTCTTGATGTAGAGTGTCTGCTCACTGGAGCTGCTTTCGAATCCTTCCTTGATGAAGTAGGATTCTATTGGACTAAACCAGGTTCTAGGTGCTTGTTTTAATCCATCAAGAGCCTTATGAAATTTGTACGCCCTCTCCTCACTTCCCTTTTTCTCATAGTCTTTTGGTTGTTCAACAAAAATATCTTCTTTTAACTCGCCATATAGAAAAGTTGATTTGACATCTAGCTAATAGAGTTTCCACTTTCTTGGTGGCAAAAGCAATGACAATTCTCACCGTATCCATTCTGGCCACAGATGCATACACTTTTGTATAATCAATTTCATGCTCTTGTATGTAGCCTTTTACAACCAATCTTGCTTTGTATTTATCAACTTCTCAAAACTCATTTAGCTCGATCTTGTAAATCCATTTTCACTCCTATTTTCTTTGCTCCAGCCGGCAGAACCACCAAGTTCCATGTTTGATTTTTTTCAATGGATTTGATTTCTTCATCCATAGCCAATCTCCATTTTGGGCTTTTGACAGCTTTTCTTCCGTGATTTCCCCTTCTTTGTTTTCAGCAACGGGTTCAATTGTTTCAGCAACCAGTTTAGTCATTTCCACCGTGACTTTTCCTTCTTCGGCTGTATTCTCAATCCACCAGTCCAATTTTCTTTCACCTTCAAAAAATTTCCAATGCCATTCACGATCTGCCTCGAAAGCTATATTACAACTTACTATAATTTTATTTGTAGTTGGATCAAACATTTTATAGCCTTTGGATTCGCGGCTGACTCCAAGTAAAACACATGTTACACTTTTATCTTCAAGTTTGCTTCTCTTGGCATATAGAATATGAACATGTTTCGCACATCCAAAAACTCTGAAATAATCTACTAATGGTTTCTCTCCAGTCCAAGCCTCTTCTGGTGTCATCTATTTTATTGCAAGAGTGGGTGATCAATTCAAAATGTGAATCGTCCACCTGACAGCTTCAGGCTAGAAATTGTTAGGCACTTTCTTCTATGTCAGCATAACTCTTACCAAGTTCATCATGGTGCAATTTTTTTTTCGGCCACTCTATTTTATTGTGGGCTATAGGCTGTGGTCAATTGTGTCTTCACTCTATGCTGTTTGCAAAAATCGTTGAATTCTGCCGAGTTGAACTCTCCTTCTCTATCTGTCCTTAAACATTACAGACATTCCAATTTCCTTTTCCACAATTATTTTGAAACATTTGAAATGATAAAATGTTTCTGATTTTTCTACAAAAGAAAATAACTCCATGCATTTACTTTTTATGGCTATTTGAAGCAGGTGAAATTCGACCACATAGATATGCATTTACAAGGCCCAATTTTTCACTTGCTCTCCATTTACTCATGTTTTGAAATGGAGTTTGATGTGCTTTCCTTTCGTACATGCCTCACAGGTGGTGTTTGGAGCTACAATTTGTGGCAGGCCTTTCACCACGTTTTTGTGTTTCAAGGTGCACAAGCCTTTGTAGCCGAGATGACCAAAACGATGGTGGCAAAGTGTTAACTGGTCCATATTTGGAGGCATCTTCCTTCCTTCATTTGTTGTGGGAGATGGTTTAACAAACAAAGTGACCAACTAATTTGCACTCATAATTGACTCTGCCATTATTTCTTTTTGTGGATGATAAATGCTACGTACACTATCTTTGAAGAGCACTGCAACTCATTTTTCTTGTATTTGTCCAACGCTCAAGATATTATTTTTTAGTTCAGGTACCCAATACACATTACTAATAGTGTAACGAACCCCATGCAAAGTTAATTTCACTGCACCCTTTCCAGCAACTTTCATACTTATATTATTTTCAAGCTTTTGCCGGAGTGGGAAAAAGTCTCGTCTAAGCTTTTCAAGCTTTTGCCGGAGTGGGAAAAGGTCTTGTCTAAGCTCGAAAACATACCTTCATATACACACATATGGTTTAAGCAACCAGAATCTAAGAACCAAGTATAACTCCTTTTTGCTTCATGTCTTTCCATATGAGCCATTAACAACATTTCATCCTCTTCTCCCAGCTTTGCATAATTCAATTCCTTATTTATCCTGATCTAAGAGTTAAAATGAAATATCTCAAAGCTCAAGAGTATAACGGAAACCAACTTCATATTTCAAGAGTATTCTTTTATTATTTATCCTTAACACAATAATCTTTGTCTAAAATTTTACAGTCTTCTTGGGGTCCTCTTCTCAAAGATCTCTCACGAATCGACGACACGACGCTACAAAAAACAAATAGGTTAATATTTTTAACTTTTTTTTTTTTTAAATATAAACATTAATAAAGAAGTGAAATATATTCTATAAATATAAAAATTATATGTAACAAAAGCAGTCTTTTGAAAATCAGTTTAGCGTTGAAGATCAAGCAGCAAATTAAAAACAGGTTGTACGAAAATGCAACTCTTTCATGGAATGATCTTGAGGGATTAATTTTCTCCAATAGCAACCACGTGGTACGTTTTGTTATTATTATTATTATTATTATTTTGAAAAAATCCTCCCAAACCAATGAAATTTAAATTTAAATTTATAGTAACTTAAATAGGTCTATGGAGTCTTTATTTTTATTATTTTTTTATTAAGTTATCTTTGATGGATATATTAGATGTATAATTTAAAGTTTAGAACTTTTCTAAATTGGTAATTTAGGCTTCATTCATAACTATTTAATTTTTTAAGTTTATAAAAACTATTTTGACCTACAAATTCCTTTTATTTTATCATCCATTTAAAACATGTTCAGTTTTAAAAAAATATTATTATTTTTTTTTTCCGAGAGAACGAACATTAGTTTCAAAAAGACATAAAACGAAATGATTATCGATATGTTATAACGAGTCATTTTTGCAGGATTTCTATAACTTCATGTTGGATTTTGAAATGGACTCATTAGCCGCAACTACGACGACAAATGGTGTGGAATCGAATAGAATTGATTCACTTGAAGTAAGAAAGAACTCTCCATATCTTAGTTTGAATGTATACAAACCCGGAGCTAAAGGAGACTTGGAAGCTTTGATGAATGGTCCAATTAAGCAAAAACTCACTATTATCCCACCAAATGTCACGTACGTACCAATAAACCCTATTTTCTTTAAATAAAATAATAATCATTAAAACTGGTTCCCATTATAATTGAAAAATCTTAAGACATAAAAATTAAATTAATTATCTAAATATGGAGATTAAATCCTACCATTTTAGCCTTAAAAACTAAAATATAAATTTTGTATGTATAGATGGGGAGGTCAATCCGACCCAGTCTTCCAATTTTTTACCGGAGATTTTATGAAGCCAATGATCAACGAGGTGTTTTTTTTTAACCAAACTATTTTTAATATTTTTATTTGTGGATTATTTTTTGCTTCATAATATAACATTCAATTATGTCTTAATATTTTTATTTTTTTCCAAAAGGTTGATGAGTTACTGGCTAAAGGTATTAATGTGACCGTCTACAGCGGTCAAGTAAGTATTTTTTTTTTCCTTTTTTCAAATTCATAATTTCAAACAAAGAAACAATATTTTGAAGTGATAAAAATGGTAATATTCTCTTTGATTTATGGTTGACTTTTTTTCTCTTTTTTATATAGGTCGATCTTATTTGTTCAACCAAGGGAACAGAAGCGTGGATTAATAAGCTCAAGTAATTTGTTTCTAAGTAATTTATGTTATGGACATAAACAAAAACACGTCTTCCTAAAAAAAAAAATATCCATGTTTAAATTCTTAATTTTTACTATTTTTTTTTTCTTTTGGAATTTAGGTGGGAAGGGCTAAAGGCATTTATAAGCAAAGAGAGAACTACTTTATTTTGTGGGAATGAGAAGCAGACCAAAGGTTTCGCTAAGTCACATAAGAACTTGCACTTCTATTGGATTCTTGGCGCTGGCCATTTTGTAAGCTCTCTATATATAAACTTTATTCTATTTATAATTTTTTTAAGATTTAATACTTTTTAATTATATGATTACAAATGTAGGTTCCCTGGATCAACCGTGTGTGACATTAAATATGGTGGATGCAATCACGCAGTCACCAGCTTCTTGATGCAGATAAAAAAATATACATATTTACTTTTTTAAATATAAGAAAGTATGTTTAATTATAGATAAGAAGAAAGAACTGATAATACATTAATAAATCTAGTGTCGTTTGATGAGTGACATTTTACTTAGAGATATTTCATATTAACGTAAATATAATTTAATTACTTAAGGATTTAAAATAATTAATTTCTTTTAAGAAAATACATAAAATAATCAAAATCATATTTTCATATTCAATAGGTAATAAATATGTAATAAAGGTCACAGTCAAACCATTTATAAATTAATAATAATAAAATATGTATAGTACTAAATTATAATTTGTATTATTTAAAAAAAATTATTGCCAATTTTAAAATTTATTAACTAATAGATATTAAAATTTAGACTAAATTATTAATGGATTGATTAAAGTTTGAAGTAAATAAAAAATATAATAAATAAATAATTTCAAATACAAACAAACTAAAAAAGAAAAATTCAAATAACAAACCCAAGCCGAGGTTGAAGAAGATTTTAAGTCTCAATTTCAGTTTCAATTTTGGTTTTTATTTGTTTCTCAAGAAAACGCACAAGATTACATGTATATCATTTGAAATAGCTATAATGTTGTTTGTTCTAATCTATTGTCTTCTAGCATAGAATCATATTTGTTCTAATCCACATGTTTCATTTCTACAATATTGACTGATTTATACTCGAATTATCGGAATGCTATTACTTTTTGGCATAGTCTTATTAGTGAAAAGTTTCTACATCATTCTAGAGTTGTGGATTCACATCCGAACACTTGATCATTTCAATTATTGGCCTGAAAGCTATACGACATTCCCGCAAACATATATAGTCAACTTCACGTACTTGGGTGGCGCTAATTCGAGTGCTCCAATTTTTTCTAATTTGGGTACTGAAGCACCAATAGACGATGATTTAAATGTTATTGGGTTTAGGATGGATAATGCCATTACGTTTAATGCCGTTGTAGTTTATATTGAGGTTAAAGTCTAACACAAACCCATTTTTAATCTATATTTATTGTTTTGAAGTTTCTAAATACCATTTGTCATTGTGGAAAATCAGTACTATTTAGATCCATTTAATACTATTTAGATCCATTTATATTTATTGTTTTAAAGTTTCTATAGTGTATGGGTATTATGAAAAATCAGTACTATTTAGATCCATTTAGATCAAGGGATGAAGCATTTGAGAAATGGGATTGCAGATTGTGCAAATATTCTTATGCATGTAAAAAAAGATCTTCATGCTAAATATTCCATTGTGATTGTTATTGGTAGTTAGACACATGTAAATGTTTTTTTGTTTATAGTGTTGGCTACGATGTTCCGTCTTAAAAATATCCTCATGTGGCACTAGGAGCTCTTGCATTTTGAGCGCCAATCCTTTATTTTGATGATATTACACCACAGACTGGATATTTGCTCGGTGCCAATCCTAAATTGTCAGGCCATTGGTGGCTATTTGCTCGCATTCAAGGGAAATTCTTCAAAGTTGCCTTCTCTTTTTGATATCTTAATATTCTTTTTGGAAGCAATGCTCGGACATGAATACCTAAGAAAGAGAGCTTACAACATTGTACATACGGGATTAAAATCGAAACTCTAATTTGGAAACCCTGGTTCGGCCATTTGAAAAAAAACTGAGTTGTAGTCGATAATTTTTTTACAATTTTTTTTAGGAATGTTGAAACTCGAAGATTTTGACGCTTACGATTGGCAGCCAGCACCAAAAAATGGTTCCGCTCTGGGCAAGCTTTTGTTCGGCCGACGTCGGGGTGCCATCGGCGACTATTTGCTCACATTCTAGGGCACTTCCAAAAAATCTGCCTTCTCTTTCCAATATCATAATATTCCCCTATGAAGGAGTGCTCAAACTTGAATGTCGAAGAAAGAGAGCTTATAGCACTGTACGTACCATATTAAAATAGAAACGCTAATTTTGGAACCTTGGTTGGGCCATTTGAAAAAAATTGAGTTGCATTCGATCACTTTTCAACAATTTTTTTAGGAACGATGAAACTTGACGATTTTGATGCTTACGATCGGCAGCCAACATCTAATTGTTTCGCCCTGGACCAGTTTTCATTCGATTGACATCGGGAGGCAATCAGCGGCTATTTGCTCACGTTTTAGGGTAGTTCCAAAAAGTTGCATTCTCATTCAAGTATCTTAATATTCCGATGGGAAGCAATGCTTGGACTTGAATGTCGAAGAAGGAGAGCCTATAACACTGTACATAGGGGATTAAAAATGAAACCCTAATTTGAAAACCCTCGTTGGGCCGTTTGAAAAACTTTGAGTTGCAGATGATAATTTTTCAACAATTTTGTGAGGAACATTGAAACTTGACGATTTTGACACTTATGATTGACAGACAGCACCAAAAAAAAAAAAAAAAAAAATTGCTCTCGGCCAATTTTCGTTCAACCAATGTCGGGTGGGCATTGGCGACTATTTGCTCGCATTCAAAGGCAATTCCAAAAAACTATCTTCTCTTTCCATTATTTTAATATTTCTGTGGGAAGCTTTACTTAAACTTGAATGTCGAATAGCACTGTGCGTACAGGAATAAAATCGAAACCCTAATTTGGTTTGAAAAAACTGAAACCCTAATTGTTGGGCCGTTTGAAAAAACTGATTTGCAGTCGTTAATTTTTCAACAATTTTGTGAGGAACGTTAAAATCGACGATTTCAATGCTAACGATTGGCAGCCAGCACCCAAAAATTGTTTCGCTTCCGGCAAGCATTCATTCGACCGACGTCGGGGTGCCTTGGCGTCTATTTGCTCGCGTTCTAGGGAAGTTTCGAAAAACTACCTTTTCTTTTCAATTTCTTAATATTCTCCTCAATAGTAGTGCTCAGGTTTGAATGTCGAAGAATTTAGGTGGAAAGGGGTAAAAGAATTTAGAAGCAAAGAGAGAACTGTTTTATTATGTGGAAATGAGAAGCACACCAGGCTTCACTAAGTCGCATGAGAACTTGCACTTCTATTGGATCCTTGACGCTGGGCATTTTGTACTATATATATAAACTTTATTCTATTTATACTTTGATTTGATTTAATACATTTTAATTATATGATTACAAATGTAGGTTCATGTGGATCAACCTTGTGTGACATTAAATATGGTGGATGCAATCACAGAGTCACCAACTTCTTGATGCAGTTGTTTTTTTATAGAGAGGGAAAAAAAATTACTTCGTTACTTTTTTAAATATAAGAAAATATGTTTAATTATAGATAAATCTAGTGTCTCACTGATCGTCATATTTTATATTTACAATTATATCAATATCAATATAATTTAATTGATTAAGGATTCAAAATAATTAATGTCTTTTTAAAAAATATACAAAATAATCAATATCATATTTTCATTCAAGTATCTTAATATTCCGATGGGAAGCAATGCTTGGACTTGAATGTCGAAGAAGGAGAGCCTATAACACTGTACATACGGGATTAAAAATGAAACCCTAATTTGAAAACCCTAGTTGGGCCGTTTGAAAAACATTGAGTTGCAGATGATAATTTTTCAACAATTTTGTGAGGAACATTGAAACTTGACGATTTTGACACTAATGATTGACAGACAGCACCAAAAAAAAAAAAAAAAAAAAATCGCTCTCGGCCAATTTTCGTTCAACCAATGTCGGGGGGCCATTAGCGACTATTTGCTCGCGTTCTAGGGCACTTCCAAAAAATCTGCCTTCTCTTTCCAATATCATAATATTCCCCTATGAAGGAGTGCTCAAACTTGAATGTCGAAGAAAGAGAGCTTATAGCACTGCACGTACCATATTAAAATAGAAACGCTAATTTTGGAACCTTGGTTGGGCCATTTGAAAAAAATTGAGTTGCATTCGATCACTTTTCGACAATTTTTTGAGGAACGATGAAACTTGACGATTTTGATGCTTACGATCGGCAGCCAACATCCAATTGTTTCGCTCTGGACCAGTTTAAATTCGATTGACATGGGAGGCAATCAACGGCTATTTGCTCACGTTTTAGGGTAGTTCCAAAAAGTTTCATTCTCATTCAAGTATCTTAATATTTCGATGGGAAGCAATGCTTGGACTCGAATGTCGAAGAAGGAGAGCCTATAACACTGTACATACAGGATTAAAAATGAAACCCTAATTTGAAAACCCTAGTTGGGCCATTTGAAAAACATTGAGTTGCAGATGGTAATTTTTCAACAATTTTGTGAGGAACATTGAAACTTGACGATTTTGAAACTTATGATTGACAGACAGCACCAAAAAAAAAAAAAAAAATCGCTCTCGGCCAATTTCGTTCAACCAATATTGAGGGGCCATTGGCGACTATTTGCTCGCATTCAAAGGCAATTCCAAAAATCTATCTTCTCTTTTCATTATTTTAATATTTCCGTGGGAAGCGGTACTTAAACTTGAATGTCGAAAAAATAGAGCCTATAGCACTGTGCGTACAGGAATAAAACCGAAACCCTAATTTGGATTGAAAAAACTGAAACCCTAATTGTTGGGTCGTTTGAAAAAACTGATTTGCAGTCGTTAATTTTTCAACAATTTTGTGAGGAACGTTAAAATCGACGATTTCAATGCTAACGATTGGCAGCCAGCACCCAAAAATTGTTTTGCTTCCAGCAAGCATTCATTCGACCGACGTTGGGGTGCCTTGGCGTCTATTTGCTCGCGTTCAAGGGAAGTTTCGAAAAGCTACCTTCTCTTTTCGATTTCTTAATATTCTCCTGAATAGTAGTGCTCAAGTTTGAATGTCGAAGAATTTAGGTGGAAAGGGGTAAAAGAATTTAGAAGCAAAGAGAGAACTGATTTATTATGTGGAAATGAGAAGCACACCAAAGCCTTCACTAAGTCGCATGAGAACTTGCACTTCTATTGGATCCTTGACGCTGGGCATTTTGTAAGTTATATATATAAACTTTATTCTATTTATACTTTGGTTTGATTTAATACATTTTAATTATATGATTACAAATGTAGGTTCCTGTTGATCAACCTTGTGTGACATTAAATATGGTGGATGCAATCACAGAGTCACTAACTTCTTGATGCAGTTGTTTTTTTTATAGAGAGGAAAAAAAATTACCTCGTTACTTTTTTAAATATAAGAAAATATGTTTAATTATAGATAAGAAGAAAGAAAAAATGGATGTATTATATATATATATTAATAAATCTAGTGTCTCACTGATCGTCGTATTTCATATTTACAATTATATCAATATCAATATAATTTAATTGATTAAGGATTCAAAATAATTAATGTCTTTTTAAAAAAATAATCAGTAAATATTTTCATTGAAAGTTTCATTTGGTTGAATCATTTCATTTCAAACTATTTATAAACTAATAAAATAATATATGTATCATACTATTGTATATTAGTATAATTAGAAGCTTTTTCGGACTATGAAAATTATTCAATAATTTTATTTAAAAATTTAAATTAATTGGAATTTTGGGACAGTTCTTGTTTCGGTTTCTTTCTCCGGAAAACACACGAGATTTTTTTTACTTCATTTGAAATAGCCACAACGTTGCTTGTTCTAATGTAACATCTTCTAGCATAGCACCATATTTACCGAAGAGGAGATATCAAGGTGAAGTTTTTGTCTCTCTTACACAACTAATTTCGCTCTCAAACTCATTTTCTTTATAATGTCGTCCACAATTTGTTTTCTATAGTATTTGGAAGAAATAAATTTCAATGTGGAATTCATCCTGTTTATTAAAGAAAGAAAGAAAAGAACTATTCAAAACATATTACTTCATTTCTTTGGTTGTTTATATGTATACTAGTCTGTGAATCTTCTATTCGCTATGGTTGATTTTTTCTTGATTTACATTTATTGGATTATACATATCTTTGAAAATTTTCAAATGATAAAAGTTAGTCTCTATAAGCGTGCTAACACAATTTCTACATGCGTCATTTCTACAATATTGGCTAATTGATACTCGAATAATTGGAATGCTATTACTTTTAATGCATTTCGCTTACTCCGGAAAACGTCTGTACAAACGTCTTTACAAAGACTGTTTCAATGACACAAACGTGATCTCCATTGCGAGTTAATAAGCTTCACTTCGCCAAAGAAGTTATTAACCCAAAGCAATTTTAGGATAAATATTTAGTAGTTATTAATTTTAAAGTTTAGTGGATCAATTAGAAAGATTTAGTAGTTCCTCATTTGAAAGTTTAGGAGATGGGTTAGAAAGGTTCAGCATTTGAAAGTTTAGGAGATTGGTTAGAAAGGTTTAGTAGTTATTGATTTTAAAGTTTAAAGACCCATTAGTAAGATTTAGTAGTTATTGATTTGAAACTATGGGAGATTGATTTAATCTCCACTCCAAATACTATATGTTATTTACCAAAAAAAAAAAAAAAAAATTAATAAAGCATAGGTGCCTAAGGTTCCTCTGTTAAAAAACTCTCTCCCTCAAGTTGTTCTTCCGCTTCAAGTATTTGTTTCGAAATATTTCCATGGTGGAAAATTCCCAACATAGGGTATTAGAGCTAGGATGTCGAAACAAATGTATGTATTAGAGCTAGGATGTCGAAACAAATGTTGTCATCACACGAAGTTGCCGGAGGAGATGTGACAACGACAAGGAGTGGTTGGGAGGGGGGGTGTAATGCTCCAATACCCATTACTCAAGAAGTGTAACTATGCAGCATGGTCGATAAGGATGTGTGTTAACTTAAAGGCAAAGGGCGTGTGGGACGCCATCAAGCATGGTGATGAAGTTGAGGAGCATAAGGACAGGATGACTCTTGCCGCCATCTACGAAACAGTCTCGGAGGACGTCCTTCTAATGTTGGCAGAGAAGGACTCGGCAAAGGTAGCGTGGGAGACGCTGCAAACAATGCATGTGGGTGTGGAACGTGTCAACGAAGCAAAGGTGCAGACGAGTTTGAGGCTATCCGCATGAAGGACGATGAGTTAGTAGACAACTTTGCATGAAGTTGACGACGATCGTCAGTGGCATCCGTTCACTAGGCGACGTTGTGGAGGAGATCTCCATCGTCAAGAAGTTCCTTCGAGTTGTTCTCCCAAGATTCATGCATATTGCTACCTCCATCGAGCATTTTGGTGAACTCCAGAACATGTCTGTTAAGGAGATCGTTGGTCGTCTTAAGGTTCATAAGGAGAGACAAAGAGATGAAGAAATACCTCTTACTCACACATGAGGAGTGGCTTGCACGGACGAAAAAGAAGGATGCAGATGACTCTTCTTTCTTAGGTTCGAGTGGACTTTGAAGCCATAACAAAGAAAAAAGAGGTCGTGGACGTGGCTGCGGACGTGGGGCAGAGGAGGTTGTTACAATACCTCACAAACTCATGAAAATGCCAACCCTCAGAAGGACAAGAGTATGATAACTGTTACTCTTGTGGAAAATACAGGTATTATGCGACAGAGTGCCACAACAACGAGTGCGGTGAAGAGGCAAACCTCATGTTCTCGGTGGATGAAGAGCCCAGATTGATGTTGGCCGAGACAATGCCCAACTTGTTGATGCTCAATGAAGAGAAGGTTATGGCGAACCCCTCCATAGATGGAGAAGACCAAGTGGAGACTAGCATGTGGTACCTAGACAACGAAGCAAGCAACTACATGACTGGAGATCGAGCAAAGTTCAAGAAACTTAATGAGAAGTTCATTGGAAATATGAAGCTTTGCGACGGATCAATTGTATCAATCCAAGGTAAAGGATCCATCTTGTTCCAATATAAAAACAGTGATCAATGTCTATTTACTAAGGTGTATTACATCTCGAGTTTGAAGAATAATATTATCAGCCTTAGTTAAATGAAAGAAGAAGGTAGCCGAGTGGAGATAGTCGGCTCGCTCCTCAGAATATACGACCAAAATGGAGCCCTGTTGATGAAAGCAAGATGGTCGAGAAACCGCCTATATAAGATACTATTGAAAGACTATCAACATCTTCCAAAAATATCTATTGGCGTTGACAGCAAGAAAGTGAAGAAGAAACCAACGGGCCAGGAGAAAAAGGAATCGAAAAATAAATTAAGAAGCTACCAGGCTGCTTCAATTAGCGAAGTGCAACCTACAAGTCGATGTGTTTCATCAGACTTATCATCTCAACCAAGGACGTCCAGAGGAAGACCACCGAGGCGTAAGAAAACTGAGATTTCAAACTTGCCCTCCCAACTAAAGAAACCTAAAGGTAGGCCTAAAAAGAAGGTTGAAAAACAGAGGAGTATGTCACAATAATTTTCTAGATGTAAGCCTAACGATAAATTTTGTGCACAGAAGAGAGGAGTGGAAGAAGATGCATGTTGTAAAATTAAAATTTCTTCGGAAGGAGACAGAGTTCACCAGGGACCAAGCAAAGTTGAAACTAGAGAGCAACATGCAGACATTCTCACCAATACCCTAGCAACGGTTAAAGTTGCAGACATGCGGGAGTTTCTCAAAGTTAAGAATCTCGAGCAAAGTCAAGAATTTTCTAGATGTAAGCCTAACGATAAATTCTCTTCATAGAAGAGAGGAGCGGAAGAAAATGCATGTTGTAAAATTACAGTTTCTTCCGCAGGAGACTGAATTGACCAGGGACCAAGCAAAGTTGAAACTAGAGAGTAACGTGCAAACATTCTCAACAATCCCCTAGCAAGGGTTGAAATTGTAGACATGCGAGAGTTTCTCAAAGTTAAGAATCTCGAGCAAAGTCAAGCTTACGAGGAGAATGTGACTTAACAAGCTTGACTTAGCAAAATAAGTTATTAACCTAGAGCGATTTTCGGATAAATGTTTAGTAGTTATTAATTTAGAAGATAAAAGATAGTTATTGATTTGGAAGTTTAGGAGGTCAATTAGAAAAGATAAAAGATAGTTATTGATTTGGAAGTTTAGGAGGTCAATTAAAAAGATTTAGTAGTTATTGATTTGAAAATTCAAGAGATGATTAGGATTAGAAGATTCAGTAGTTATTGATTTGAAAGTTTAGGAAATTGATTATGCAATCTCCACCCTAAATACTCATGATAGGTAAGTTTCAAAAAAATAATAATAATAATAAATAAATAAAATAATAATCAAGCATCCGTGCTTAAGGTTACTCTATTAAAAAACTCTCTCCCCTCAAGTTGTTCTTCAGCTTCCATTATTTGTTTTGGCATATTTTGATTGTGAGAAATATCCAACTTCCCTTACTTATTATATTTTGTAACTAATAATTATCCATTTACCGTGTGTCAACATATACTCAAGGTTAGTTTGTAAAAGTAATAATAACAAGAGAGAAAATTTTATTATATAAGGCTTTCTCTTCGACAAATGAAAATATTTTCATAACAAACTACCTTCGAGTATAGGTTCTCAAGGCTTGGTCTTATTGGTGAAAAGTTTCTACATCATCCTAGAGTAGTGGATGATTTCAAGGCTCCCCTCTTCAGATGATTTCAAGACATTTTATTAGAATCAAACACTTAAGCATTTCAATTATAGGTTTAAAAGCTAAGACAACTTTTAATGAGCTTTGAGCTATTTGAGCTAAGGGAATGAAAAGTATGATAAACGTGCTATTTGAGCTGTCACTTGTAACAACCCATCAAAGAATGAGAAATAAAAGATTCTTGTTGTATTTTATATCCTCTTTGTAAGCTTCTTGCTCCATATTAATAAAGTTGACACTTTCATGCTCTTAAGATTATGCTTTTTCGTTTTCTTTATTCGTTTGAAGCACTATTCTAGAACTTATTAGATCAAAGAGAAAAAATTCTAAACAAAGGCAACTTTTGATGAGCTTGACGTACTCAAAAGAAAAAACAAAATTGATTAACAAAAAAACAAAATATGAATACATAAATTAGGGTAAAAATCGGTTGTCAACGTTTGATGACCGTGTCCTTCAGTGTTCTTTTTTTGTTCTATCATATTCCAAATACAAACGCATGCCAAGGGAAAAGATTCAACTTCTCTTAAGGTCAGCTTCACTTCTAGTTTCTGTTTGTTTCTCGAAAAATACAAGATTTTCATTTTCAATATTATTTCTGTTAAAAGATTGCAAGGGTAGCGGTCAAACTATCTTCAATTGATTGCTTCTTGATATCTAATTGTCTTCCATTGGCAACATATTCATGAAGGAGGAGAAATCAAGGTTAGTTTTTCTCTTATCATTCCTTTTCATACATTGGCATTACGAGCTCATGCAATCTTTCTTTACGATGCCATCTAATTGCTTTCGTGTTGAAATAAAATAATAATAACTGCAGCATTTTGATTTTGTCAGTCATAAAGTTAAACGAGTTCATAGTGAATTATTTAATCCATACTGCATCATTCTCCATTTGTTTTTATGTATAATAGTTTACTAAATTTCCAATTGAAATAGTCAATTTTACATTGGACCAGTTAATATATTCTTACATAGAGAGGCAAGGTCAGGATACCAGTAACAGGGATATAGACGAGTCAGGCTTTGAGAAGATTGCCAGTACAACTACTTCAAAAGAAGCGTCGGACACTTTAGGAAAAGTGTTAAAAGGAACGGACCGAGTCAAGCAAGTGCGTCTCCAAACTCTTCATGACAATTTTCTTTCATGAATGGTGATTCCATAATTATATTTTGAATTAATGCAATTTTCTTTCCCTTGAAATTATTGTGATTATCTTTTTTTTTTTTTTTTTTTAACTTAAACTTGTTGCTGAATCTTAGAAGATTGGGAGATCATTAACGATCTGAGGATTGACACGTCGAGGCTGCAACAGAGGATGAGCAACCTACAGAGAATGTTGGAGAAATGCATGGATATGCAACTCGAGTTGCAGCGCTCAATAAAGCAAGAAGTTTCTTCTGCGTTGAACTGAGAGCTAGTTCAGAAGGTTTGTCTTCATTATTAATGCTACTGGATTCTTTAGCTTATAAAATTTAGATGCTTTGTTGTACACATAATTCTACCAATCAGTCTGTTTTTTTTTTGTGTTTTTCTTTGGAACCAACTTTCACTTAACTTTATATTTTCTCTCATTTACAACTTGTAGATGTGGACACATGTGCACGTGTTCAAAATGTTCTAACAGTTGGTCAAGGCTTGAGAAAAGTGTGATGTATTGTGTGCCCATTCTAGAAGTGATTCGTGCTTACTCCCTATGATGACTTAGACAACAATAAAGAAAAATGAGATTACTACTGATTCATTCATCTTCATCCTCTTGTTCCGTCCAAGTGCCCTACTAATTTTTATCGTCCGGATTTCGATACATATAAAGCTGATTTGTACGATGACAGACGAATGAAATAATGAATGTAATCTCTGTTATTGATTAATCTAGACAGAATAATTATTTTTTAGTGGATTTAGAAATCTTTATCCAGGGTGATTATGAGGATTTAGTGTAAATAGAAGAATGATGAAGCAGAAACATAAACAATTGGAGTTTTCAACTGATAATATTATTGAGTACTCGTACTGAACTTTACTTTTGAGTACTGAACTTTGCTTTTACAAATAACAATAGAAATAGAAACTAACCCAAATATGACAAATTAGTTAAACTAAATAGCTAAAAATACTCTAACTATCCCTCCCTTAAACTTATTATTGTTTGTCAAGAATTATTTCAAGTCAGAAAAGCTCTGCACACCAAGTTGTTCACACAACTTCTGAAATATTTCTAATTTAAGATGCTTTATTAACAAATCAGCAAGTTGATTTCGGGTACCACAAAATAATAAAGTAACGGTTCCTTCTTTTGAAAGATCTCTAAGAAAGTGAAATCTTACTCTTATCTGTTTGGAACGTCCATGTAAAACTGGATTTTTGGATAGCTTAATAATTGAAGTATTATCACACATTAGCTTTGTTAATTCAATTTGACAGTGACCAATCTCTTTGAGTATGCTCATCCAAACAGCTTGACATGCACAGACACTAGCAACAACAAACTCAGCTTCTGTGGTTGATAAGGTGACTATAGGCTGTTTACGAGAAGACCAAGCTACTGCTCCTCTGCTTATCATAAACACATAGCCTGGAGTACTCTTAACATCTTCCATGTCTCCGGCATAGTCACTATCAGTAAATCCAATTAAATCACTAACTCCTCCCTTTCTATAAAATACACCATAATCTATCGTACCTTTCAAGTACCTTAAAACCCTTTTAGCTGCTGCAACATGTTGTTTTGTTGGAAATGCAATAAGACGACTAATCAAACTTACAACAAACATGAGAGCAGGATGAGTAGCTGTGAGATACATCAGACTTCCCACTATTTGTTTATACAAAGTTACATCTACTTTTGCACCATTTTCATCTTTGCCAATTTTCTGTCCTCCCTCCCTCTTGATGTAGAGTGTCTGCTCACTGGAGCTGCTTTCGAATCCTTCCTTGATGAAGTAGGATTCTATTGGACTAAACCAGGTTCTAGGTGCTTGTTTTAATCCATCAAGAGCCTTATGAAATTTGTGCGCCCTCTCCTCACTTCCCTTTTTCTCATAGTCTTTTGGTTGTTCAACAAAAATATCTTCTTTTAACTCGCCATATAGAAAAGTTGATTTGACATCTAGCTAATAGAGTTTCCAACCTTTCTTGGTGGCAAAAGCAATGACAATTCTCACCGTATACATTCTGGCCACAGATGCATACACTTTTGTATAATCAATTTCATGCTCTTGTATGTAGCCTTTTACAACCAATCTTGCTTTGTATTTATCAACTTCTCAAAACTCATTTAGCTCGGTCTTGTAAATCCATTTTCACTCCTATTTTCTTTGCTCCAGCCGGCAGAACCACCAAGTTCCATGTTTGATTTTTTTCAATGGATTTGATTTCTTCATCCATAGCCAATCTCCATTTTGGGCTTTTGACAGCTTTTCTTCCGTGGTTTCCCCTTCTTTGTTTTCAGCAACGGGTTCAATTGTTTCAGCAACCAGTTTAGTCATTTCCACCGTGACTTTTCCTTCTTCGGCTGTATTCTCAATCCACCAGTCCAATTTTCTTTCACCTTCAAAAAATTTCCAATGCCATTCACGATCTGCCTCGAAAGCTATATTACAACTTACTATAATTTTATTTGTAGTTGGATCAAACATTTTATAGCCTTTGGATTCGCGGCTGACTCCAAGTAAAACACATGTTACACTTTTATCTTCAAGTTTGCTTCTCTTGGCATATAGAATATGAACATGTTTCGCACATCCAAAAACTCTGAAATAATCTACTAATGGTTTCTCTCCAGTCCAAGCCTCTTCTGGTGTCATCTATTTTATTGCAAGAGTGGGTGATCAATTCAAAATGTGAATCGTCCACCTGACAGCTTCAGGCTAGAAATTGTTAGGCACTTTCTTCTATGTCAGCATAACTCTTACCAAGTTCATCATGGTGCAATTTTTTTTTCGGCCACTCTATTTTATTGTGGGCTATAGGCTGTGGTCAATTGTGTCTTCACTCTATGCTGTTTGCAAAAATCGTTGAATTCTGCCGAGTTGAACTCTCCTTCTCTATCTGTCCTTAAACATTACAGACATTCCAATTTCCTTTTCCACAATTATTTTGAAACATTTGAAATGATAAAATGTTTCTGATTTTTCTACAAAAGAAAATAACTCCATGCATTTACTTTTTATGGCTATTTGAAGCAGGTGAAATTCGACCACATAGATATGCATTTACAAGGCCCAATTTTTCACTTGCTCTCCATTTACTCATGTTTTGAAATGGAGTTTGATGTGCTTTCCTTTCGTACATGCCTCACAGGTGGTGTTTGGAGCTACAATTTGTGGCAGGCCTTTCACCACGTTTTTGTGTTTCAAGGTGCACAAGCCTTTGTAGCCGAGATGACCATAACGATGGTGGCAAAGTGTTAACTGGTCCATATTTGGAGGCATCTTCCTTCCTTCATTTGTTGTGGGAGATGGTTTAACAAACAAAGTGACCAACTAATTTGCACTCATAATTGACTCTGCCATTATTTCTTTTTGTGGATGATAAATGCTACGTACACTATCTTTGAAGAGCACTGCAACTCATTTTTCTTGTATTTGTCCAATGCTCAAGAGATTATTTTTTAGTTCAGGTACCCAATACACATTACTAATAGTGTAACGAACCCCATGCAAAGTTAATTTCACTGCACCCTTTCCAGCAACTTTCATACTTATATTATTTTCAAGCTTTTGCCGGAGTGGGAAAAAGTCTCGTCTAAGCTTTTCAAGCTTTTGCCGGAGTGGGAAAAGGTCTTGTCTAAGCTCGAAAACATACCTTCATATACACACATATGGTTTAAGCAACCAGAATCTAAGAACCAAGTATAACTCCTTTTTGCTTCATGTCTTTCCATATGAGCCATTAACAACATTTCATCCTCTTCTCCCAGCTTTGCATAATTCAATTCCTTATTTATCTTTGGACATTCATATTTATGACCTAAGTCATGACACCTATAACATTCGACAGTTATTTTGTTGAAAGTTGATTTTCCTCTTTCGCGTCCTCTGCTGCTGTAAGTTCCTCTTCCTCTGTTACTTATTTTTGTTCGACCTTCGACTTTTAGAACTTGCTCCTCTCCTACTACTTGATTTTTGAATTTTTTGTTCATGCACCACTAATGAACTTTGTAATTCATCAATGGACATGTTATCGGTATCTTTGGATTCCTCAATGGATTACAACATAAGTAAATTTTTCAGTGATGGTACGTAGATTTTTTTCTACAGTTTTCTTGTCTGGCATATCTTCTCATCTTTTGGAGATTATCATCACTCTTGCAAAATAATATGATACTTTCATCCTTCTTCGATCTCTAGGATCTCAAATTCTCTCCTTAATGCATTAAGAAGAGATTTCTTCACTTTTTGGTTTCCACCAAACTTTCGCTTCAATGAGTCCCAAATAATATTGGTTGTGCGACGATCAAAGATTTGTTCAAAGACAGTACGATCAATTGCGTGGAAGAGGTAATGCTTTACTTGGTGATCTTTGAGTCTAGCATCATCAAGGTGACCCTTTTGTGCCTTAGTCAACATTGTTTCTTCCGCTAGTTCTGAGAAACCAATCTCTACCACACTCCATAAACTCTTTGCTTTGAGCAAGTTTTCCATCAGCTCACTCCAGTGATCATGGTGACCATCGATGTGAGGGATCTTCGTTAAAGTTTTGGCTTTACTTATTCTCTCTGTATTTGATCACTAAAAAATTGCTACGCTACAAAGCCTAGTGGTGACTCTGATACCAATTATAAGTTTTTGACAGAAGAATGATTAACCCAGAAACACAAACCATTGGAGTTTCAAGGGATAATATTATTGGCTTTTATAACCTTACAAATAACAACATAAATAAATAGAAACTAACACAAATATGGTAAATTAGTTGAACTAAATAGCTAAAAATACTCCGACTATCAAAAGAGAAGATAACCATATTTGATCAAATTCTTATAACATTTAGGTACTTACTACCACTCTCCCACCAAAAGGACCTTCCAATTTTCCTACTCCCAGTATTGAATCTCCATGAAGTTTACTTTTCTAACTCAACTTCCTTCACAAAGGTTGAGCCAACTCTGGTTGGCTTCCAATTTTTTCCTTTCACCTCGTGAAGGTAGTTGTTTATATGAATAAAATGTTGATGTTATAATTATAGTTTGGCTAGATTTTTTTTTTTTTTTTCTCAAACTCCAGATTGTTGTATTAAAAGAAAAGTTATATATTCTTTAAAAGAATCCAATATTAATGGGAATATGAATCATGTTATGTGTTTATGGGAAATCTTCCATCATTCCTCCTATTTTGCTCATTACCATTTATACCCACCATTCTCAAATAAAAATGTTTCTTTCATAATGATTAAGGTATTTAGTCTTTTCTTTTAATGTTCAAGGTTCAAATCCCTATCATATTTGTTATTATAAAGAATATATTATTCCTTTGTACGTTTCTTTTCCCATTTAAAAAATTGAGTGAAAGTGTATATATGAGAAGTTGGGACAAAGACCACAAACCTGGACCCTATTCATGACATTAAATAGCCCCCGGGCTCCTCCACAACCATGTTCAAAATATGAATCCTCTTATTGACATCCTTTAATAATCTCTAAATTTGAGGGGGTTGTATTTTGTCCTCCTATTTTGTTTAGGCTTCTTTTAATAACCATTTGATTTTTTATTTCAAAAAATTAAATTCAAAAATACTACTTCCAAATTATCAAAAAAAAATAAAAAAAAAATCAAAAAAAAAAAACACTAACTTTTAAAACCAAGCAGTTACTAAATAAGACTTGAGATATTCATCAATTCCAATGTTCATAAAAATACAAATTATGTTTAATTAAGTGAAGTATAATCTTGAATATGTAGTGGTACGATCTTTATAATTTAGAAATACTATCTTAAAAAGAATCTCAATTATACAGAAGAAATTGTATTAATTTTTACAACTAAATATTTTATATTATAAAATTAGATCCCATACTTGTGAAAAATTTATTCTTAATATTCAATTTTCATTAATTCATTCATTAATTTTAACCAAACAAAACACAAACCTTCAAAAACATTTAATAAAATCAAATACAACACAGAATTAAGTTTAATCAATTAGTAACTAAATGACTCCACACATCCACAAATTTCTACATTAAAAAATTCTAAATACATACTTTTATTAAATAATTTCAATTTTCATACCAAAATGGGAATAAAATATGTTTGAAGATGGTAAAGAAAAAATAGAAAATATAAGTTAGGTTCCACTCCCACTCTGTTGTCACCTTGTTTATTGTCGTTGTATCTTGTGCTGTCCAATGGCGTCTGCCGTTGCTCATTTTGTACTGTCTAGCCCTAATCTTGTCTTTCTCCACGCCCATTTGTAACTTCCCAATTAATTCATCCATTCAATAAATGCCTAAAAGTCTCATCGTCTTCCAATATCACCATTTTTGAAGAACCTAAGCTTTTCATTCTCTCGAGACAATGGCTAAACTATTAGTTCTTCGTTTCTGTTTTGTTCTCATTGCTTCCACTTCTCTGTTAAATGTCGGAGCTTCCATAACTCACAAATCTCAAGACGGAACTGAAGAATGGGGTTACGTTCAAGTCAGACCCAGTAAGCCAAATTCATTAATTTTCCTTCTATTTTATTTTAGTCATTATTTTTTATATATTTGTTCTTGGATTGCGTTGTTTAGAAGCCCATATGTTTTGGTGGCTTTATAGAAGTCCTTCCAGAGTGGACGTCGGTTCCAAGCCATGGCCAACCATTCTCTGGTTACAAGGTGGACCGGTGAGCAACCGACCTTTTCCAACGATTTATTTATAAATTTTGTGTACTTTGTAAGAAAATGGCTCAAATATTGACAAACAGGGTGGCTCGGGAACTGGGTTTGGGAACTTCCTGGAAATCGGACCATTGAACTCGAACTTGAAGCCGAGAAACTCAACATGGCTGCAAAAAGCAGACCTCTTGTTTGTGGTCAACTCCTTTTCCTTTTAATTTTCACCATTTTAACCTTAAATTCTAATATTTTACACTAAATTTATGATTTTAACATTAAAAAAAACAGGATAATCCAGTCGGGACCGGATATAGCTACGTTGAGAGTGGAGGTGAATTTGCGAAAGGCGATGTGGAGGCGGCGACCGACATGACGACTTTGCTGGCTGAGGTTTCGAACAACACTGTCGGTCTACGATACACTCCTTTGTACATCTTTGCGGAGTCTTACGGTGGCAAATTCGCCGTCACTCTGGCTTTGTCCCTTCTTCGGGCCATCCAAGCTGGCAATTTGACCCTTAATCTCGGAGGTACTTTTATTTTTACTTTTATTATTATTATTTTTTAATAAAAAGTTTCAAATATAAATTATGAATTATAACCTTTTTTTTCATATGTAAAAAAAAAATTAAAAAAAAAAATCATATTATAACTCTGATTTGTTTAAAATGATCACATTGTAATAATATAGAATCAATAATTTAAATACACAACTCTCGATTTTGTTTGCCACGAGTTTCTCTAGGAAACAGTTGGATGTCTCCAGAAGATTACACGGTTCGTATTCTCATTCTCTCATTCTCATTTAAAATTTTTATCAATTTTTTTTCAATATTTTCGTTTTCAGAATGATAAACGAAAAAAATACTCCTAAACTACAAAGTTGATTTCAATTATATCCTGATCTAAGAGTTAAAATGAAATATCTCAAAGCTCAAGAGTATAACGGAAACCAACCTCATATTTCAAGAGTATTCTTTTATTATTTATCCTTAACACAATAATCTTTGTCTAAAATTTTACAGTCTTCTTGGGGTCCTCTTCTCAAAGATCTCTCACGAATCGACGACACGACGCTGCAAAAAACAAATAGGTTAATATTTTTAACTTTTTTTTTAAAATATAAACATTAATAAAGAAGTGAAATATATTCTATAAATATAAAAATTATATGTAACAAAAGCAGTCTTTTGAAAATCAGTTTAGCGTTGAAGATCAAGCAGCAAATTAAAAACAGGTTGTACGAAAATGCAACTCTTTCATGGAATGATCTTGAGGGATTAATTTTCTCCAATAGCAACCACGTGGTACGTTTTGTTATTATTATTATTATTATTATTATTATTTTGAAAAAATCCTCCCAAACCAATGAAATTTAAATTTAAATTTATAGTAACTTAAATAGGTCTATGGAGTCTTTATTTTTATTATTTTTTTATTAAGTTATCTTTGATGGATATATTAGAAGTATAATTTAAAGTTTAGAAGTTTTCTAAATTGGTAATTTAGGCTTCATTCATAACTATTTAATTTTTTAAGTTTATAAAAACTATTTTGACCTACAAATTCCTTTTATTTTATCATCCATTTAAAACATGTTCAGTTTTAAAAAAATATTATTTTTTTTTTTTTCCGAGAGAACGAACATTAGTTTCAAAAAGACATAAAACGAAATGATTATCGATATGTTATAACGAGTCATTTTTGCAGGATTTCTATAACTTCATGTTGGATTTTGAAATGGACTCATTAGCCGCAACTACGACGACAAATGGTGTGGAATCGAATAGAATTGATTCACTTGAAGTAAGAAAGAACTCTCCATATCTTAGTTTGAATGTATACAAACCCGGAGCTAAAGGAGACTTGGAAGCTTTGATGAATGGTCCAATTAAGCAAAAACTCACTATTATCCCACCAAATGTCACGTACATACCAATAAACCCTATTTTCTTTAAATAAAATAATAATCATTAAAACTGGTTCCCATTATAATTGAAAAATCTTAAGACATAAAAATTAAATTAATTATCTAAAGATGGAGATTAAATCCTACCATTTTAGCCTTAAAAACTAAAATATAAATTTTGTATGTATAGATGGGGAGGTCAATCCGACCTAGTCTTCCAATTTTTTACCGGAGATTTTATGAAGCCAATGATCAACGAGGTGTTTTTTTTTAACCAAACTATTTTTAATATTTTTATTTGTGGATTATTTTTTGCTTCATAATATAACATTCAATTATGTCTTAATATTTTTATTTTTTTCCAAAAGGTTGATGAGTTACTGGCTAAAGGTATTAATGTGACCGTCTACAGCGGTCAAGTAAGTATTTTTTTTTTTTCCTTTTTTCAAATTCATAATTTCAAACAAAAAACAAACAATATTTTGAAGTGATAAAAATGGTAATATTCTCTTTGATTTATGGTTGACTTTTTTTCTCTTTTTTATATAGGTCGATCTTATTTGTTCAACCAAGGGAACAGAAGCTCAAGTAATTTGTTTCTAAGTAATTTATGTTATGGACATAAACACAAACACGTCTTCCTAAAAAAAAAAAATATCCATGTTTAAATTCTTAATTTTTACTATTTTTTTTCTTTTGGAATTTAGGTGGGAAGGGCTAAAGGCATTTATAAGCAAAGAGAGAACTACTTTATTTTGTGGAAATGAGAAGCAGACCAAAGGTTTCGCTAAGTCACATAAGAACTTGCACTTCTATTGGATTCTTCGCGCTGGCCATTTTGTAAGCTCTCTATATATAAACTTTATTCTATTTATAATTTTTTTAAGATTTAATACTTTTTAATTATATGATTACAAATGTAGGTTCCCGTGGATCAACCGTGTGTGACATTAAATATGGTGGATGCAATCACGCAGTCACCAGCTTCTTGATGCAGATAAAAAAATATACATATTTACTTTTTTAAATATAAGAAAGTATGTTTAATTATAGATAAGAAGAAAGAACTGATAATACATTAATAAATCTAGTGTCATTTGATGAGCGACATTTTACTTAGAGATATTTCATATTTACGTAAATATAAGTTATTTAAAATAATTAATTTCTTTTTAGAAAATACATAAAAAAAAATATAATAAATAAATAATTTCAAATATAAACAAACTAAAAAAGAAAAATTCAAATAACAAAAGCAAGTCGAGGGTGAAGAAGATTCTAAGTCTCAATTTCAATTTCAATTCTGGTTTTTATTTGTTTCTCAAGAAAACGCACAAGATTACATTTATATCATTTGAAATAGCCATAATGTTGTTTGTTCTAATCTATTGTCTTCTAGCATAGAACCATATTTGTTCTAATCTACTGTCTTCTAGCATAGAACCATATTCGCGGTGGAGGAGATATCAAGGTGAATTTTCTATATTCTTTTACGCAATTGATTTCGCTCTCAAACTAGCTTTCTTTACAATGCTGTCCAATTTGTTTTTCTATAGTATTTGGAAGAAATTTCAATGTAGAATTCATCCCGTTTATCCAAAGAAAGATAAAAAAAAAAATCTATTCAATCCATATTACATCATTTTTCTGGTTGTTTATATGTATACTAGTTTGTGAAGCTTCTATTTGCTAGGGTTGATTTACATTGATTTGGTTATACATATCTTTCAAATTTCTCAAATGAAAAAAATTAGTCTGCGCAAGAATTCTAACCCAACTTCCACATGTTTCATTTCTACAATATTGACTGATTTATACTCGAATTATCAGAATACTATTACTTTTTGGCATAGTCTTATTAGTGAAAAGTTTCTACATCATTCTAGAGTTGTGGATTCACATCCGAACACTTGATCATTTCAATTATTGGCCTGAAAGCTATACAACATTCCCGCAAACATATATAGTCAACTTCACGTACTTGGGTGGCGCTAATTCGAGTGCTCCAATTTTTGCTTATTTGGGTACTGAAGCACCAATAGACGATGATTTAAATGTTATTGGGTTTAGGATGGATAATGCCATTACGTTTAATGCCGTTCTAGTTTATATTGAGGTAAAAGTCTAACACAAACCCATTTTTAATCTATATTTATTGTTTTGAAGTTTCTAAAGACCATTTGTCATTGTGGAAAATAAGTACTGTTTAGATCCACTTAATACTATTTAGATCCATTTAATACTATTTAGATCCATTTATATTTATTGTTTTAAAGTTTCTATAGTGTATGGGTATTATGAAAAATCAGTACTATTTAGATCCATTTAGATCAAGGGATGAAGCATTTGAGAAATGCAATTGCAGATTGTGCAAATATTCTTATGCATGTAAAAAAAGATCTTCATGCTAAATATTCCATTGTGATTGTTATTGGTAGTTAGACACATGTAAATGTTTTTTTGTTTATAGTGTTGGCTACGATGTTCCGTCTTAAAAATATCCTCATGTGGCACTAGGAGCTCTTGCATTTTGAGCGCCAATCCTTTATTTTGATGATATTACACCACAGACCGGATATTTGCTCGGTGCCAATCCTAAATTGTCAGGCCATTGGTGGCTATTTGCTCGCATTCAAGGGAAATTCTTCAAAGTTGCCTTCTCTTTTTGATATCTTAATATTCTTTTTGGAAGCAATGCTCAGACATGAATACCTAAGAAAGAGAGCTTACAACATTGTACATATGGGATTAAAACGAAACTCTAATTTGGAAACCCTGGTTCGGCCATTTGAAAAAAAACTGAGTTGTAGTCGATAATTTTTTTACAATTTTTTTTAGGAATGTTGAAACTCGAAGATTTTGACGCTTACGATTGGCAGCCAGCACCAAAAAATGGTTCCGCTCTGGGCAAGTTTTCGTTCGGCCGACGTCGGGGTGCCATCGGCGACTATTTGCTCGCATTCTAGGGCACTTCCAAAAAATCTGCCTTCTCTTTCCAATATCATAATATTCCCCTATGAAGGAGTGCTCAAACTTGAATGTCGAAGAAAGAGAGCTTATAGCACTGTACGTACCATATTAAAATAGAAACGCTAATTTTGGAACCTTGGTTGGGCCATTTGAAAAAAATTGAGTTGCATTCGATCACTTTTCGACAATTTTTTGAGGAACGATGAAACTTGACGATTTTGATGCTTACGATCGGCAGCCAACATCTAATTGTTTCGCTCTGGACCAGTTTTCATTCGATTGACATCGGGAGGCAATCAACGGCTATTTGCTCACGTTTTAAGGTAGTTCCAAAAAGTTGCATTCTCATTCAAGTATCTTAATATTCCGATGGGAAGCAATGCTTGGACTTGAATGTCGAAGAAGGAGAGCCAATAACACTGTACATACGGGATTAAAAACCCTAATTTGAAAACCCTGGTTGGGCCGTTTGAAAAACATTGGGTTGCAGATGATAATTTTTCAACAATTTTGTGAGGAACATTGAAACTTGACGATTTTGACACTAATGATTGACAGACAGCACCAAAAAAAAAAAAAAAAAAAAACGCTCTCGGCCAATTTTCGTTCAACCAATGTCGGGGGGCCATTGGCGACTATTTGCTCGCATTCAAAGGCAATTCCAAAAAACTATCTTCTCTTTCCATTATTTTAACGTTTTCGTGGGAAGCGGTACTTAAACTTGAATGTCGAATAGCACTGTGCGTACAGGAATAAAATCGAAACCCTAATTTGGTTTGAGAAAACTGAAACCCTAATTGTTGGGCCGTTTGAAAAAACTGATTTGCAGTTGTTAATTTTTCAATAATTTTGTGAGGAACGTTAAAATCGACGATTTCAATGCTAACGATTGGCAGCCAGCACCCAAAAATTGTTTCGCTTCCGGCAAGCATTCATTCGACCGACGTCGGGGTGCCTTGGCGTCTATTTGCTCGCGTTCTAGGGAAGTTTCGAAAAGCTACCTTTTCTTTTCGATTTCTTAATATTCTCCTGAATAGTAGTGCTCAGGTTTGAATGTCGAAGAATTTAGGTGGAAAGGGGTAAAAGAATTTAGAAGCAAAGAGAGAACTGTTTTATTATGTGGAAATGAGAAGCACACCAAAGGCTTCACTAAGTCGCATGAGAACTTGCACTTCTATTGGATCCTTGACGCTGGGCATTTTGTAAGTTATATATATAAACTTTATTCTATTTATATTTTGGTTTGATTTAATACATTTTAATTATATGATTACAAATGTAGGTTCCTGTGGATCAACCTTGTGTGACATTAAATATGGTGGATGCAATCACAGAGTCACCAACTTCTTGATGCAATTGTTTTGTATAGAGAGGGAAAAAAAATTACTTCGTTACTTTTTTAAATATAAGAAAATATGTTTAATTATAGATAAGAAGAAAGAAAAAATGGATGTATTATATATATATATATATATATATATATATATATATATATATAACATTAATAAATCTAGTGTCTCACTAATCGTCATATTTTATATTTTCAATTATATCAATATCAATATAATTTAATTGATTAAGGATTCAAAATAATTAATGTCTTTTTAAAAAATATACAAAATAATCAATATCATATTTTCATTGAATAAGAAAGTTTCCTTTCGTTGAATCATTTCATTTCAAACTATTTATAAGCTAATAAAATAATATATGTATCATACTATTGTATATTAGTATAATTAGAAGCTTTTTCGGACTATGAAAATTATTCAATAATTTTATTTAAAAATTTAAATTAATTGGAATTTTGGGACAGTTCTTGTTTCGGTTTCTTTCTTCGAAAAACACACAAGATTTTTTTTACTTCATTTGAAATAGCCACAACGTTTCTTGTTGTAATGTAACATCTTCTAGCATAGCACCATATTTACGGAAGAGGAGATATCAAGGTGAAGTTTTTGTCTCTCTTACACAACTGATTTCGCTCTCAAACTCATTTTCTTTATAATGTCGTCCACAATTTGTTTTCTATAGTATTTGGAAGAAATAAATTTCAATGTGGAATTCATCTCGTTTATTAAAGAAAGAAAGAAAAGAAACTATTCAATCCATATTATGTCATTTCTTTGGTTGTTTATATGTATACTAGTATGTGAATCTTCTATTCGCTATGGTTGATTTTTTCTTTATTTACATTGATTGGATTATACATATCTTTGAAAATTTTCAAATCATAAAAGTTAGTCTCTATAAGCGTGCTAACACAATTTCTACACGCGTCATTTCTACAATATTGGCTAATTGATACTCGAATAATTGGAATGCTATTACTTTTAATGCATTTCGCTTACTCCGGAAAACGTTTGTACAAACGTCTTTACAAAGACTGTTTCAATGACACAAACTTGATCTCCAGCGAGTTAATAAGCTTCACTTCGCCAAAGAAGTTATTAACCCAAAGCAATTTTAGGATAAATATTTAGTAGTTATTAATTTGAAAGTTTAGTGGATCAATTAGAAAGATTGAGTAGTTCCTGATTTGAAAGTTTAGGAGATGTTAGAAAGGTTCAGCATTTGAAAGTTTAGGAGATTGGTTAGAAAGGTTTAGTAGTTATTGATTTTAAAGTTTAAAGACCCATTAGTAAGATTTAGTAGTTATTGATTTGAAAGTATGGGCGATTCATTATGCAATCTCCACTCTAAATACTATATGTTATTTACCAAAAAAAAAAAAATAATAAAGCATAGGTGCCTAAGGTTCCTCTGTTAAAAAACACTCTCCCTCAAGTTATTCTTCCGCTTCAAGTATTTGTTTCGAAATATTTCCATGGTGGAAATTTTCCAACATAGGGTATTAGAGCTAGGATGTCGAAACAAATGTATGTATTAGAGCTAGGATGTCGAAACAAATGTTGTCATCACACGAAGTTGCCGGAGGAGATGTGACAACGACAAGGAGTGGAAGGGAGGGAGGGTGTAATGCTCCAATACCCATTACTCAAGAAGTGTAACTATGCAGCATGGTCGATAAGGATGTGTGTTAACTTAAAGGCAAAAGGCGTTTGGGACGCCATCAAGCATGGTGATGAAGTTGAGGAGCATAAGGACAGGATGACTCTTGCCGCCATCTACGAAACAGTCTCGAAGGACGTCCTTCTAATGTTGGCAGAGAAGGACTCGGCAAAGGTAGCGTGGGAGACGCTGCAAACAATGCATGTGGGTGTGGAACGTGTCAACGAAGCAAAGGTGCAGACGAGTTCGAGGCTATCCGCATGAAGGACGATGAGTTAGTAGACAACTTTGCATGAAGTTGACGACGATCGTCAGTGGCATCCGTTCACTAGGCGACGTTGTGGAGGAGATCTCCATCGTCAAGAAGTTCCTTAGAGTTGTTCTCCCAAGATTCATGCATATTGCTACCTCCATCGAGCATTTTGGTGAACTCCAGAACGTGTCTGTTAAGGAGATCGTTGGTTGTCTTAAGGTTCATAAGGAGAGACAAAGAGGAGAAGAAATACCTCTTACTCACACATGAGGAGTGGCTTGCACGGATGAAAAAGAAGGATGCAGATGACTCTTCTTTCTTAGGTTCGAGTGGACTTTGAAGCCATAACAAAGAAAAAAGAGGTCGTGGACGTGGCTACGGAAGTGGTGGTAGAGGAGATTGTGAGAATACCTCACAAACTCATGAAAATGCCAACCCTCAGAAGGACAAGAGTATGATAACTGTTACTCTTGTGGAAAATACAGGTATTATGCGACAAAGTGCCACAACAACGAGTGCGGTGAAGAGGCAAACCTCATGTTCTCGGTGGATGAAGAGCCCAGATTGATGTTGGCCGAGACAATGCCCAACTTGTTGATGCTCAATGAAGAGAAGGTTATGGCGAACCCCTCCATAGATGGAGAAGACCAAGTGGAGACTAGCATGTGGTACCTAGACAACGGAGCAAGCAACTACATGACTGGAGATCGAGCAAAGTTCAAGAAACTTGATGAGAAGTTCATTGGAAACATGAAGCTTTGCGACGGATCAATTGTATCAATCCAAGGTAAAGGATCCATCTTGTTCCAATATAAAAACAGTGATCAATGTCTATTTACTAAGGTGTATTACATCTCGAGTTTGAAGAATAATATTATCAGCCTTGGTTATATGACAGAAGAAGGTAGCCGAGTGGAGATAGTCGGCTCGCTCCTCAGAATATACGACCAAAATGGAGCCCTGTTGATGAAGGCAAGATGGTCGAGAAACAGCCTATATAAGATACTATTGAAAGACTATCAACATCTTCCAAAAATATCTATGGGCGTTGACAACAAGAAAGTGAAGAAGAAACCAACGGGTCAGGAGAAAAAGGAATCGAAAAATAAATTAAGAAGCTACCAGAGGCTGCTTCAATTAGCGATGGGCAACCTACAAGTCGATGTGTTTCATCAAACTTATCATCTCAACCAAGGACGCCTAGAGGAAGACCACCGAGGCGTAAGAAAAATGAGATTTCAAACTTGCCCTCCCAATCAAAGAAACCTAGAGGTAGGCCTAAAAAGAAGGTTGAAAAACAAAGGAGTATGTCACAATAATTTTCTAGATGTAAGCCTAACGATAAATTTTGTGCACAGAATAGAGGAGTGGAAGAAGATGCATGTTGTAAAATTAAAATTTCTTCGGAAGGAGACAGAGTTCACCAGGGACCAAGCAAAGTTGAAACTAGAGAGCAACATGCAGACATTCTCACCAATACCCTAGCAACGGTTAAAGTTGCAGGCATGCGAGAGTTTCTCAAAGTTAAGAATCTCGAGCAAAGTCAAGCTTACGAGGAGAATGTGACTTAACAAGCTTGACTTAGCAAAATAAGTTATTAACCTAGAGCGATTTTTGGATAAATGTTTAGTAGTTATTAATTTGGAAGATAAAAGATAGTTATTGATTTGGAAGTTTAGGAGGTCAATTAGAAAGATTTAGTAGTTATTGATTTGAAAGTTCAAGAGATGATTAGGATTAGAAGATTCCGTAGTTATTGATTTGAAAGTTTAGAAAATTGATTATGCAATCTCCACCCTAAATACTCATGATAGGTATGTTTCACATAAAAAACAAATAAAAAAAATAATAATAAGTAAGCATCGGTGATTAAGGTTACTCTATTAAAAAACTCTCTCCCCTCAAGTTGTTTTTCAGCTTCAATTATTTGTTTTGACATATTTTCATGGTGAGAAATTTTCAACTTCCCTTACTTATTATATTTTGTAACTAATAATTATCCATTTACTCTGTATACTCAAGGTGAGTTTGTAAAAGTAATAATAACAAGAGAGAAAATTTTGTTATATATAAGGCTTTCTCTTCGACAAATGAAAATATTTTCATAACAAACTACCTTCGAGTATAGGTTCTCAAGGCTTAGTCTTATTGGTGAAAAGTTTCTACATCATCCTAGGGTAGTGGATGATTTCAAGGCTCCCCTCTTCAGATGATTTCAAGACATTTTATTAGAATCAAACACTTCAGCATTTCAATTATAGGCTTAAAAGCTAAGACAACTTTTAATGAGCTTTGAGCTATTTGAGCTAAGGGAATGAAAAGTATGATAAACGTGCTATTTGAGCTATCACTTGTAACAACCCATCAAAGAATGAGAAATAAAAGATTCTTGTTGTATTTTATATCCTCTCTGTAAGCTTCTTGCTCCATATTAATAAAGTTGACACTTTCATGCTCTTAAGATTATGCTTTTTCGTTTTCTTTATTCGTTTGAAGCACTGTTCTAGAACTTATTAGATCAAAGAGAAAAAATTCTAAACAAAGGCAACTTTTGATGAGCTTGACGTACTCAAAAGAAAAAACAAAATTGATTAACAAAAAAATAAAATATGAATACATAAATTAGGGTAAAAATCGGTTGTCGACGTTTGATGACCGTGTCCTTCAGTGTTCTTTTTTTGTTCTATCATATTCCAAATACAAACGCATGCCAAGGGAAAAGATTCAACTTCTCTTAAGGTCAGCTTCACTTCTAGTTTCTGTTTGTTTCTCGAAAAATACAAGATTTTCATTTTCAATATTATTTCTGTTAAAAGATAGCGGTCAAACTATCTTCAATTGATTGCTTCTTGATATCTAATTGTCTTCCATTGGCAACATATTCATGAAGGAGGAGAAATCAAGGTTAGTTTTTCTCTTATCATTCCTTTTCATACATTGGCATTACGAGCTCATGCAATCTTTCTTTACGATGCCATCTAATTGCTTTCGTGTTGAAATAAAATAATAATAACTGCAGCATTTTGATTTTGTCAGTCATAAAGTTAAACGAGTTCATAGTCAATTATTTAATCCATACTGCATCATTCTCCATTTGTTTTTATGTATAATAGTTTACTAAATTTCCAATTGAAATAGTCAATTTTACATTGGACCAGTTAATATATTCTTACATAGAGAGGCAAGGTCAGGATACCAGTAACAGGGATATAGACGAGTCAGGCTTTGAGAAGATTGCCAGTACAATTACTTCAAAAGAAGCTTCGGACACTTTAGGAAAAGTGTTAAAAGGAACGGACCGAGTCAAGCAAGTGCGTCTCCAAACTCTTCATGACAATTTTCTTTCATGAATGGTGATTCCATAATTATATTTTGAATTAATGCAATTTTCTTTCCGGTGAAATTAGTGTGATTATCTTTTTTTTTTTTTTTTTTTTTTTAACTTAAACTTGTTGCTGAATCTTAGAAGATTGGGAGATCATCAACAATCTGAGGATTGACACGTCGTCGAGGCTGGAACAGAGGATGAGCAAGAGATCATCAACAATCTGAGGATTGACACGTCGTCGAGGCTGGAACAGAGGATGAGCAACCTACAGAGAATGTTGGAGAAATGCATGGATATGCAACTCAAGTTACAGCGCTCAATAAAGCAAGAAGTTTCTTCTGCGTTGAACTGAGAGCTAGTTCAGAAGGTTTGTCTTCATTATTAATGCCACTGAATTCTTTAGCTTATAAAATTTAGATGTTTTGTTGTACAAATAATTCTACCAGTCTGTTTTTTTGTGTTTTTCTTTGGTCCCAAATTTCACTTAACTTTACATTTTCTCTCATTTACAACTTGTAGATGTGGGCACATGTGCACGTGTTCAAAATGTGCTAACGAGTTGGTCAAGGCTCGAGAAAAGTGTCTGATGGATTGTGTGCCCATTCTAGAAGTGATTCGTTCTTACTCCTATGATGACTTAGACGACAATAAAGAAAAATGAGATTACTACTGATTCATTCATCTTCATCCTCTTGTTCCGTCCAAGTGCCCTACTAATTCTTATCGTCCTGATTTCGATACATATAAAGCTGATTTGTACGATGACAGACGAATGAAATAATGAATGTAATATCTGTTATTGATTAATCTAGACAGAATAATTGTTTTTGAGTGGATTTAGAAAACTTTATCCAGGGTGATTATGAGGATTTAGCGTAAATAGAAGAATGATTAAGCCGAAACATAAACGATTGGAGTTTTCAACTGAAAATATTATTGAGTACTAGACTTTCCTTTTGAATACTGAACTTTCCTTTTAAACAGAAACTAACCCAAATATGACAAATTAGTTAAACT
This sequence comes from Cucurbita pepo subsp. pepo, assembly GCF_057944985.1. NCBI lineage: Eukaryota > Viridiplantae > Streptophyta > Magnoliopsida > Cucurbitales > Cucurbitaceae > Cucurbita > Cucurbita pepo. Next base: position 7,644,365 of record NC_141813.1, read on the forward strand.
AAATAGCTAAAAATACTCTAACTATGAGAAGAGACCATAACGGTATTTGACATAATCAAATTCTTCTAACAATCCCTCCCTTAAACTTATTATTGTTTGTCAAAAATTATTTCAAGTCAGAAAAGCTCTGCACACAAAGTTGTTCAGACAACTTCTGAAATACTTCTAATTTAAGATGCTTTGTTAACAAATCAGCAAGTTGATTTTGGGTACCACAAAATAATAAAGTAACGGTTCCTTCTTTTGAAAGATCTCTAAGAAAGTGAAATCTTACTCTTATCTGTTTGGAACGTCCATGTAAAACTAGATTTTTGGATAGCTTAATAATTGAAGTATTATCACACATTAGCTTTGTTCCTTCAAGTTGACAGTGACCAATCTCTTTGAGTATCCTCATCCAAACAGCTTGACATGCATAGGCACTAGCAGCAACAAACTCAGCTTCTGTGGTTGATAAGGTGACTATAGGCTGTTTACGAGAAGACCAAGCTACTGCTCCTCCGCTTGTCATAAACACATAGCCTGGAGTACTCTTAACATCTTCCATGTCTCCGGCATAGTCACTATCAGTAAATCCAATTAAATCACTAACTCCTCCCTTTCTATAAAATACACCATAATCTATCGTACATTTCAAGTACCTTAAAACCCTTTTAGCTGCTGCAACATGTTGTTTTGTTGGACATGCAATAAGACGACTAATCAAACTTACAACAAACATGAGAGCAGGATGAGTAGCTGTGAGATACATCAGACTTCCCACATGCCTCACATGCCTCACAGGTGGTGTTTGGAGCTACAATTTGTGGCAGGCCTTTCACCATGTTTTTGTGTTTCAAGGTGCACAAGCCTTTGTATCCGAGATGACCATAACGATGGTGGCAAAGTGTTAACTGGTCCATATTTGAAACTTGGAGGCATCTTCCTTCCTTCATTTGTTGTGGGTGATGGTTTAACAAACAAAGTGACCAACTAATTTGCACTCATAATTGACTCTGCCATTTTTCCTTTTTGTGGATGATAAATGCTACGTACACTATCTTTGAAGAGCACTGCAACTCATTTTTCTTGTATTTGTCCAACGCTCAAGAGATTATTTTTTAGTTCAGGTACCCAATACACATTACTAATAGTGTAACGAACCCCATGCAAAGTTAATTTCACTGCTCCCTTTCCAGCAACTTTCATACTTATATTATTTTCAAGCTTTTGCCGGAGTGGGAAAAAGTCTTGTCTATTGCCGGAGTGGGAAAAGGTCTTGTCTAAGCTCGAAAACATACCTTCATATACACACATATGGTTTAAGCAACCAGAATCTAAGAACCAAGTCATATACACACATGTCTTTCCATATGAGCCATTAACAACATTTCATCCTCTTCTCCCAGTTTTGCATAATTCAATTCCTTATTCATCTTTGGACATTCATATTTATGACCTAAGTCATGACACCTTTAACATTCGACAGTTATTTTGTTGAAAGTTGATTTTCCTCTTTCGCGTCCTCTGCTGCTGTAAGTTTCTCTTCCTCTGTTACTTATTTTCGTTCGACCTTCGACTTTTAGAACTTGCTCCTCTCCTACTACTTGATTTTTGAAATTTTTGTTCATGCACCACTAATGAATTTTGTAATTCATCAATGGACATGTTATCAGTATCTTTGGATTCCTCAATGGATTACAACATAAGTAAATTTTTCAGTGATGGTACGTAGATTTTTTTCTACAGTTTTCTTGTCTAGCATATCTTCTCATCTTGTTGGAGATTATCATCACTCTTGCAAAATAATATGATACTTTCATCCTTCTTCGATCTCTAGGATCTCAAATTCTCTCCTTAATGCATTAAGAAGAGATTTCTTCACTTTTTGGTTTCCACCAAACTTTCGCTTCATTGAGTCCCAAACAATATTGGTGTTGCGACGATCAAAGATTTGTTCAAAGACAGTACGATCAATTGCCTGGAAGAGGTAATGCTTTACTTGGTGATCTTTGAGTCTAGCATCATCAAGGTGACCCTTTTGTGCCTTAGTCAACATTGTTTCTTCCGCTAGTTCTGAGAAACCAATCTCTACCACACTCCATAAACTCTTTGCTTTGAGCAAGTTTTCCATCAGCTCACTCCAGTGATCATGGTGACCATCGATGTGAGGGATCTTCGTTAAAGTTTTGTCTTTACTCATTCTCTCTGTATTTGATCACTAAAAAATTGCTACACTACAAAGCCTAGTGGTGACTCTGATACCAATTATAAGTTTTTGACAGAAGAATGATTAACCCAGAAACACAAGGAGTTTCAAGGGATAATATTATTGTTATAAATAACCACATAAATAAATAGAAACTAACTACAAATATGGTAAATTAGTTAAACTAAATGACTAAAAATACTCTGACTATCAAAAGAGAAGATAACCATATTTGATCAAATTCTTATAACATTTAGGTACTTAGTACGACTCTCCCACCAAAAGGACCTTCCAATTTTCCTACTCCCAGTATTGAATCTCCATGAAGTTTACTTTTCTAACTCAACTTCCTTCACAAAGGTTGAGCAACTCTGGTTGGCTTCCAATTTTTTCCTTTCAGTTTATATGAATAAAATGTTGATATTATAATTGTAGTTTGGGTAGATTTTTTTTTTTTTTCTCAAACTCCAGATTGTTGTATTAAAAGAAAAGTTATATATTCTTTAAAAGAATCCAGTATTAATGGGAATATGAATCATGTTATGTGTTTATGGGAAATCTTCAATCATTCCTCCTATTTTGCTCATTACCATTTATACCCACCATTCTCAAATAAAAATGTTTCTTTCATAATGATTAAGGTATTTAGTCTTTTCTTTTAACATTCAAGGTTCAAATCCCTATCATATTTGTTATTATAAAGAATATATTATTCCTTTGTACGTTTCTTTTCCCATTTAAAAAATTGAGTGAAAGTGTATATATTAGAAGTTGGGACAAAGACCACAAACCCGAACCCTATTCATGACATTAAATAGCCCCCGAGCTCCTCTACAACCATGTTCAAAATATGAATCCTCTTACTGACATCCTTTAATAATCTCTAAATTTAGGGAGTCGTATTTTGTCCTCCTATTTTATTTAGGCTTCTTTTAATAACCATTTGATTTTTTATTTCAAAAAATTAAATTCAAAAATACTACTTCCAAATTATCAAAAAAAAAAAAAAAAAAAAAAAAAAAAAAAAAACCACAACTTTTAAAACTAAGTGGTTACTAAATAAGACTTAAGATATTCATCAATTCCAATGTTCATAAAAATACAAATTATCGTTTAATTAAGTGAAGTATAATCTTAAATATGTAGTGGTACAATCTTTATAATATAGAAATACTTCCCCAAATATCTCCCGACACCTCCTACAACTACAAAATGATCTAAAAAACGAAACAGAACCAAAAAATGGCAGATTTTGAGAAGGGAAAAATCAGAGAAAGAAACAGAGGAAAGATTACAGATTTTGGGAGAGAAGAATTGGAGATGGCCTTCCCTTCAACCAGATTTAATAGGAATGGAAAGAGATAGGAAAAGTAACGGTAAGTTAGATCTCAAAATTGATTGAAAATGGCTTTGTGAATGAATCATCATTTTAGGAGAGAGAAGATGGATGCATAAGCATTTTTACTGAGTAAAATTAAAATAGATTGAAAATGACTTCTGTAATTAGACAGTGATTTGGGAGAGAGGAGAAAACAGAATAGATTAACTACAGTTAGTTTTTAGGAAAGAAAAGAAAGAGAGAAGAAAATAGAATAGAAAATGGCTTCGGTTGAATTTTTAGGAAAGAGAAGAAAAAAAAATTTGAAAATGGCTTCTGTTAATTGATAGTCATAGTAGTGAGGAGAAAACAGGAATGATTGAATATTATTTTATAATTGCATGATCATTATTCATATGAAAGAAAAAGAAGACAGAGAGGAGAAACAAAAGTGGTACAACTGGGAAAAGGAAAATGGAAGAGGTGATAAATTATTATTATTTGTAACACGAGAATATAATATTATAACAAACCATAGTTGGATTGAATGATTGAAGCACCCTGAAATAATATTGACATATTTTCAATTTAAGTTTTACTACCCAATCAAAATTTAGAAACAATGAAAACGTGGAATTCGATTTTTACTGAGACCGTTTTAGAGCTGTATTTCACATTATTAGTTGGATTATTAATTAAAATGTGAAATGCTAACGAAAGGTGATGAACGGTTCGATATGAAGCGAACTCTAGCAACCTTTGGAGCAGCTCACGAGGAATGGGAGCTTACGTTAATTAAATTAGGGAATACTTCTGCTAAGGCCAACCAGGTAAGTGGCCTTACTATGGGATAGGCTAAATAATTGTATGAGTTATGATGATGTGTGGATTATGATGCTTGATGATATGTGCGGTATATACATATTTTGTTGAGTGACGCTTGATATGTTTGACGCACGTTGTGGCATTATGATGAGCATGATGATTGCATGATTTTTACCTTAATATGATGATGTTTTCCATATTGAGCATGCTAGATGATGATGAGTGCCATATTGCATCATGTCGTTAGATCGACGTAGGACACAACCCTAAGAGCATGAAAATGATATTAATATAAATATCCACGAGTATGCGTTACCTAGAGTAACAAAGAGATGAGACTAGAGGGTTGTGTCAGAAGAGACATTACGATGGATTTAGAGGGACCTCATGCATTTTGTATGTTCATAAGCATAGGGCTACTTCTCTTAGAGATGATGAGTGCGGACGCGCACCTTAGGATGAGCGCGAATGCGCACAGGTGCGAAAGCACACAGATGAGGGTGTTCATGAGGCGCATGACACTATGGGGTTCCGCTGACCTCCAGACGTCGCTACAGATTAGCTTGACCAGAGGGTCTAGGGGGTGTGCGAGCGCCCTGGGGACTCGCACTCGCACGTGTGAGTCGTGTGTAGGGAAGTACTACACATCCAATTTGTCCGAGACTGGAGGCCACCCCTAAGATGATTAGAGATAGGTCCCTAAATCATGATTGCATGTGTTTGCATTTGCATGGCCCCTATAGCGGGGCCACTTACTGAGTATTCTTTGAAATACTCAGGCCGTGTGCCACATCATTTTTCAGGTAAAGGCAAGGCGCACTTGTACGGAGGACGGCGACATCGCGAGCAGAGACTGTGGCACGTGCATAGGGTAGATTCATATTTAAATTTCTAGTCTTAAGTTAGAATAAGTTGTTTTGCATTTCATTGTTTTAAATTATTTTGTATTTGTTTTTGTTTTCTCTAAATTTCAGTATTTCATATTTAAACACGTAAGACCATGGCTGTGTTTTCCAGAGAAGAAGTTGTTTTAAATGTTTTTTGAAGTTTACGTTATCAATTATGTTCATGTAAGAGTTATATTTCTGCATTATAGATGAGCATGAGACGTTAGTAGCGACTCTGAGTATATGGAAATTTAGGGTCGTTACAGTTACCATTTTTAAAGAAATTAAGCTTTTGGTTCTCTCCATCCAATGGCTAAACTGTTTGTTCTTCGTTTCAGCTATGTTCTCATTGCTTCATCTGCTCTGTTTCATATCGGAACTTCCATAACTCAAAGATCTCAAGACGGAACTGAAGAATGGGGCTACGTTCAAGTTAGACCCAGTAAGTCAAATTCCTTGTCTTTCATTCTATTTTATTATTAGTATTATTAATTATATATTTGTTTCATTCTATTTTATTATTAGTATTATTAATTATATATTTGTTCTTGTGATTGTGTTGTTTAGAAGCCCATATGTTTTGGTGGCTTTACAGAAGCCCTTCCAGAGTGGACGCCGGTTCCAAGCCATGACCGACCATTCTCTGGTTGCAGGGCGGACCGGTGAGTGACCTGCATTTTCAAATTATTTATTAATAATTTTTTTTTTATTTTGTAAGAAAATGGCTTAAATATTGAAAAACAGGGTGGCTCAGTAACTGGGTTTGGGAACTTTCTGGAATCGGGCCGTTGAACTTAAACTTGAATCCGAGAAACTCCACATGGCTTAAAAAAGCAGACCTCTTGTTTGTGGTCAGCTCCCTTTCCTTTCAATTTCTGCCATTTTAACCATAAATTCTAATATTTTACGACTAAATTTATGATTCTAACATTAAAAAAAAAAAAAAAAAAATAGGACAATCCTGTCGGGACCGGATATAGCTACGTGGAGAGTGGAGGTGAATTTGTGAAAGGCGATGTGGAGGCGACAATCGACATGACGACTTTGCTGACTGAGGTTTCGAACGACATTGTCTGCCTACAGAATGCTCCTTTGTACATCTTTGCAGAGTCTTACGGTGGTAAATTCGCCGTCACTCTAGCTTTGTCCCTCCTTCAGGCTATTCAAGCGGGCAATTTGACCCTTAATCTCCAAGGTACTTTTATTTTTACTCTTTTATTTTATTTTATTTTTTATAAAAAATTTCAAATATAAATTACGAATTATAACCTTTTAATATAAAAATAAAAAATCATATTATTACTATGATATGTTTAGCATGATCACATTGTAACAATATAGAATCAATAATTTAAATACACGTCTCTTGATTTTGTTTGGCAGGAGTTGCTCTAGGAAACAGTTGGATGTCTCCACAAGATTACATTGTTCGTATTCTCATTCTCTCAATTTCATCAAAAAAATTATCAATTCTCTCAATATTTTGGTTTTCAGAATAATATACGAAAAAAATAGTCCAAAACTATGAAGTTGATTTCAATTATATCTTGATCTAAGAGTTAAAATGAAATATCTCAAAACTCGAGAGTATAACCGAAACCAACCTCATATTTCAGGAGTATTCTTTTATTATTTATCCTTAACACAATAATCTTTGTCTAAAAATTTTGTAGTCTTCTTGGGGACCTCTTCTCAAAGATCTCTCACGAATCGACGACGTGACACTGCATGAATCGAAATAGGTCAATATCTTTCACTTTTTTTATTAAAAAAAAATAATAATAATAAAGTGAAATATATTCTATAAATATAAAAGTTATATGTAACAAAAACCTTCTTTTGAATAACAGTTTAGTATTGAAGATCAAACTGCAAATTAAAAGGGGTTGTACATAAATGCAACTCATTCATGGAATGATCTTGAGGGATTAATTTTCTCCAAAAGCAACCACGTGTATGTTTTATTATTATTATTATTAGACAAAAGTCTTACATACCAATTAAATTTAAATTTATATTAACTTAAATAGGTTTAGGGAGTTATCTTTTGTAAATTCAAAAAAATTTTAAATTTAAAAAAAGAAATTCAAATTTCATGGATATATTAGAGTATAATTGAAAATTTAGAACTTTTCTAATTTAGTCTTCCAATTTTTGAAGGGAGATATTATGAAGTCATGGATCAGCGAGGTATATTTTTTAAACAAACTATTTTTAATATTTTTATTTGTGGATTATTTTTTGCTTCATGGTATAACATTCAATTATTTTCTAATATTTTTATTTTTTCAAATAGGTTTATGAGTTACTGGCTAAAGGTGTTAATGTGACTATCTACAACCGTCAAGTAAGTTTTTTTTTTCTTTTTCAACTTGATAATTTCAGACAAAAATAAAGAATATTTTGAAGTGATAAAAATTGTAATATTCTTTTAGATTTATGGTTGACTTTTTTTTCTTTCTTTTTTATTTGTTCAACCAAGGGAACGGAAGCGTGGATTAATAAGCTCAAGTAATTTCTTTTTCTAAGTGATTTATAGTTATTGACATAAACATAAACATTGTTTATCAACTGTTATATATTTACTAAGTCGCATGAGAAGCGCACCAAAGGCTTCACTAAGTCGCATGAGAACTTGCACTTCTTTTGTTTCCTTGACGCTGGCCATTTTGTAAGTTATATATATAAACTTTATTCTATTTATACTTTGATTTGATTTAATACTTTTTAATTATATGATTACAAATGTAAGTTCCTGTGGATCAACCTTGTGTGACATTAAATATGGTGGATGCAATCACAGAGTCACCAGCTTCTTGATGCAGTTGTCTATAGAGAGGGAAAAAAAATTACCTAGTTACTTTTTTAAATATAAGAAAATATGTTTAATTATAGATAAGAAAGAAAAAATGGATGTATTATATATATATATTAATAAATCTAGTGTCTCACTGATCGTCATATTTCATATTTACAATTATATCAATATCAATATAATTTAATTGATTAAGGATTCAAAATAATTAATGTCTTTTTAAAAAATATACAAAATAATCAATATAATATTTTCATTGAATAAGAAAGTTTCCTTTGGTTGAATCATTTCATTTCAAACTATTTATAAACTAATAACATAATATATGTATCATACTATTGTATATTAGTATAATTATAAGCCTTTTCGAACTATGAAAATTACTCAATAATTTTCTTTAAAAATTTAAATTAATTGGGATTTTGGAACCGTTCTTGTTTCTTTCTCCGGAAAACACACAAGATTTCTTTTACTTCATTTGAAATAACAACAACATTGCTTGTTCTAATGTAATATCTTCTAGCATAGCACCATATTTGGAAGAGGAGATATCAAGGTGAAGTTTTTGTCTCTCTTACACGATTGATTTCGCTCTCAAACTCATTTTCTTTATAATCTCGTCCACAATTTGTTTTCTATAGTATATAAATTTCAATGTTGAATTCATATGATTTATTAAAGATTGAAAGAAAGAAAAGAAACTATTCAATCTGTAATAGCCCAAAAAAATAAACAAATAAAAAGAATTATGGAAAAAATAGTTAAATAATAATAATAATAAATAAATAAATAAATAAAACAACATTTCTCCACTTCTCTCCCTAACCTCTCATCCCTTCCCACAACTATCTCTCCTTGGGCGCCAGAGTAACAGTTACTAAAAAGAAACATAAAATAACAATTGTTAGATTTGAGAAAAAGTAAAAGGGCTTTCAACATATGCATATGTAGATGACAGATTTAGAGATTTTGGTCGGTTATTACAGTAAAATCCTACCTCAGATTTCCTTTGTCCTCTTATAAGAAATTAATTTAGGATAGATCTTCTTACCTTTATCCAATATTTTACACAATCATGTAATAACCACATCTCATTATCCAGTATCTAATTAATTAGATTTTTGTTGGCAGTTATATAAATATGTAAGATTACAAAAAATTAAAATTGGCCAATAATATTTGTTTTTAACTTTTTATAAAATAAATAACCGTAGGAGTAATATCTGTTAGAGAATGAAAATCTATTTACACAATCAATCAGAAGTAAGGAGGGAAGATTGAGGAAAGATTTGGCGAACAGAATTTAAAAATAAAATCGAAAATATCATAGTACAATAAACTCCATTAAATTTTGTCCAGTAAGAATATATTCCCTACAACAGTAATGAAAGAAAATAAGATATTTAGTGAAAATAGCATTATATATATATAACATTTCAAGACTTTTAACAATCGACTAGGTAGATTAAAGGAAAAATTTTATAGAGTTCAGACTAAACTTATGTCATGGGCTCACATAGGTTGACTTGGATTTCAAAGGACGGAATCGAACATCAATTAAGGATATATTCGTGACAATTGACTTAAGCTAACCAGGTAAGTGACCTTACTATCGGCATGGTTATATTTGATGTTGACATGTGTCTGTGGTTCTGCACGTGTCATATATACTGATATGTGTGAATTATCTGTGAATCGGTATGCTTATATTATGTTATGTTATAATATGTGAGTTGTATGATAATAATTGTGGTACGATGTGTTCAAGGGTATGTTGAGATAGGATATGAGAAGGATGCACAAAACGAAATGTAACGATAGGAGTAAGATACGTTCATGAAACGTTAAGATTAGGTTACATACTGGAGTGCTATGGATAGGAGAGATTGATGAAAGAATATGGTTAGGATATGGGTAGAAAATGATAGGTTTGTGATAGATTGAAAGAACAATAGTGTTAGGATACGTTCCTATGATGATATGACTAAGGTACGTTCACGTAACGATATGACTGTGATAGGTATAAGAACGTTACGTTCATGAAACGTCAAGACTATGATAAGTTAGGGAACGATATGACCACGGAGTGTTTACGATATTCAATATTTATGATACGATATATTGTGATGTGATGTGTCATGTTTAGATTGTTTTGTGTGACCATTAAGGTAATTGTTATATGAATTGCACGTTATGAAATGACATGTTAAAAGCATGGGGCGTTATGTTATGTTTTCTAAATTGTATGTATACAGCATGTTATGAATGACATGATATCACGACAAATGAAAAGAAATGTAACCCCGTTAGGATTATTTATGATACGTAGACTGGAAAATGAGAAATGACATGTTAAGCATGAAAGATGATAGCGGGGTTATATTCATTAATGAGAAAAGTAGAAATATTGGGGACCTCATGCATTATGTGTGCTCATGCATTTGGGGGATACCCTTATTCCATCACGAGGGTACGAACGCGTACATCCAATGGCAGGACAATGATCGTTATGTTTTGCATAGCGCTGCCGTGACGGTGACTAGTTCTAACTGGTGTCCGGCTTAAAGAGCTCCCAGAGTATGCTCGCCGGACAAGGAAAGTAGCCCAGCAGTGTGCGAACTGACTGGTGAGCCCATACTCGCATGTATGGGTTGTGTGTAGAGTATATGGTACACGTCCAAATTACCCGTTAGGACAGCACCGTAGGAAGAAGATTGAAAGATAGGTCCCATCATCTCGTTTGCATGTGATTGTTGCATTTAACCCCAATAATGGGGTCACTTACTAAGTATTTCTTTAAATACTCAAGCCATGTGCTACTACATTTTTCAGGTTAAGGCAAGGCATTCCTGTACGGCTGACAACGACATCGCAACTTGAGACCATGGCACATGCATAGGATAGTGATATTTATTTTCTTTGAGTTAGGCTAGAATATGATGTTTTTAACTTAAATGCTTATTTATTTTATTTCGGGTCTTTTGTTGTGTCGTTTTAAAGATGTTTTCGAAACATGTAAGTCCATGACTGTGTTTTAAGATAAATGATATGTTTTATTGAATTTAAATGAAGTCTTCCGCACTCAATGTTTATGGTACGTATAAAGTAGCGACCTTAAATTAAGTAGAAAATTTTGGATCGTTACACAATCCATATTACTTCATTTCTTTGGTTGTTTATATGTATACTAGTTTGTGAAGCTTCTATTCGCTACGGTTGATTTTTTCTTGATTAACGTTGATTGGGTTATACATATCTTTGAAATTCTTCAAATGATAAAAGTTAGTCTCTATAAGCATGCTAACACAATTTCCACACGCATCATTTCTACAATATTGGCTAATTGATACTCGAATAATTGGAATGCTATTACTTTTAATGCATTTCGCTTACTCCGAAAAACGTCTACACAAACGTCTTTACAAAGACTATTTCAATGACACAAACTTGATCTCCATTGCGAGTTAATAAGCTTGACTTAAGAAAAGAAGTTATTAACCATAGCAATGGTAGGATAAATATTTACTAGTTATTAAATTGGAAGTTTAGTTGATCAATTAGAAAGATTTAGTAGTTACGAAAGTTTAGTAGATCTGTTAGAAAGTTTTATCAGTTATTTCAGTTATTGATACGAAAGTTTAGGAGATCAGTTAGAAAAGTTTAGTAGTTATTGATTTAAAAGTTTAAGAGATCAGTAAGATTTAATTGTTATTGATTTAAAAATATGGGAAATTGATTATGCAATCTCCACTCTAAATACTATCATAGATATGTTATTTACAAAATAATAATAATAATAATAATAATAATAATAATATTAATAATATTAATAATAATAATAAAAAATAAATAAATAAATAAATAATAAATTTATAAATAAATAATAATTTTTTTTTTTTTTTGATAAAGCTTAAGTGCTTAAGGTTCCTCCATTAAAAAACTCTATCCCTCAAGTTGTTCTTCTCCTTCAATTATTTGTTTCGACATATTTTCATGATGGAAAATTTTCAACATTGGGTATTAGAGCTAGGATGTCAAAACAAATGTTGTCATCACATGAAGTTGCCGGAGGAGATGTGACAACGATAAGGAGTGGAAGGGAGGGGGTGTAATGCTCCAATACCCATTACTCACGAAATGTAACTATGCAACATGGTCGATAAGGATGTGTGTTAACTTAAAGGCATAGAGCGTGTGGGACACCATCAAGCATGGTGATGAAGTTGAGGAGCATAAGGACAGGATGACTCTTGCCGCCATCTACGAAACAGTCCCGGAGGACGTCCTTCTAATGTTGGCAGAGAAGGACTCGGCAAAGGTAGCGTGGGAGACACTGCAAACAATGCATGTGGGTGTGGAACGTGTCAAGGAAGTAAAGGTGCAGACGAGTTCGAGGCTATCCACATGAAGAACGATGACTTAGTAGACAACTTTGCATGAAGTTGACGATGATCATCAGCGGCATCCGTTCACTAGGCGACGTGGTGGAGGAGATCTCCGTCGTCAAGAAGTTCTTTCGAGTTGTTCTCCCAAGATTCATGCATATTGTTACCTCCATCGAGCATTTTGGCGAACTCCAAAACATATCTGTTAAGGAGGTCGTTGGTCGTCTTAAGGTTCATAACGAGAGACAAAGAGGAGAAGAAATACCTCTTACTCACACATGAGGAGTGGCTCGCACGAACGAAAAAGAAGGATGCAGATGACTTTTCTTTCTCAGGTTCGAGTGGACTTGGAAGCCATAACAAAGAAAAAAGAGGTCGTGGACGTGGCTGCGGATGTGATGGCAGAGGAGGTTGTGACAATACCTCACAAACTCATGAAAATGCCAACCCTCAGAAGGACAAGAGTATGATCAACTGTTACTCTTGTGGAAAATACAAGTATTATGCGATAGTGTGCCACAACAAGGAGCGCGACGGGGAGGCAAACCTCATGTTCTCGGTGGATGAAGAGCCCAGATTGATGTTGGTCGAGAAAATGCCCAACTTGTTGATGCTCAATGAAGAGAAGGTTATGGTTAACCCCTCCATAGATGGAGAAGACCAAGTGGAGACTAGCATGTAATACCTAGACAATGGAGCAAGCAACTACATGACTGGAGATCGAGTAAAGTTCAAGAAACTTGATGAGAAGTTCATTCGAAACATGAAGCTTTGCGATGGATCAATTGTATCAATCCAAGGTAAAGGATCCATCTTGTTCCAATGTAAAAATAGTGATCTATGTCTATTTACTAAGGTGTATTACATCCCGAGTTTGAAGAACAATATTATCTTCCTTGGTCAAATGAGAGAAGAAGGTAGCCGAGTGGTGATAGTCGGCTCGCTCCTCAAAATATACGACCGAAATGGAGCCTTGTTGATGAAGGCAATATGGTCGAGAAATCGCCTATATAAGTTACTATTGAAAGACTATCAACATCTTCCAAAAATATCTATTGGCATTGACAGCAAGAAAGTGAAGAAGATACCAACGGGTCAGGAGAAAAAGGAATCGAAAAATAAATTAAGAAGCAACCAGAGGCTGCTTCAATTAGCAAAGTGCAACCTACAAGTCGATGTGTTTCATCAAACTTATCATCTCAACCAAGGACGCCTAGAGGAAGACGACCGAGGCATAAGAAAAATGAGATTTCAAACTTGCGCTCCCAACAAAGAGGTAGGCCTAAAAAGAAGGTTGAAAAACATAGGAGTATGTCACAATAATTTTCTAGATGTAAGCCTAACGATAAATTTTCTGCACAGAAGAGAGGAGTGGAAGAAAATGCATGCGTAAAATTAAAAATTTCTTTCGAAGGAGACAGAGTTCACAAGGGACCAAGCAAAGTTGAAACTAGAGAGCAACGTGCAGACATTCTCACCAATACCCTAGCAACAGTTAAAGTTGCAGACATGCAGGAGTTTCTCAAAGTTAAGAATCTCGAGCAAAGTTAAGAATTTTCTAGATGTAAGCCTAACGATAAATTCTTTTCACAGAAGAGAGGAGTGGAAGAAAATGCATGTTGTAAAATTAAAGTTTCTTCTGAAGGAGACTGAGTTGACCAGGGACCAAGCAAATGTGAAACTAGAGAGTAACGTGCAAACATTCTCAACAATCTCCTAGCAAGGGTTAAAGTTGGAGACATGCGAGAGTTTCTCAAAGTTAAGAATCTCGAGCAAAGTCAAGCTTATGGCGGAGAATGTGAGTTAATAAGCTTGACTTAGCAAAAAAAAGTTATTAACCTAGGGCGATTTTAGGATAAATATTTAGTAATTATTAATTTGAAAGATAGAAGATTTAGTAGTTATTGATTTGAAAGTTTAGGAGATCAGTCAGAAAGATTTAGTAGTTATTGATTTGAAAGTTTAAAGATGGATCAGGAAGATTTAGTAGCTATTGATTTGAAAGTTTAGGAAATTGATTATAATTTCCACCCTAAATACTCATGATAGGTATGTTTCAAAAAAAAAAAAACAAAAAACAAAAAAAAAACAAAATAAATAAATAATAATAATAATAATTAATAAAGCATCCGTGCTTAAGGTTACTCTATTCAAAAACTCTTTCCCTCAAGTTGTTCTTCCGCTTCAATTATTTGTTTTGACATATTTTGATCGTGAGAAATTTCCAACATCCATTACTTATTATATTTTGTAACTAATAATTATCCATTTACTTTGTGTCCAGATATACTCATGGTTATTATGTAAAAGTAATAATAATAAGAGAGAAAATTTTGTTATATAAGGCTTTCTCTTCCACAAATGAAACCATTTTCATAACAAACTACCTTGGAGTATAGGTTCTCAAGGCTTAGTCTTATTGGTGAAAAGTTTCTACATCATTCTAGAGTCGTGGATGATTTCAAGGCTCCCTATGATTTCATAACAAACACTTAGCATTTCAATTATAGGCTTAAAAGCTAAGACAACTTTTAATGAGCTTTGAGCTAGTTGAGCTAAGGGAATGAAAAGTATGATAAACGTGCTATTTGAGCTATCACTTGTAACGACCCATCAAAGAATGAGAAATAATAGATTCTTGTTGTATTTTATATCCTCTCTGTAAGCTTCTTGCTCCATATTAATAAAGTTGACACTTTCATTCTCTTAAGATTATGCTTTTTCGTTTTCTTTATTCGTTTGAAGGCACTATTCTATAACTTATTAGATCAAAGAGTAAAAATTCAAAACAAAGGCAACTTTTGATGAGCTTGACGTACTCAAAAGAAGAAACAAAATTAATTAACAAAAAAACAAAAAATGAATACATAAATTAAGGTAAAAATCGGTTGTCGATGTTTGATGACCGTGTCCTTCAGTGCTCTTTTTTTGTGCTATCATATTCCAAATACAAAAGCATGCCAAAGGGAAAAGATTCAACTTCTCTTATGGTCAGCTTCACTTCTAGTTTCTGTTTGTTTCTCGAAAGATACAAGATTTTCATTTTCAATATTATTTCTGTTAAAAGATTGCAAGGTTAGAGGTCAAACTATCTTCAATTGATTACTTCTTGATTGGCACAATATTCATGAAGGAGGAGAAATCAAGGTTAGTTTTTCTCTTATCATTCCTTTTCATACATTGACATTACGAGCTCATGCAATCTTTCTTTACGATGCCATCTAATTGCTTTCGTGTTGAAATAAAATAATAATAACTGCAGCATTTTGATTTTGTCAGTCATAAAGTTGAACGAGTAAATAGTGAATTATTTAATCCATACTGCATCATTCTCCATTTATTTTTATGTATAATAGTTTACTAAATTTCCAATTGAAATAGTCAGTTTTACATTGGACCAGTTAATATATTCTTACATAGAGAGGCAAGGTCACGATACCAGTAACAGGGATATAGACGAGATGATGCCCCCCTTACACATCTGCAGAACAAGAACATGAACACTACAAGCAGAGTGAAGGTCAAGCGGGTTCTGTTGAGAGCCATTCGATTGCCTCTGCCACCTACATTACCCTCTAGGCAACTTTGGGATCATGAGTTGAGCAATGGGAGTTGCCACCATGTGATTTCTGTTGAATAAACATTAAATGTCATTTTTAATTAATTTGTTAGTAGATTTTAAATTGAAAAGTTAGTGGTGAAAGAAAAGGCCAAGAGCGGCCGTTTTAGGAATAGTGGCATTTTATGGGTGACATTCATAGCCATAATTAGATTTAGAAAAGCTTATAAATACGTTGTCTTTCCATTGTAAAGTCAGAGCAGAGAAAAGTAAAAGAACAGAGAAGTAATAGAAGAGATTTTTTTTTAGATAAACTCGGTGTTTTTTTGTCTCTCCACTCTCGACATCTTATTCACAAATACGCGAGAATTATTTCACAAATTCGTGAGTATTCTTTCACAAATTGGTATCAGAGCCAATGGCGTATGTGACGGGTCAAATGCCACTGTCGCGACTAACGAAGTCAAACTACGAGAATTGGAGCATTCAAATGAAAGCTCTTCTTGGCTCTTAAGATGCGTGGGAGGTGGTCGAAGAAGGTTTCGAATAACCAAAAGATACCACGGGTTATACGACGGCACAAAACAAGGCGTTAAAAGAGGTGCGATCAAAGGATAAGGCGACACTATACATGTTGTTCCGAGCCGTTGATGAGTCGGGCTTTGAGAAGATTGCTAGTACAACTACTTCAAAAGAAGCGTGGAACACTTTAGGAAAAGTGTTAAAAGGAACCGACCGAGTCAAGCAAGTGCGTCTCCAAACTCTTCATGGCCAGTTGGAAAGCATGAAGATGAAGTAGTCAGAAAGTGTATATGACTACATCACACATGTACAGATCGTGGTAAAACAACTCAACCGAAATGGAGAAATGTTAGCCGAGACATGGGTTGTGGAGAAGATTTTGAGGTCATTAAGCAACAACTTTGAGAATGTTGTATGTGCGATAGAAGAGTCAAAGGACCTAAAGATGTTCACGATCGATGAGCTCACCGGTTCTCTCGAGACACACGAGCAACGTAAGAAGAAGGAAGAGGAAACACTCGATCAAGCACTTCAGACCAAGGCGTCAATCAAAGATGAAAAGCCACTCTATTCTTAAAACTTTCAAGGTAGAGGTCGTGGAAGTCGTGGAAATGGTCACGTTGGTCAAGGCAGCAGTCATGAAGGATACTATAAGGAGAAGGGACACTCGAGCAAGGAAAATTGGCGTGGAAGAGGACGCAGTCGAGGAAGAGGTGGCCGATCAATTTACTCAAACATTCATTGCTACAAATGTCACAAATATGGTCACTATGTGAATGATTGTAACCCCGACAAATTTTACAATTGTGGCAGAGTGGGGCATTTTGCAAAAGATTGTCGAGGTGATAAAAAGGTGGAAGAAACAATCAACCTAGCCTTGGATGACGCAACAAACGATGGTCTTCTCTTGATGGCTCAAAATGAAGACAACATCAACAACGACACTTTGTGGTACCTCAACTCAGGGGCAAGCAATCATATGTGTGGTCACGAGAACCTATTCAAAGAGATGTAAAAGATTGAATATATCATGTATCATTTGGAGATGCGTCAAAGGTGGAGGTCAAAGGCCGAGATACGATACATTTCTTGCAAAAGGATGGTTTAATGGGGTCAATCCAAGATGTTTATTACGTACTAGACCTCAAGACCAACATATTGAGTATGGGACAACTCACAGAGAAAGGTTACTCGATATTCTTAAAAGACCGCCTGCTTCACCTGAAGGACAAGCAAGGGCGTTTGGTTGCTCAAGTCGAGATAGAAAGAAATCAGATGTACAAACTGAATTTAAGAAGCATACGAGAAAATTGTTTGCGAATCGACGTAGAAGAGAAGGCATCACTGTGGCATCTCCGCTTTGGTCACCTACATCATGGCGGCCTAAAAGAGTTAGCATAGAAGAATATGGTGCACGGGCTACCCAACATGGACTACGAAGGAAAATTTTGTGAAGAATGCATGCTCAGCAAGCATGCAAGAACCTCAATTCAAAAGAAGGCTGAATTTTGGGCTAAACAACCTCTCGAGTTGATTCATACAGATATATGTGAACCAATTACCCCCGAGTCTTTCAGCAGTAAAAGATATTTCATTTCCTTTATCGATGATCACTCAAGAAAAACTTGGATTTACTTTCTGAAAGAAAAATCTGAGGCATTCGAGGTGTTCAAAAAGTTCAAAGTGATGGTGGAGAAAGCAACTGGTAGACACATTAAAATTGTACGATCCGATAGAGGTGGTGAGTTTACTTCGACGACTTTCATGGATTATTGCGAGGAGCAAGGTATAAGGCGATTTCTAACCGCACCGTACACCCCTCAACAAAATGGAGTAGCCGAGAGAAAAAATCGGATCATTCTCGACATGGTTCGGTCAATGCTCAAGAGGAAAAGGATGCCAAAGGAATTTTGGGCAGAAGCCGTGTAATGCGCCATCTATGTGCAAAATCGATGTCCACTTGCAAAGTTAGATGATCAAACACCATAAGAGCCTTGGAGCGGACAAAAGCCTACAATTTCTCATCACAAAATGTTCGGTAGTGTGGCTTATTCTCTCGTACTGGATCAATGAAGAACGAAGCTCGAAGACAAAAGCAAAAGGTATATTTTTATTGGGTATGATGAGAAGACAAAAGGATACAGACTGTTGACTTCTAACAATCGAGAGGAAATCGCCGAAGGAGTAAAAAACGGCCGAAGGAAATTTGTGGAAGAAAAAAAATAACGGAAAAATAACAAAGGGAGAAAGTATGCGCTGAAGACCCGATGGATCTCATTTCTCATTAATTGGGATATTTAAATAACAAATTACATCCTAAAAAATGTAAAGATGTGGGTAACTTAATTTAGGAGCTTCCACCCACCTGTACTTCCCACTTATTTTAATTGTGTGGGTTTAATCGAATAATAGTCACCTAAAAAATAGTTAACTAAAAATTAGGGATCACTTTCACTCAAAGGTAGGGATTTATCTAACACAGCTACTTGACCCGATAAGCAAGATGGTGATGGTGAGTCATGATGTACGAGTAAATGAAGCAAGCGAATGGGACTGGAACAATTCGACGGAAGTTAATATCGAAGTTAGAGAACTATCCGTCGTTGCAACAAGTATACCAACAAACTCAGAAATTTTTTATGATGAAAATGAACCACGACAACCCAAAATGCGAAGTTTGCGAGACTTATATGATTCAACAAATGAGGTATACCTTGTATGTCTTCTAGCAGATGCTAAAAATATTAGTTTTGAAGAGGCGGTACGAGACAAGAAGTGGCAAACTACCATGGATGAGGAGATTAAAGCAATTCATCGCAACAATACATGGGAGTTAACAGAATTACCAGAAGGAATCAGCCCATTGGTGTGAAGTGAGTGTTCAAGAAAAAGATGAATGCTCAAGGCAAGATAGAGCGATACAAGGCGCAACTTGTTGCGAAGGGATATAAGCAAAAGGCGGGAATCGGCTATGACGAAGTGTTTGCTCCCGTTGCAAGAGTGGAGACAATCCGATTGCTCATTTCTCAAGCAGCTCAATTCAAATGGCCAATTTTTCAAATGGATGTCAAGTTGACATTCTTGAATGGTGTGCTTGAAGAAGAAGTCTACCTCAAACAACCACCCGGATACATGAAAATTGGAGAAGAAAAGAAGGTACTAAAATTGAAGAAGACGCTTTACGGGTTGAAGCAAGCACCGCGAGCATGGAATACTCGTATCGATACATACTTCAAGGAGAACGGGTACAAGCAATGTTCCCACGAGCATGCACTTTACACAAAGAAGAGTGGAGGTAATGTGATACTTATTGCTCTTTATGTCGATGACCTCGTTTTTTCAGGCAACAGTGGGAGATGATCGAAGAGTTTAAAAGCATAATGACACGAGAATTTGAGATGACAGATTTGGGCTTGTTGAAGTTTTTCATTCGTTTAGAGGTTAAACAAGGAGAGACGGGTATTTTTATATCATAGGAGACATATGCAAAGAGATCTTAAAGAAGTACAAGATGGAAAATTGTAACCCAATATCAATACCAATGGAACCAGGTGTAAAACTCTTAAAGTACGATAAAGAGGAACGAGTAAATGCAAATAGGTATTGGAGTCTAGTAGGAAGTCTTCGATATCTTACATGCACAAGGCCAGATCTTTCATTAAGTGTCGGCATCATAAGTCAGCTCATGGAGGAGCCAATTTATTCACATTGGAAGGCGGTGAAGTGAGTCCTATGGTACATCCAAGGAACGGTGTCACTTGGGTTATTCTACTCAAAAACAAAAGATTACAAGTTAGTTGGTTACTCTGACAATGATTGGTGCAGAGACATAGACGATCGAAAAAGTACATCGGGTTATGTATTCTTTATGGACAACACAACATTTACTTAGCTTTCAAAGAAACAACCAATCGTGACACTCTCGACATGTGAAGCTGAGTATGTGGCAGCATCTTGGTGTGTGTGTCATGCGATATGGTTTAGAAATTTGTTGAGCAAGATGAAGCTGAAGCAACGAGATGCAACCGTGATTCAAGTTGACAACAAATCAGTAATTAAGTTGGCAAAGAACCCAGTGAACCATGAAAGAAGCAAACACATTGACGTTCGTTTTCACTTTATCCGAGATCATGTGAAGGAAGGGAGTGTGGAATTACTGCATGTGGCAAGTTAGGATCAAGTTGCGGACATCTTTACAAAACCACTACCGAAAGTACTTTTCGATAAATACAAGAAGAGATTGGCATGACAAGATGGTAGGAGCATTTAAGTTTATGGGAAGTTTTGTTGAATAAACATTACATGCCATTTATAGTAAATTTGTTAGTAAATTTTAAATTGAAAAGTTAAGGGCAAAAGAAGAGGCCAGGAGACTTTATTTTATGGGTGACATTTTAATAGCTATAATTAGATTTAGAAAAACTTATAAATACGTTGTCTTTCCCTTGTAAAGTAAGAGAAAAAGAAAAAGAAAAAGAAAAAGAAAAAGAGAAAGAAAAAGAAAAAGAACAGACGAGCAATAGAGGTTACATTTTCCAGATAAACTTGATGTTCTTTGTCTCTCCACTCTTGACATCTCTTTCACAAATACGCGAGAATTATTTCACAAATTCGTGGGTATTCTTTCACAAATACGCGAGAATTATTTCACAAATTCGTGGGTATTCTTTCACAATTTCCGTCAGCAATTTGGAGTTGTATGTCTCAACAAGGTTCCCTTGTTAACTTTCTCGTTGAAGTTAGTAGGATGCAAAGTAAATAAAATAAAATAAATAGTAAAACATGCAAATGTAAACGGTGATTCTATAATTCTATTTAGAATTGATGCAATTTAGTTTCACGTGAAGTTAGTGTGATTATCTTTTTTTAACTTAAATTTGTTGAATTTTACAGGATTGGGAGATCATCAACAATTTGAGGATTGACATGTCGAGGCTGCAACAGAGGACGAGCAACCTATAGAGAATGTTGGAGACATGCATGGATATATAACTCGAGTTACAACGCTCAGTAAAGCAAGAAGTTTCTTCTGCGTTGAACCGAGCAACTGGTTCAGAAGGTTTGTTTTCACTCTTAATGCCGCAAGATTCTTTAGTTTATACAATTTAGATTTGGTCTTTCAACAAACTGCCTCTATGGAAATGTTTTTAGTTTGCAGAGTTGACATATCTTAAATCTTTAGTGATTTGAGTAGTTTCTCTATTTATTGGTGTTGGATATTATATTCTTTTCAAAATTATCTGTCCATCTAAGATAAAAGATTTAGAGTTTTATTTTTGAATTTGATTCCTGCCCTGGACCAATAAAATGATATTGTTGACTAATTACATTTTACCTACACAAAGATGTTTGGACCAATAAAATGGTTTCGAGTAAGGAAGAGAATTGTTGTATATGTTGCGATAGGCATATTGATGCTTTGTTGTACAGGTAATTCTACCGAACTTTCAGTCTGTTTTTGTGTGTTTTCCTTTGGTCCCAACTTTCACTTAACTTTACATTTTCTCTCATTTACAACTTGTAGATCTGAGCACATGTGCACGTGTTCAAAATGTGCTAACGAGTTGGTCGAGGTTCAAGAAAAGTGTTTGATGTGTTGTGCACCCATTCTAGAAGTGATTCGTGCTTACTCCCTGTGATGACTTAGACGACAGTAAAGAAAAATGAGATTACTATCGATTCATTCATCATCATCCTCTTGTTCCGTCCAATTGCCCTACTAATTCTTCTCGTCCAGGTTTCTATACATATAAAACTGATTTATATGGAACGAATGAAATAATAAATGTAATCTCTGTTATTAATTAATCTGGCCAGAATAATTGTGTTGAGTGGATTTAGAAAATCTTGTCTAACAGGATTATGAGGATTTAGTGT
The DNA here is from genome assembly GCF_057944985.1 of Cucurbita pepo subsp. pepo. Taxonomy (NCBI): domain Eukaryota; kingdom Viridiplantae; phylum Streptophyta; class Magnoliopsida; order Cucurbitales; family Cucurbitaceae; genus Cucurbita; species Cucurbita pepo. The sequence continues at coordinate 7,666,741 of NC_141813.1, forward strand.
AAGGTTTTAATAGTAGAATGATTAGGCTAGAAACATAAAGAATTGGAGTTTCAAGTGATAATATTACTGAGTATAGAACTTGGCTTTTATAGTGATAAGGATCACGGTGTTTCAACTGGACCTCTTACACGATCCAAGGCCAAGAAGACTCAACAAACATTCATTCTTCATCTACAAAATTGGATAGGCTCGGTTCAACCATTATTTCATGTGTTACAAGTAGATTTGATTGAGGAAGGATCATTTTATTTGCACGGTTGAAGTAGCGGATGAAGTTGTTGTAAATTGCACTTGATTGATAAGTTGTTAGAAAACTTTATTTATTAATTTTAATTTCATAATTCTGGTAATAGGCAAAAGGGTGAAAGTTGTTGATCAAATTGACTTCCTCTTTTATATGGAGATTTAAGGGGATCGAGATTAAATTATGACCACTAACTCCTTTAGTGGACATTTGAAGAATTTATTTATTTATTTATTTATTTTTTGGGAGACTATAAATACCCACATATTATTATGTGAAAGGTAGATTCTGAACGAATGAAATTGACATCTCAAATTGAGACCTTCACCCTTAGAAATCCGAACATCATCTTTGTCATTTCTAAGTTTCAAGCAATTCTTGTGGTAGATTGCATCAGAGTACAATCAAACATTGATCAAGTTCGATTGTGGAGTGACTCAATTTAGAACAAAGTTCCAAATCTTGTCTTATCTCTTGGTTGATCTGAATTTGTACAAGGAGGTATTAATTTCTCTAATTTAAGGATTCTTGCTTCAACAAAAGCTTCGATCATTGGGCTGAGGATTGAAGCTTCGATCATTGGGCTGAGGGTTAGGGTAGTCTATCAATTTGGTATCTGAGTCTAGGTTGCATCTTTGTGCCCTACTTTAGAATTGATTTTATCTTTCATTTATGTTATTGTTTATCTTTACTCCAAATCTGTCCATTTATTTTCTTGCCGCCACTCCCACCCTTCTTTTACATCTTCTCACTTTGTTCTCATTTTCTTCTTAAAAATCATATTTAGATTTAAAAAAAGAAATTCTTATCATATTTGTTCTTGATATTGTGGCTACAAATTGTTCTTATCACTTATTTTTAGATGATTTGCATGTTTATCTCAAGATCAAATAAACTTCAATTCACATTTTTCTTAAAATATCTAAATTTGGAACCGTTTTGTTTGATATTTTTCTCTCATAATTTACATTGAAGTCCCGAATTTTGTAAATGAGAAAGTTACATCGTCCTCAAAATCTTAACGACCTTTCTTTTTTTATATCATTTCTTTTCGGTGCTCAATTTTATCCAAAAATATCTTTGCGTCCCTTATTTGTTTGTTTATTTTGCTTTTAGTTCATAATTAACTTATCTTTATTTCTTTGAATAGCTTACTAGTATCATAATTGCTTTATCCATATATTAACCTACCTTAATCATAATTTAGTCATTTCCCAAATAATCTACCTTTGTGTGTAACAAACATAAGTGTCTCTGAGTGTAAAATAAGTGAGTTGAGTGTGTGAGGTCCTAAACATATTTAACTAGTATTTGTACAATCATGAACCAAGACGGAGGAAATGTAGGGAGGTCAATGAAGCTAGGTGGAGAGAAGCACAGGTTGGGACCATTACTCATTTGAATCAAATTATTAGTACATTGATAGACCAGATGGAGCGAATATAAATAGCTTTAGGTAATCTCAAGGAAGTGAAGTACTCTTGAATGAAGGAGTTGAAAATGAAGAAGATGACAATGTCATCTTTTCTGCGGGACATAGTCCTAAGGGAGGGAGAGATGTCGGTTGAGGGAGAGGAAGAGGGAGAAGAAGGGGTAGAGAAGTTTTAGCACAAAAAAGAATTGGGAGAGAGTACCCATATGAGAGGGAAGAAGAAAGAGGAGTTGGGGGAGTAAAGCTTAAAATTCCAACTTTCTATGGGAGATGCGATCCAAAGAGTATTTACAATATGAGAACAAAATTGAGCATGTTTTCGATTGCAACAATATTAGTGAAGAAAGAAAGTTGAAGCTTGTTGTGGCTGAGTTTTGTGATTACGCAATTATATGGACGACATCTTTGAAATCAGAGTGGAGGAGAACTTATGAAGAACCCATTGAAACGTGGGAGGAATTGAAGACATTAATGAGAAAAAGGTACATTCTTAAGCATTATTCTCGAGTACTCAAGCAAAAACTCTATACTCTGCAAAAGGGATCCAAAAGTGTTGAATAATATTACAAAAAAATGGAGGCCCTTATGATAGGGAATGAATTGATGAAGACGAGGAGGATACAATGGCAAGATTCCTTGGTGGGTTGAACCGACAACTTGCGCATCAAGTGAATAGGCAAACGTACTTTGATATGCAAGAATTGTTACACCTTACTGTCAAGATCGAAGCACAACTAGCTTAGGAGAAGAAGAACTCCAAGAGGTATGCTATTCTAAGTCTACTACTCTCAACCATTGGAAAAAGAATGCAAATATTGAAAATATAGATTTCAAAGTTAGAGGCAAGTATGAGATTGACAAAAAGAACAAAATTGAGACCTCCAAGGGTAAAGAGAAAGTGGAGGAATACAAGGAGGTTCAAGAAAGAAATAGAGACATCAAATGTTGAAAATATCAAGGAATTGGTCATATTAGTTATGATTGTCCTAACAAGAGTCATGATCATCAAGAATGGACAAGTCGTCACAGATAGTGAGGAAAGTGACCAGGATGAACTAGTTGAAGAAGAAATCCAGGAGAATGAGGAGGAATTGGAAGATGGGAGTCATCTAGCACTTGTTACAAGAAGATTTCTTAAAACTCAAGTTACGGAGAATGATGTTGATGATCAAAGAGACAATCTATTTCACACAAGGTGTTTAGTCAAGGGGACTCTTGTAGTCTTGTTATTGATAGTGGAAGTTGTACCAATGTAGTAAGTACCATGTTGATCAAAAGGTTCCAAATTCCAACCCAACACCATCCTAAACCTTAAAAGCTTCAATGACTCAATGACACTGGAACAATGAAGGTAGTTTCTCAAGCTTTAATATCTTTTACTTTGGAAAAATATAAAGATGAAGTTCTTTGTGATGTGTTACCAATGCTTGCTGGAGACATATTGTTTGGCTGACCTTGACAATTTGATAGAGGCACAAGCCTGTGAAAGTGTCACAGTGTCCGCATAGCTGGCTTCTGTATACTTGGGATTGATTGGTGAGAATGTTTGCTTAATCCACCACACTAAATGGTGTGTAAAAGTTCTCTATTTATAATAAAAAAAAAATTACAAGAATATGGAAATAGTAATAAATGGAAAGAACAATATATGGAAAGATGCCTATGGTAAGTACGTAGATAATTGCTTATAATAAAATATCAAAAATGATATATATATATATGGTAAACTATAATTTAGTACTAAATATTCTTAACACCTCCTCCCCCCCGCCCCCCCCCCCCCCCCCGCGCGCGCGCGTGCGCGTAAGCTAAGCATCGGATTTGAACGAATGTGAAGCTTGGATCTAAAAAATTTAAAGAGAGGTCGAGAAACACTTTTCGTGAAGATGTCAACAACCTAGTTCAGGGAGGCATAGAGAAACACTTTCTTGCCCATCAAAAACTATAAAGGGATCGTCGCTCAGCGGCGATGCTGCCTTGGCTTCGGCAAGAATATGTTTAACCCATGAAGTGGGATCGTCGCTCAGTGACGATGCTGCCTTGGCTTTAGTGAGAATATTTCAACCCAAGGAGTAGATGGGGGAAACCTAGAGCAAGGGACAAAGACAATGTTGAAGTCAGAAGAGTCACCACAATGGGAGAAGAAACCAATTTTGGCGAGAAGGTAGGTGGCGACTTGGTTGGCGAAGAGGCCAGTGCGGCACTAAGATTTCAAAGGTAAATCTCTACAGAAGGTCGATAGGTTTCTCGAGATTCTATATATTTTTTATAGGAACGCTCATGAGGATTCTGAGCTTAGGGTTTCTGTGAAGGATGAAGGGCCGATTGGGAAGAAAATGAGAGAGGTTATGTTGGTTAAGGGAAAACCGATTGTGTTGGAGAAGGTGAGGTTGTATGTATAGAGTATGACAAAGGGTGATTTGAAGGTCAAAAGGGTGGAGCCGAAGTGTAATCAATCGGCTCTGCTTGCGGCAGTCATGGAGACTATCCCTGCGGCGTCAAAGCCAGCAGGGGTGGTGGGGAAGAATAGTAGAGGATTCAGAAGCCATTGAAAAGAAAGGATTGGGTCTGCTAAATGAAAGGGCTCTGATACCATGAGAATGTTTGTTTAATCCACCACATCTAAATGGTGTGTGAAAGTTCTCTATTTATAATCAAATAAATTACAAGAATATGAAAATAGTAATAAATAGAAATAACAATATATGGAAAGATACCTATGGCAAGAAGGCAAATATTTAGATATTTTCCTATAATAAAATATCAAATATGATATATATGGTAAACTATAATTTAGTACTAAATATCCTTAACAATTGGGCTTCCTGATCCTTATCGATCTTCTAAGTCGGCTATCAATCACAGTGCCTTCAGCAGGGATCCTCTTGAATATCCTGTTGCTCTATTCTAGAGCAGCATGCATCACTCTTTGTTAACAGGTCACGGGCCTTGGGCTTTTTTTTTTTTTTTTTTCTGACAGAAGGGCTTCGTGTAACCTTTTTTACTAAGGTCCAGATTGACTCACAATAATAGACTCTTGTTGCTCAGGTGCTTGTGCCCGCATACGGAAGTAAGGTATGTATGATGCTTATTTGAATAGGTATTCTTTTATAAAAGGTAGAAAAATCACTCTTGTATCTTTGAGTCCCGCCGATGTATTTGCTGATCAATTAAAGTTGGAGAAAAAAAGAAATAGTTTGAGGAAGAAGAATTGAGAGAAAAAAAATAGTGAAAAGAAGAATGAAATTAAAAAAAAAAAAAAAAAAAAAAAAAAAAAAAAAAAACATCTTTGTACTTATGTACAAGGAAGGACGTTTGGTCTCTAACGATAACAGCGCCAACAATGCTGAATTTTTGCAAAACTAGAGGTCCTTCTAGTACCTTGCAAACTTTCACAAAGAAAATGCAAACTTTCACAAAGAAAGCTAACTTAAACGAATTGATTCCAACCAAGAGCTGGTTAGAAGATGAATAACTTTTAGATCGGACTTGCAATCTATGATGGTCATTCTTAGATTCCAAGATGACTCACTCCAGAATTAGTTTGATCAAGACTAATCCAATGAATCAATTTTAACATCAAACCTAAAGCAAGGTTTGAAAAAGATTAACCCCAAAAAGGTTTCAAGAAAACACAAAGGTTTTTGTATTCAACAATATGATTCCAAACATAAATATTACCTGCGTTCAAATAGGCCAAAAAACCCAAACATAATCTAGTTCAACTACCAACTACAAACGGTCAATACTACCAATAAAAGCTAGTAAATACAAATTAAAGAAAATAAGGCATGACATAAATAGTCTTAATTGGTAGTTCAACTACCAAAGACAAAAGTCTTCTAATCACTTTCCAATGTCAAGTGGAGTTTATTGTCATTCCATTATTTTCTTTATTTGATATGCTAATGCTATAAAGATTTTTGGGCTAAGAAGTCTTTGTTTCAACTTGTACATTAGCTAGCCTTTGAAGATGCAATGTATGGACCTTTTGAATCTTCTTAGCCTTGCTTGTTGTAATCGGTCCTTCGAGTACATGCAAAGGGATCAGTAGTTGAATTCATATCATGTTAGGACAATGTTTTCACAAAAAAACAACTTTGTACCTATGTACAAGTATGTTTCAAGTATGTTTCTAACTATAACAATTTTGTCTTTGCCAAGTATGTTTCAATCTCTTTTACATGGATTTGAGGACATGTTCCAAGATGAAGTACCTAAAGGACTACCTCCCATTAGAGGTAGATTTCATTTTGGGGTAGTCATTCCTAATAGGCCAGCTTATAGAGCAAGTAGAGGAGCTCATGGAGAAGGGCTATATATGAGAGAGTTTGAGTCCATGTTCACATTTTGAAGATCAAATAAACTTCAATTCAAATTTTTCTTAAATCGTCTAAATCGGTAATCCTTGTGTTTGATATTTTGGTTTCTTGATTCAAACTCAAAGATAACTTCTAAATTTGCCCGAATTTAGTAAAAAAGGAAAGTGATCATTCTCTTATA